>NW_022145615.1:587500-1025000 GCF_000002235.5 Strongylocentrotus purpuratus | reverse complement strand
AAAGCCAGATGCATGAAAAAGGGGAAGCTATATGCATGAAAACAACAAATGGGGTTATTTTCTGTTGACTCTAATGTTCCACTCCAACTAATATGACTGTTCTGGCATGTTTAAGGTTAATGTAGAATAGATCTGGGCATGAAAAGTTAATATTTGAATGACATCAACATGACATCGCTACATGTATAACCTTCATTTGTTCTGCACACAGGTTTTCATGACACAATGGTTCACTCAACTCATTTACAATGGCAATTTATTAAATTGAATATGGTTAAACAAAGTCAACTTCTCAAGTGAACAATGTTAATGTTTTTGTTTAACAGTGAATACTTAACACAATGACAAACACAATAAATTTGCCTTTAATGACTAAATACGAGGTATTTTATAAAAAAGATAATTTATAACAAATTTTGATAGCATCTTCTATGGCATCATTTTTATTTCATGATGATTGCTCTGAACGATCTCTGCTGATCACCTTGAGGTGCCAAGTTAAGTATCTATTACTAAATAATGACATCCTTGTTACCTCCTAGAAGCCGCAGAGAGAGATCCTCCATCATCTACCTCTGCCCTGAGGGAGTCGTCTGGTTCCGGTCCCCAGCTGTACCTCCTGGTCTTCTCTTTATCCACCGCATCACCTAGGATGGAGATGCAGTCCCCATCCTCGTCCTCAGGGGAGCTATCCTCCGGTGTGGTAGCGATAGGAGCAAGGGGTATCACCACATGATGGCTGGGTAGGGTTGGTATGATAACTGCCCCGCCCACTACGTTACCCTCCCCACCACCTCCACCGGTATCAAGGCTGATGTCGTTGACCTGGATCTGGATGGGTGGGGTCTTGGGGCTGAGTGGGGAGGTGATGCTACTGCCACGCCCGAGGTCATCAAGGTCATCGTCGTCGTCCTCTTCATCGCTGTGGTTCACTGCACCAGGATGAGATGGCATCTTTTGCTTCCAACCTGTAAGAATGATAAAGATAGGAAATAGAAATTTAAGATATATTTCAATGAATAACATCGAATGAAACAAAAGTCTATTTGCACTCAGATGTAAAGAATAACTTTTGTACCAAACAAAAGCACTTTGAATATCTCTGCATAATTATGGTCCTTCAAAAAACTTCAAAAAAATGCATAAAAAAGATAAAATGCAGTAATACAAAGTGATTTGAGGGTATAAGAAAAATTTACCATTTTCTCTTTAGTTACAATATAATGGCATTTAAATGATACCAAATTCTGATAAACAATGCAAACAATGCATGAAAGCAAAATGTATTCCATAAAGCATAAGGGAGTTTACAGATACAATCTGCGCATGGGCAGATAAAGGTCATTTGTACCAAAATGATAAAACCCACAGACATGAATACTGGATATGCGCTCATGAAAGTTATGTAACATTATTCATTTATGCACCAACGGTACATTCTATGATACGCAGGAGGAAGTATTATTTTCAAGAGGGCAAACAAAAGCTATTCATGAAGCACATCTCGGACTTTGGCAGTTATTATTCTAAGATGCTCAAAGTGGAACTTCCCCATGTGTAAAACATCTGTGGATATTTGGGGTCATTTGTACCATGGGCTATCTGTAAACTCCCTTATTGCAGCTAATACCCTGTAACAAGAACAAAAAATTCAATAAAGACAAATGTCAATATGCTGTATATCTAATGATGATATGAACATATTTGTTATGAAAGCAATGTAATGGTTTCTGATTCCAAGAAATCCCTTATTTGACTTGACAGGTTGATAGATTCTGATAAATTATCAATGACATAAAATGAAGGCTCAAAGAGAGGGGGAGATGGGATAGAGAGAGAGAGAGAGAGAGAGAGTAACGGAGAGAGAGGGAGAGAGGGGGAGGGGGCAGAAAGTTTGATGATATCTAGAATGCACTTTAGATCAAAACAGAAGATTATGAAATATATAAATTGGGAGATAAAATAAAAATATAGATGTAATTAGATTGAAAATGTGGTAACTCTCATATAACAAGAACATACATGAAATACAGATTGCAAAAGTACAATAAAATATCATTGAAGTAAAAAAAAAAAAAAAAAAGTGCAACGAAGAGTCATGAAGAGTCATGTTAATGAATGCACAGAAGCGGATTGAAGATAGAATGAATGTGCTTTGGGAAGAAAAATCTGTTTTTGTAAGGCATCTACGTGGAAGAAGAGGAGGAGAAATGGGAATAGAAATTAGCAGAGAGTTCAACAAATACATACATGTAGACAACAAGAGAAGATAGGAGGAGAATTGTATTTGTTCAAGCCTCACCACCCACAATGCTATATATAGCCTGCGTGGGCATGAAACTCTTTTTTTTATTTTGAGCTAATGACATTTCAAGTGAAATACAAGCCTAACATCATCATAGACGTTTCCATATGAGATGAAGGCAGAGATCTCCCACTGTGACCGACTCAGAACCAAGTCAATTGTGACCGAGTTTGATATATGACATATTGATATGGGATAGGGCAGGGCTACATCCACACTAACCTTTTTAGAAGGGGGTCATAATCGACCTTTTTACAGTCTGTATGTACTGACCCTATGTAAAGTTTCAAAATTGGGGGGGGGGGGGCAGGCCTAGATGTTGGGTGCCCATGCGTCCCAGGTGCCTGCATATTGTTGTAAACTCATAAAATATAAAATATTCGACTCATTCAAATCAAAATCTATTTCCAGGAAGCACTTTTTTTCATCAGAGAATGTACATAAATGAGAGAGATCTGGTAAAATATCAGATCAATTTACCCCGTGAGAGAAACTGAACCACACAAATGATTTGAAGTGCCAGGTTGGAATAACTTATTAAGTGTATTCCTCTTCTCTTATTGATGCAATAACCTGTGACATCTCATGATGTTCAATTCCCTCTTGGTCAAACATTTTTTGCTATGTCCAGCAACTACCAAAGTGATGGACAAGCAAGTTCTCTGCAGATTCAGATTAATTTTGAAGCCGGCACAAAATTTATGAAGCTCCCGTCCATGAATAGACGAGGGCGGGCGGGCGGTCGAGATTGATTCTCATTGGGACCAGGATTGTCACGAATGTCTTGATGCTAAGCAACGTGGTGCGCTACGGAATTGAATTACTGCTTGGTCAAGGAACAGAGTGGGACAGCCGAGACAGAGAGAGAGAGAGAGACAGACAGACAGACAGAAGACTTCAGAAAAGAAAGAACAGATTAAATAGACTTTTCAACAATTGGAAGGGAGATTGAGAAGGTGTAAGAGAGAAAGAGATCGTGGGAAAGACAGAGAGTAAGAAAGATAATGAATACAGATCAGTAGAGAAAGAGTGGGGAGAATCAGAGAGAGGGAGGGAGAGAGAGAGAGAGAGAAAGACAGAAATTCATTAAGTTGAAAAGGAAAGGGTGACAGAGAGACAAAGAGAAAGAGGGAAAGTATGATCAAACTAAATTGAGAGAGAGAAAGAAAGAGAGATAGAGAGAGGAGGGTTATTGTAAAAGTGAAAAAGCTCTGAAAAGCAAAGCTAAAATGTTATCTGTTTTAAAGGAAATTGTTTGATTATTGTCTCTCTATAGTTTTATGTACCAAATACATGTAGGAGTCTGATCTGATACATGCTATACCAGTCAAACAAAGACACCTTCAATATACGTACACTGTACACTGTATGTTTTAACATACATTCTGTTACTTTAATAGTAATTCTTACAAAGCAAAGTAAACCATGACTACGATTGTAGAGACATAATTCTAATTCTAATTCTATACAAGATTTTTAAGTCAGTCATTGACATATTCTAACCTTCCTTAGTTCAGTTTTACGTGGGCAGCAGCACAATTGTCATGCCAACAACGGTCGGCACCTAAAAAAACTCAAATTGAATTTCCGACCACCGCAGATCACTATAAAAACCCAACATTCAAATGTGATGAACCAAACAAACAGACCCAAAGAGGACAAAAATGCAAATAGCCGGCGCACCTCCTTAATGAAAGACACAAGCTGCATTTCGGCGAAGCAATGTACGCCTCACCATCCCCAGGGCGGTTTAAGCTGTTGTTCGTTTGCAGGAGAACACCATACATATGCATATGGGCGCAAACCCTTGCATCAACCAAAAGCCAAAAGTTTTCCAGTTGAAGAAACAGCCACAGGCTAATGTTTCTCGATCAGACCAAGGATGAAGGAAGAAGGATGAAAAAGAGAGAGAGATAAGTCAGTCTCCCACTCTGTCTCCCTACACATCTTTTTGTAGGTGTATATACTGACAACTAACAAAAGGAGTGTGTTGCTAATTTTTGTTCTAAGATGTGCATGATTTACATAAGAGAAATCCTCTCTCATTAAAAATCTGATGTATTCTTGATACTGAAAATGGAAAAGGAAGATGAATTAATCTCACAGCTTCAAAAGACATCAAATCAACTTGAAATTCATTGACACAGTTGTCACTGGAATACAAGTCTAATGATAAACAAATTATACAATGATTTAAATGTAAGGCAAAAACATATTGTTGCCTTGAAAATTTTACAGAAGAGGCAGCCGTTTTTGACAAAACAATGACTTGATCTCTGTTGATTGACATTAGAGCATATATGACATTTAAATAGCAAGGATTCCAAGCTACAAGATTAAAATCATTTTCAATAGTTTTAGTACCATCCTCTTATCATCCACAGTTATCTATGTGGTTGATTTTACCTGACAGGGGACCTGCAGCTTTAAGTCCAACCTGAAGGATTCAGGTATCAAAGGAAAAGCGTATATCAAGAGAAATCCTTAAGATATTCCAATCAATGAACAAATTTAATGATTTTTTTTTTCAAATATGAAGGCCCATATAGAAATTTACCTGTCCCGATAGTTGCATTTATATTTTAGAACGGTTTTGAATACAGGCTACCTGCAAGTCAAGAAATTTGATGCTTTAATTTAAGAATTTTGGTGATTAATTCAAACCTTATCTCTCTCCCTATCCCTAAACCTAACCTAAAATCAAATTGCAAACTTATTCCTAACCCTATATCTTTCATAAAATAAAGCTTGGAGAAATTGTCACTTGAGCAAATGTCAGGTCACCCTCTATCTATCCACAGCTCCTCTCTGATGAGCTAGCTAACCTTCATGTAAAGGTCTCTTATAACAGTTTTCCAGGAAATCAACTTAGAATTCCTCTGCATGCCTCAAATCACCTTCATCGACTGGAATAAAAGGTGTAATTACATGCATTGACTTCCTGTCAGCGTGTCTTATTCTTCTTCTTTCAGCATTAGAAAACTAGTTCTTTTTTAAGAGTGACAAAATGATCCATTATACAGTCAAAGATTTGCATGAATGTATTGAAATGTGATGCTATTTTATGGTTTGACTATTTCAACAAGTTTTAAAAGGTTTCAAATGACTTTTATTTCACTAATATTATTGAGTTTTCAGAGGTACTGTACCTGTCTGAAAATATATTATGAAGAAGGTTCAGTAGACATTTCTTAAAGGCATTGTTTAACAATGCCAAATCTGAGATGCATGGCCCAACGTGTTATCAGCGTCTGCGATAAGGTCTAATATTGAAGCCGTAAAAAAATTTCACTTCAAAATGATCATGAAGTGCTCCAAAGAAGTAAAGGTCTTTGAGTGACCGATTTTACAATACTCATTTTCCCTGATAGACTGTAGTGTTATATAAACCGTTGGGAAAACGTTTTTTGAAATTTCAAATTCCAATTATAAATATCTTGGTAATTAGACGGGCGATCGGATTGTAAACGTCACAAGATTCCTGACTGACCTAAAGGTTTATGATTATGATTGCAGTCTGAGCTAAATCCAGGATTTTGTTTAGAATCTGAGACAAAGTTACCCAATCTCTTTAATATGGAAGAAAGTTGACTCCTGTTCTCTTGGCAATATTAAAGATACATGTTCAACATTGGTCCACTTATGAGGAAGCCATATTTTCAAAATATAAAATAATTTAATACAGATTTGTTCATTAAATACGGAACTGAACAAGTACAGTTTGACATAACTGAAATGAATAAATCAAACAGTTTTCAGAAAATAACAATCACAAGTGTAGCAGTTTTGTTTGTTTGTTTGTTTGTGCTTATGTTTGTTTGTTTGTTTGTGCTTATGTTTGTTTGTTTTCTTCATACCCGACATAAACTTTGCCTCATAGGAAATGATTGTGTATGGTTATTAGAAGTGAACATGAGATAAGGTCTAAACAAAGGATATGAGATCACTTACTCTATGCAAATCTAAAATTGGAAGTTTGGTCAGTGGATTGTGCCATAGTCGCAGATAACTCTCCCATTTGTCATGAACGAAAGTATCATTTATTTCTGTATTTTTCTTCTTAGATGGCTTCTCTTTTGGGGCACCACTCAAAATATATCAATTATCATGGATAACATATTATTATATAAGGAGTAAAGACCCTTTCTGAGTAATGCTTTTTTGAAAAACTTAAATTTGTATTAATTTTGTGTGTTGGAACAAATGGGACAGTTGCCAATTTGAAGAGCCCATAGCTAATAGTGATTACAACTTTTAAAAAAATACAACTTTCTCATTTTTTGTCCTATTTCATTCAAACTTTCACCGTATTACTTCTGTGACTGTTCTGCTTCCCTCTGCAGTAGTTTTCTATTATGGTTAGATTTCTCTTTAAGAAGGTGTTTCTATTGAAAGGGTCCCTTTTTGATCATCGTGCACTCAAAGGAAGAAAAAACAATCCTCTCAAATATTCCATGTTTGATACAAGAATAACTTAATGGAAAGATTCTGGTCATATCACACAGCAGAGTCTGCGATATCATCTTCACCAAGTATAGCTAGAATTGAGATGAGACACACGACAACGTCTTAAATGAAAACATGCATTGCACACATGTAAGAAGCTGATCGAAGACCGCAAGAACTAAATTTTGATCTTATCTTTCCAACTTGACATCACTTTCTTCCCTTCCTCCAAGCTAAAGTCTCAAAACAGATCAGAGAATGGATGCGGGAGGGATGGCAACGAACGGAGGAAGAAAATGGCAAGAGAAAAACAAGACAAAAATTTCTGACTTTCAACTGCATCGTTGTGACGTACTTTGAACATCAGGCAAATGTCAATTTACACACTGGAATAGGCACAATGGGTCACTGGTTTTGTCTGCGAGTTCTTCTCATTTTATCTTCTCCCTTTTTAACCATTTTGGTGATTTTTTTGTCTTTCTAATTTGTCTTTTTTTCAGACCTTTGCTCTGATCTTTCTCAGTTTGACGGAGATCGAAGGATGCATTGTTTGAAGAATTAAGTCGGATAGGAAGTCAATCCTGTACACCCACAGTTATACATGTACACTGTTTACTAAATCCCTTTGGACAGAAGACCTATAATGGATTTAAGATTTGACTTGGGTTTCAATACAACACAAAACAACAACACATGATATCGTGATCATGGAATTAAGAATTTACTTACGCAATTTGTTTAGGGCTTCAATATCACACCATATCACAGACACCGATAACCATGCATCTAAGATTTATAAAAACTGGAAACATTGCTAAACAATGCCTTTAGGCCACAGAGGAAATACAAATGTATGTGGTTTAACTAGATAATTAGAGCACTTGAAAGAAATAGTGATTACACACAGCTTATACAGTTAAAAACTAACTTATTTATACCTTTACCAAGTATTTGAAACATTGAAGCGTCCCTATTTATGTTTCTTGAGAATGTTAAATTTTAAAGTGTTCATCTAAAAGAATTCAACAGAGGCTCTTATTCTAATAAGTCTACCATTCATTCTTAAGTTACAAAAAAGAAGAAAAAACATCAAATTTACAAAGGGTATGAATAATTAGTTGTTAACTGTATATGTATAGTTCCAGTATCCGTAAGCTCAATTCTTAACAAACCTGTCCTAATAAACTCAGATTTAGATGTAAAGGAAGTATTCATCATACAATAGTTTACTATACAGATATCCTGATGTAAGATGAGTGTCTAAATGATGACCATAATCATCTTAATATGATCAAAAGGAAGCATTAAACCCACTGCTTTTTAATTTCCTATATGTAGCCTAGTATAAGCTGAATTTAAATCAAATTTCAAGGAAGTAGCATACCAATTATTCAAGGATTAACCTCTTAGATAAAAACAGTTCTTATATAACACACATTTTCAGCAAAGCCTGTTACATTCAAACCTGCTTCAACGATCCCCTGTAGAGAAAGACCACCTTTCTGCATTTTTTTTACCTTGAAAATCATGTCAATAAAATGTCTCCTAAGGAAACCTACTATTCTTGTCTCTGCTGTGTGATCTTTATAGAGATTTCAATTCATGACATTGCAAAAACTAAACCTAAACTACTTAGTGTTCTTATGAACATGAATGATGAAATATTTAAATGAAAATTTGAAATTGTGTAGTGCTATATTGGGTTAACCATCATTTTTTTAGTTTCAGTTGTAATTACTTTATACATCTTCTAGATATATTTTGTGTAATTTTTTTAGTAGAGCAAACTTTAACTTTGAAACTTTTGCACACCCCCATGTAACTGAACTGTAACATTCTTCCTTACATGTGTATATATCTCAGATAATCTACAATGTACCTCATACACCAGGGTGCATATAATTATAAGTGGCTTGAATCATAGAAACCGAGACTAGATGGATGAAAGGAAGAATACAAGCAGTGTCACCTCAAGGAGAAGAACCATATCAACTTTTTTTTTCAGAAATGAAATTCATATCTGACCCAGTACACTTGATCCTGAAGCATAAAGGCATATATGAGGCCTGATCAATCAAGTCGTCATCAAAAAAGTCTTGGGGGCTCGCTACGACATCAAGCCAGGCAGACATCACCACCCAACAAATGCAGAAATAATGGCCTAATAACCAATAATTTCTGCGCAATTTACCCCTGACGTAATGAGCGGCCGGCCAGGGCAGCCGTAACCTAGAACAGCCAGGCAGCGTTTGAAAGACAGCCAACTTTCGGCTGATTTTTATATCGCCCTCTCGTCTCTGCGGCTCCCTCCCCGTCTGTCCTCCACTCTCCAACCATCTCTCCTTTCTCTCGGTGCCCTTAGGCTCCCCAGGGTATTGTCAAAACTGTGCAAACCTACAACGTAATTTCCACCCCACCTTATTATTAATATCATGCCAGGATGACATTTAAATTACCACATATTTAGCTCCCTTTTGAAGGGAAGAAAAGGAATCATCGTATGCGTTACATGATGTCTTGTGAAGCCGACATATGTTTGGCTTTCTATTGTGTTGGCAGACACAGAGCTTTCAATATTTCCTTATCCATTTCAAAGCACATGGATCTCCACGTTAAATACCCTAGTATTTACCATCAACCTAGTGATTGTCCAATTATACACAATGGTTTTGATTTGATACTTGGGACTTGATATTTTAGCTTGCAATTTTTATTCTAAATGATTCAACAAAAAACCATAATTTAATTTTCACTAAAGTTCTAATATAAGTTTGTCTCTGACCACAAACTTTCTCCATCAAACATCAATCACATGAATATAACAATGCAATGTATACTTGTACATCTCATTATTATGAATGATTTCTTTCTGAAACGTCCTTTGTCATTCTTAAACCAAAGTTTGTTAAAATGACAGATGATCATAAATTCAAATGCAAATTTGTTTATGTGCTCATGATTCAATAAACTAACTACAGAACTAACATTCACATAGTCAAAGGGCATACTGAGCTAACCAAATTGCTGTAGATTTTAAAGAAAAGTTCTTATGACATGTTTCTAACCTCCGAAAGGTTTCTTACCATACTTACGCCGGATCAAGCGCTGAGTTGTAACAAAGAGAGGCATTTTATCCTGTACTTTCTTGAGACCTAATCGAGCCGACAGGTAAGGACGATGCTTGGCATACGCAATCTCCATGTAATAACAATTCAAAGAACAAGATTTGAAATATTCCACAATCACGGATCACATTCTCATTCCGATGTGACTTGTAGGGTTTCTCATAAATATAGATATGAAACCATGGTTGCAGACATTGACTAGGGTTTCTCAATAAATGCTCACATCAATGTTGGCATTATAACAGCAATCGTGATTTGAAAATAGCCACCGAAATCCAACATTGTCATACTCCAATGTATATCCAAAAGGTGTTGATTGATCTGATCCTATACTAAATCCCAAATGTCTTTGAGATATCCATGGTGATGGATTAATCACCAACAATCAACGAGGTGTTGGCCGAACCGATACCAGCTGTGTTTCACATGGTACAGAAAGCATGCATGTCACGCTCAATACTACACCAACAACTAAACATACTAATATATTTGAACTAGCTCTTAGGAAGCTTCCTCTTCCAAATTAGCACATCCCCCCTTGTAATTGGTCCGCCCTAATGTGGTCCCTTTTGTACTCCAATTAGGCTCCAGGGAAGCCCCTCCCTGTCAAACAACCAAGGGCATAGGGGTGACAGGAAGCGCCCATTTCCACCAGACGTACCCCTCACGTCCACCTCCTAATTCACACACCAGACCAAACGGCGCTCAAAAGACCCCTTCCTAGCTGCAAGAATCTTAGCCCTGCACTAGCTGTGTCCCCCTTCCTCCTCCTCCTCCTCACACGCATGGGTCACTAAACAAACACAATCAACCAAGTCCAATTTTCTAGGAAACACAAGCCCTGGGCCTCCCTTCCTCCTGGATGTCTAAACCTTCCTGTATCCACCTTCTTTCAGCTCCCCCAAATCAACCCCGTCAATCCTGCATCATCAGGTCTAAATACAGAGAGATATAACGGCTCAAGTCAAACAAAATCAAGCATGGGCCTCAAAAAGTCAGGCTTTTTATACTTTCCCAGCAGAAATTGCTCTTTACAGATTCTTTTGTAGAACTGCTCAATGCTAAGTTGATGAAACAAGAGAGAAAGGTTGTGGTTGAATTAATCCTCTTCAAATCTTCAGTTTACATGCCAACCTGATTCTATGCTACTGCCTTACAAAACAAAAGACATAATATTAAAGGCTGCAAGGATATTGAAAATAGATTACTTGAAACTGCTTACTAAGAACAAATCACTAAAATGACTGACAGGACATGGGGTAGACAAAAACATCAAAACCTAATCCCAAATTTTAAGTTACGTTTGCACCATTAATGCACCATAAACTCATAAGGTGGTAGTAAATTTCCCAACCAAAATCAAACAATTTCTCAATACTTTAAAAACACTGTCCCATACCAGTGTAAACAGAGCTAGTCCTGATCAAAAGTGATGGCTTTCTAAGGCAGTGAACTTCATGTATGATGTGATTGTTGAAAGATGTAGACTGTTACACAGCTAAAACAGTTCAGCAAACCTGCACTTTCCTGCTAATTGATTTCTGCTCAACTTTTCCCTCTTTTCTCACTAATGGGTCTCATGCATACCCTCTTGTTATCTTTCTAAGAGATCTCATTGTTTGTGGATTAACAGTTTTTAATCCTTTGTGTTGGGTCTTTTGTTCACAAGAAAGGCTTGTCTTACTGCATGGTTCCTGTTACATGTATATGAGGGTTGGATGAGGGGTCTCTTGTTATGTAATACGTACACTCATAATTGAAAGGAATACTGGTAGGTTTAAGTTTTTATCACATTCATAACAAAGAACAACTTTTGGCAAGAGATTTTTAAGTTTGATAAAACTGGTTCTACAACAATATGTTCCCACTTAAGATACTGGTCTTTTTACACCTGTACAGGCTCAAGCCTGATAATTGTGAATATAGGTTGATGAGTGCAGTGTGTATTAACATGGAAAGTGTACATGCAACCTCTACAAATAAATTACTGCCAAATAATGACAAAGGTATACAACAAAGTATGGTAGAGTATGTCCCCATTACAGGCAAATATACTATGCATGAAATCCAAATATTTGTTGTTGTTTTTTGGTTGAAAATGAGGCTGCCTAATTGGCATAAAATCAACAGAAATGAATGTGTACCTGCAAATATCACTTAGCTTGTACATGTAAAACTAAAATCTACACACTCCTGGCCTTGTTAATATAAATTACAAACTTTTACCATTACTATATTTGTAAGGTGTTGAGGGAAATCTGAACCCATATCATGAGAATCTAAGCAGGAACGAGAGAAAGAGAGAGAGAGAGAGAGAGAGAGAGAGAGGGGTGAAGGTTCTGAGCATAAAGGAACAAATAAACCACATGCTGATGGTGCATTAAATGCTTTCACAACTAGCTCTCAGGATATATGTCATTACCAACCGACTACCCTCGATCCATTCTAATATGTTCTTCACGTCGACTTAATTTGTTCCTCCTAATCAGATTGGCACATTTTGACCTCAAAATGAAAATTTGAATCCCATATGATTGTAGCGTACATCTACCTGCTCCGCTAATGAGCGTCTCGACACTGTACAGGTATCCTAATTCACACACTCATCTGAAGTAATTATAGCAGGTTCAGACTGAACAAAATTAATTTAAAACTTATACAACGTTTCTTTGTACAAAGAAACGTATGTTGAAGAGGTCCATGACAGATTGCTCATCATCAGTGCACCCAGTTAAAAGATTTTCATACAATATAAGTTTCTCAGTCTAGAGCGGAACCTCAATCCTTTTTTTCAGTTTTAATTCCAAACAATTCCCAAACAGGTATTTTGTAATTCAACTTTTTATTAAAAGTCATTCAGACTAGAAAGAAAGTAATTAATTATCATACAGGTAATTGATTTGCGTAGTTATAATGTAGCATGGTTATACGATGAATTCTGGTTGTCTAAAGGTGGGTTTATATACTCAGTAAATGGCCAATTAGATAGCTTAAATTATGATTGATGGAGCACTTATATGATTGGTCTAAAATTTTAAAGGGGTGAAAGAAATGAAAGAAACACAGAGGTTGAGGAAAATTAACTACTAAAGGTAAATAACAAGAGCTGTTTTGGAGGTTGTACAAGACATGCTTTGCATCAACTGCTTTGCAATCAATGTCCTACTCTTAACGACTTCAAATCTGGACACAATACTAAGCCTAACCCTAACCCTAAACCTAATCTAACATCCAATTTCAATCCTAGTCTTATAAAGATATTTATGAAAACAAAAATCAAAGAGCTTTTACTGCTAAAGAACATGACAGATCAATAACTTGATACATAAAATCATTCAAAACGAAATGATAAACTAAATGCAAACTGAAGAAACAAAATTCATTTTCCATTTCAGTTTTGAAAAGGGAGTTGGGAGCTGGGGCACCTGATTATCATTCATTACAATTTGATAAAAAAGTTCTTCATGTGTCATTATATCATTTCAAACTATCTGAATTTACTGTTACTATGCACAATGATGCATTCTCTGAATTTGTGTTTTTTGTTATGTTCTAAATCTTATTCAGCAGAACATCCCGCTATTTCCGCTGCTCCTTATAAAAACATTGATCTCTTATTTTGGTGTACCTGGATGACATTTAAAAGCGAGCAGGTAAGGGACTATCGGAACATTTCAACATAGCAAGATCCATTCACGCATGATACGAGGAGAGAGAGGGAAGGGAGGGAGGGGGTAGAACGGTAGATGTTTATCTATTTTAAAGTTTATCGCAAAAAGTGCATTTGGGGAACAAGCAGAGAAAGGGTAGAGAAGATACACTAAGAGATAGAGATTAGATGAGATAAGGTGAGAAGGTGCAACATATGGTTTTCCACAATCATCATTAAAGGTTGTAGGCAAAGGAATTGTGGTCTAACAAGAGAAAAAGGGATGTAGGGAAAAGCTGGTACAACAAAAACAAAAACAAAAATTTAAGAAAGGGAGTGAGTGAAAGAATATTAAGGATCGAGGCAACAACAACAACAAAAAAGAGGAGAAGAAAAAAAAGGAAGGAAAAAGGGAAAATGGAGAGGAGGAAAATGATGGTGAGAACATGATGGAATGTCAAGCAACAAAATCATAGTTACACATGAAAAGTGGAGGAGGGACGTGCCGTAACTGGGACTACAACGAATGAGAGAGAGAGGATGTCCCTGGTTCAAAACATTGGCTTCCCGTTCAAATGAAGTGTAAATTGCGATGCTCACCGGAGTCTATTTACTTCCACCAATCATACGCTTTACGCGCTGGGGCAAGCGAGAGAGGTGACAAGTGTGAAAACATTACCCCATCTTGATATTTCTCCTAGCTCTGTCCGACCTGATGCATGGCTTTATCGCCCTTTTGCTTCTCACTAAATTGCACATCTGTAATTTCCATGACCTTTACCAGACAGATTAAACCAATAGATGGCACACTGGATGGGGACACAATGTGCACGGTATTCTAGATCTGTCTGATAATTTCTTTTAACTTGAACACTTTATCAAGTCTTGAATAACACATAATCCATTTAACCCCTCCTGAGCCAGACTTGTAGGTATGGAGGGGTAATGGTATAGTGGTCCATTAACTTGACTCTCAATCCAAGAGTTGAGGGTTCTACTCCAGCCAGGATTAATGTCATATGTCAAGATATTAATCCAATTTGCCACTCTCCATCTGGGTGTAAATTGAAATACTTGCAGGAAGAGTTGTATTAGTACAAATGTGGCCACACTGGGTAAATAAGACCCAATTATTATTATTCTATTATAGCTTCTGACATCATGCTTGGTTTCATTTCAAAGATAAATTAGGCATGAATTATTTTAAATCGGAATAGTCATCACCGTGACAAGTGTATTTTCCTATTTTGGAAAGAAATACGTATCCATTCTTAGAATTGTATAATCCTAGAATTCTTGGGCGGGGTTGCCACACAAGGAACAGAAGGGGTTTAGATAGAATTATGAAACACTTCTTTATTTTTCATTATCTCTATTCTCTCTTCATTCTTCTTTAGATAGATTCCATCAATCCAAAGCCGATTTGTGTTAATTTTCTGACTTTTCAAAGTTTTGTTGATACTTTCAATGATAGTTTGTTTTAAAGTCAATCCTTTCAACATTTGTTTCCACTACCTTACAGTCAATGCTGAATCTGAAGCGATATGATGGTGACTCCTCTGCTGAGAGTTGGAAGGGCATAAGTCTTTTGAAAGTGAAAAGTATTAATGCCCTTTTAGCTCTCATCATATGACCTACAGGTATAGCGCCCTCTATGAAGAAAGCTTGACCTCCCATCAGTCAATGTATTCCACTAAATACCAATAATTCTTAATAATAATAGCTCTCTCTTCAGATTGCTGACTTCATAGATAAATTCATCAATATCAGACATGCATTCATCTCTCATCATGGGTTTGGTTGGGCAGATAGAAGAGGATGGCAGAAAACAATGAGGGAGGTGGAGAGAGAGAATCATATTATGAAACGTTTCCCTCCCAGCTACACCATAATTGACAACTCTAATGCAAAATGTTGCCCCCGGCAACGGAGCCTGTCTACGTCGTTGTCAAACCATTGCTACACGAGAGACCCCCTTTTCGGGGACTATTTACGCATCATTGTTCTACAGATATACACTCAACATTAAAAAGTAAAAAGAATCATCCTCTTTCCTGCATCACGTTTCTTTTTCCTGGATAAAAAGAGAGGGAATGTTATCTCTAGCATCTGCAGTAGAGCCATATCTACTTTCACTTTTGCTTCCCGTATCTTATAGATATATCCAGTCCCATCTCCTAATGTATCCATCAATGCATTTAGTAGCATTCTACCCAATATATATGCTTATATTTAGCAAACTTTATATCTATCCATGTCAGATATTTCTGGAGTTGAGTAATATAAAGAAATATGACAGGAGACTAATTTTACATGTTGCATCTAAGTTTTGTGTGCGTGTTCTTAACCATGACTGTTTTTTACAACTATCATTTCTATATTTTGACAACAGTGGAAATGAATTTACAGACCAGGTTTCACGGTGCAATCTCATGACAGTACTCAACTTTGTTTAAACTATCTCAGATCATTACCATGGAGAAGACGGGATTGAAGAGACTAGATGGAGGGATTGGGTGGGAATCGGTATAAAAGAAGAAAAGGAAAGGAAATGGTATTAAGAGGGGGAGATATAGTAATGATTGGAATGATAAATAATTATGAAACCTTAAAAGATAATGGGGAGCAGTAGAAAGGAAATAAGGGGAAAGAATATGCAAAAATTAAAAACAGAGAAAAATAGAAAAGGATAGAATAAAGGAAAGAAAGATATGTAAATTGGATCAAATATAATTAAAAAAAAACGATTAACAGTAAATAGAGAATAGGTGAAAATAACAATTGAAAGTGGGGGGGGGGGGGGGTAGGTGAATGATGCCAATTGCAGTGAGACAACACCATACACCAACTGTCAGCTATCATTATGTTCTATGTAAATCTTTGGAAGAAGAAGACTTGCTTGTGGCTAGTGCACATGAATAAATCATACCGCCCTGTAACTCAGTCCATCTTCAAATGCCATTTGGGGAAGTAATAAAATAACACAGTTGTTATTGTATTCCTACCCATCCGATATTGCGCTTACAAAACAGAGCATTTGAAAAGCGGCCCAACTGCACGGATAAAGTCAATAACTGAGAGCATTTAAGCATCTTGCGCAACACTCTTCAACGAAAGCTAATCTAGCGCGGCATTCTCCAATTAGAAGTACACTGTCTGCCTGTAGAGATTTGGTTTCTCCCTAAAATGGGGCTATCAGCTCCTTCTTATTTCATGCCAAGGCAGTCGTTTTTTGACATGCCACTTAGTAAATGTCATATTAGTAAGCGCACGTTGTGATATGAAATCGTTGTCATTAGGGGCTGCATTTTGTGACTTGCTAATGCAGATATGAACACACTGTCTATATCATGTTCGTTTCCTGATGAAAATGAAGAGACAAAAAAATGCTTTCAGTCTCATTTTTGAAACCTTGATTCTGTGCAGTTCATGATGAATCAAGCCTTTATGACATCATATTATGACATCATCTCATCCGCTCAGAGCCAGAAGGATAAGAAGACGTATCATTTAACGCAGAGAAAATGCCCTTCTGGCTATAAACAGAATATATTTAGATTTGACATTAAATCTTTTTGAGACTCTCTCCTATGCCAAACTTAAAGATTACTACTTTTACAGATCAATGCATATAGTTTGAAATATTATTTCCTGAATATAAGAGGATCTAAAATCCTACACACACAGGCTAGCATCTCAATGAACTACACCATACATCCCACTCAAGTTTCTAGCAGTTGTTGACATTGGATCATATTCTGTCAAAAAGTCTTTTCATTTTTTTATCTGTTGAATTGTGTAGAAATATACACTAAATTAAAAAATCGTTTTAAAGTTCCCAGCAAAAATGAATAACATATGAGAAATTAGACTTTCTTTTCTTTATCTTTGAAAATATACTCTGAATGCACTTGAAACAGAATGACAATGTCACCTATAAATTAATTTTTGTGAGGTAAATGTTTCATTCATTGTTACTTTTTCAATGTCATCTTACTGTCTTTGAAATGATTTTCGTCTTATGGCAAAACATATTAACCAGGAGCTTTAAATGTCATGTATTTGTAATGAAACTCACAGAATCCTCAGAATCTGATGCAAAACAGTGACTTGGATTTGCAATCAGAGCCCAAAGAAAAAAATACTGACTTCTACACAATAGTGGGGGTAACAAACCAGAGGAAATGAAGAGACAAAAAATGTTGGAAAAATTGGAACTTTAGAGAGAGCTAGGATGGGGAATCAAACGATACTTAAGATTGCCACGAACCCGTCAGATGAGGCCAGACCCCGGTGGATTTTGCAGCGAGTTGCATCTTGATAGAAGCGCTTGTTTCCCCGTACCGTACCCTGCAGCCTGTACATCCACACGGTCCCTCGCATCCGCCGTGGTACGAACAGTAATCCAACATTCCACTATTAAAGTTTGGCGACGATCTCAACACGCAACGGACTTGCTTCATCGGGTAATGCCTTCGCCTGCCGATGATCTCAAATTTTTCTTTCCCACAGCTCTTTTTTGTCTCTCTCTCTCTCTTTTTTTCTCTCTTTCTCTCTCTCTCTCTCTCTCTCTCTCTCTTTCTTCCCAGTTCTGTCTTTCTGGATGTCCAGCAGAGCTAATAAAAGCCTCTCCTCTTACACATCATTGAATAAAAAACAGCATGGGAGAATTTGGAGAACTCGCAAGTCATAAGCTTTTGGATGCCTTTCTAATGAGTCGATTCTCACCTGTAATGTTTATTAGAATGAAATGCTCTATACCTATTCTTTTCTTTGTATTTTCATTTAATAATTATGGGACTAATTTCACCTTCTTCAATCCGAAAATGCAATCATTGCATAGTGTTAAGAATGGCAGTCCCATCAAGTGCCGACCAACACTTTGTCAAAACATGGCAAAATTAATAAATTTCAGGATGGAAAAGGTCAATGAATTCACAATGTGATGGATAAGGAGGGGGGCGGAGGAGTAGGAGGGGGGGGGATGTCTCTGTATGAGGGACGACCTTCATGGCTGTGTTTTCAGCTAGATGTAAGGTTAAACGTGAAATCGATGAAGGTCATTGAAGCTAGCGTTAATGACCGTGGAATGCTGTCTTGTTTTGATCGCAAGCAAACGAAAGCAGTGTTTCCACTCCATCAAATTGACATCAACAACCAGTTTGGGGCCTAACATTAATTTTCAAGCCTCCTTCTGTATCATATAAGGACCATAATATTCCAGTTTTGTGTGGGCTTTCACAAAAATAGAAATTACCAATAGCATCAATCATTCTTTGAAAAGTATAACTAAATTGGACTAGATAAAAATTCATCTTAAACCTAGAAAATGTCTAAGAACAAATTTGATGAATCAGAATGTGCTTAAAAGTTTGTATGGATATTATGGTGGTTGAACAGAGCATACATTAGATCCTTCATAAAATGCTTTAAAAACATATTGGAAACTATGAAGCAAAATTGCTATTGTTTGGTGAGTTACAAAGAAAAGAAATCTCTCCATTTCAATACTTTTTAATCTTTGAAAAAGCATATATAAATGCCTTTCTACTGCCCTGTATTTTCAACTTCAATAGCTTTTGTTTCTTGTTGCTTACAGGCATCCACAGAAACATATATATCTAATCTCTCCACTCTCTCTCTCTCGCTCTCTCTATCATTCTATCTCTCCCTCCCCCTCTCCCTTCCTAACCCTTACCTCTATCATCCTCTCTTATATCTCACCTTCTCCACTTTTGTCTACCCATCCATCAGCCCCTCTAACTCTCTAATTAACATTTTTAGATTAAAGTGCGTTTTCTGAGACACAAATTATGCCTCATTTCCCTTTTAAATCACACCCTGCAAGAGAAATTTATTTAAAATCATTGCTCCTTTACAGGTTAGCATATCTATTGAGTGTTTTGGTTTGACACCTCCCCTATCAAATATCAAACTGCATATCGGTCGTCTGCTCAGTCTAGAAGGGTGGCAGCGCGGTGTAAAAGGATATTAGTTAGCGCCCTTCTGGCTCTCAAAGGTGGGAAAAAATCATGTATATCATCTCCTTAGAGGGGAGAGAGAGAGAGGACACTGACTCAATGTGAAAAGAACAGAAATGAATGCCCTTATGGCACTCAACAGAAATCTGTGTAACTAGACATACAATCCATACAATAAAGAATACATACACACACAAGAGACAAAATACAAACTAATATGTTTGGTCATATTCTGAAATCTAGCTATTGTTAATTTATCTCGATGAGTTGTCCGTGTGCAACAGTTTTAAAACGCTTGTTCTGTTATAAACAAGGAAACAAACGTTTTGAACAATGAGTAAAGTTTACTCATTGATCAAAAACATCCATCTTTAACATCCATCTCACTCTGAACATAATATTCTGTCTTAAAGTTAAGCTGGAAGAGCACTAGCTCTGTGTAAAAAAAAATGTCTTCTGACTCTGAACAGAAAATGTACTTATTGATGCAGAAAGGAATGTGTAACCTTCGAAGCATGAAAGTACCTGGGGTTTCACATTATTGCACCTCATCCCTATGATTTGGGGGCACATGAATGTAGCAAGGAACGGGAGGGGTATTCTGACGTATATAGATTACATGCCATGCTGAACAAGCAAAAAGATCAACCGAACTGAAGCATAAAGGAGACGATACAAAGGCCTACAGGTGGCATTTCTAGATAATCAAAGAATCTAAAAATGAATGCTAAAAAGATAAGAGAGTAGATAACAGAAATCCTATTGAATGAAAGTGGGACCAGTTTTCATAATCACAATGAGCCAATAGAAACAACTTGAGGGAAATGACCAAATAAGGCTAAACCAAAAAGCTCATTACTGCCATTATGAGTTGATCAATACCTCTGTGTTTTTAACTTTTTACTTTCCTTAACCATGTAATTCATTAAACCTGTGCATACTGCATATGTGAAGCATATTCATCCACTAGCAGATCAATAAAGAATAATGTAATCCCCTTAGTGGGGTAGAAATGGATGTTCCCACTAATTTGGTGTTTTTTATTTTTCCTCTCGATATTTATAATAAAGAGATGTTGTCAACACCTGGTGATAATGTGTGCAAGGTTTGACATGAGGACAACATCCCTCAGATGAACAAGTTATACTAGACTGGTAGCATGGTGGGAGTTATTAGCTCATGATGTATGTATGGTGATGGTCCTAGGTCTCTCCTTGATAGCAAGGTCCATGATGGGATCCACAGATACAAAAAGAGGGGGGGGGGGGAGAGAGAGAGAGAGAGAGAGAGACGGGAAGAGAGAAAGAAAGAGACATTTATAAGACAGACAAAGACAGAGAGAGAGAGAGAGAGAAAGGTCAGGGAATGCTCATAAAGTAAGAAAAATTTAAAAGACAGAAGTTAGTTTAAGTAAAGTTGAATTACAGAGATGGTGAAAGACAGGGAACTCTGTGATGAAGAGAGAGAGAGAGAGAGAGACAGGCAGAAAGACAGACACACAGAGAGCAAGAGAGATAGAGAGAGAGAGAGAGAGAGAGAGAGAGAGAGAGAGAGACAGACTTCATAGCAATCATAAGTGCATTACTGAAAATGTGAATAAATGAGGGAAAAAAGAGACAGAAGAAATGTAATACTGGGGAAAACGATAGAGACAGGATCTGAATCTTGCTTTTCGTGTCATTGTTTAACTTTGTCATCCTGTTAGATACTAGGTCAGCTCTTTGCCACAAGAGCCGCGTTTACACTGCACATAAAAAGTTATGATTTTTCTCAAATTCCGGTGCTTCATTGGAAGTTGCTAGGCAACTACCGGCAAACACAACAAAACACAAATACAAAAATCCACCTCTGGAGTTTTTGCAACACCAGCAGAAACTTCACAGATTTTTGCAGTGTAATTTCCAGTTTTTGATATCAGTTTTTGGTCACATGACATTCCTCGCTTCCGTCCAATCGCATGCAGAGCAGCAGCAAGATGGCATGCACACTATTCACCAATGGGTTTTTTCAGTAGTGTAAATGGCAGTCAAAACGCTCTAAGATTTGTCAAAATGGTGTTTAGGCTGTGTAAATGAACCAAATGTCAGCTCTTTTCCAGAATGTGAAACTGTCAGAATCTCGGAGGATGCAATTGAGTGGAATTCAAATGAACATCACGTCAAGTGTGAAATGGATAATTGATGCGATGCTTGGCCTACAAACTTGAGCAAATACAAACTCTGATGAAGAAAGAAACCAACATTTTTAGTCAATACTACTCAATTTCTTTCTTTCTTCTTTTTTTTCTTTCGCTGGTGATTAGTACACAAATTCTGTGATATAACGATCCAGATTTACTCATTCTTTAAAGTTTAATCATCAATCAGTAGTCAAAATTATCTTTAAAAACATAAGCAGTAAATTGGAGATCATGCAGAAGAAAAAAAGTGCATTACAAGTTTGGCATTATACTCAATACTATGTAATACTGACCACATTATCAACTTGACATCCAGTTTTTCTGAGTTTCTTTTACAGCAATTTGCTAGAAGAGAATTGTATAATTTCTGATCAACGTTCACTGTTTTCTTGGTAGGGTATAAGATTGTCTTCTAGATCCATGATGAAACGTGTCTGACAACAAAACTAGTACAAGCAAAGGGATTTAAGTCCCTTTCTTCTGCTAGATGAACACCAACATTATTACTGGGCTTTTGCTGGATCAAAGAAGTAAACAATCCCCAAATACCCAGGATTCTCTTTCTTCGACTTCATTAATATTCATGAGGATCAACAAGGGGATGGATCTCTCTAAATAGAACTTTCCTGAGGGATTGTATTTCTAGAACAATTTCCAATGCTTTCACATTCCATCTTCAAAGTAAAACATACTACTTAATCGATCCACATATTTCAAAGGGTCAATTTGGAATTAAAAACATATTTGTTTGTTTCTCATCTCATCCACATGGCATAGCTAATAAACAGGAAGGGAACAGATGGCGTCGGAGCTACTGCCTGCTGGGATACCTCCTGTAGCACTACGTCAGAAAGCAACAGCGGATGGCGATGGAGGAAGGAAAAGGGGGAGAGAAAAAAAAGCGTTCCAGGGGTCTGTAAAAATTGACATTTGCGAGTCTTGCGCAAATATCGTAGTTGAATTAAATAGGGGCAATTTGATTATTGACGCGATAAGTGCCCCCTAAACATGGAGGGAGTCCCGAGGGTAGGAACGTCAGAAGAAGGAGAGGAAAAGAGGTAAAATACAAATAACTCTCTCTGGGACTCCTCGTGTGGGCAGAGTGAAGAGTGCAATCGCCATGCCAACCTGGGTCTATTGCGATCAAGATGAGGATGAGACCTCTGTGTTTGGATATACCTTCTATCTCACTGAACAAGAGACGGACATTAGTTCACTGTAGTGAGCCATTATCAACCTGTTTGTGACTTTTTTCGTTTTTATCTTAAATGATTTGATAACGTCTCATCTGATCTTTGTAGTCAATGAGTGTGCCTCTGATTAGAGAAACTTAGTCCTGAGACTCAAAGAGTAGGTATTGATTTTATTCATTTAGTTTGGGACAGTTTGAATAAAAAATCAACTCATTGTGAACATTTCTTGGTTAAAAATGATTGGAATTTATTCTGGTCAATATTATTTGCACGTACAACTATTTCATCTCTTTTGATTTCTAATTGTACTCCAACAGAAGATGCCATAAATCTGTGGATAGGGCCAGAGGCTTAGATACAAGATACACCCCCCCCCCCCTCATCAATAAGAGAACATTTTAAGAGAGAGAAAAGGGAGAATGGAAGGCATCAGGGAAGGCATCATGGAAGAAAGATGATATGACGACTCCCACACTCTTTCTCTTGCATGTCATGTATCTAGTAAGACCTATCTTTGAAAATATAACATCTGGGGATTTGCTTCAAACATTTAGACAGAAAAAGTAAGCTTTGAGCTTTTTGGTAAATGGATAGTTGGATCTTATTTTGGGAAGAGATGTCATAATACATCAGTCTATGTTTAATTGGTGACATGATGGCCATGGAACATCACAGGTAAACTTCATATACATATATTTCTAGATTCGCTGATACTGTACATTTGGATTCAACATTATTAAAGAAAAAACAACACTTGTATGTTTTCTTGAGCAAAATCTTTCATTACTTAGATGAATTCTATAGATATAAATATTATTGAAACATGCTGTTGATTCGTGATCAACAATACAAGAAGAAACACATACCTTTAGAGAAGGTTGTTACTCACACATACATTATACATTTAAGAATATGCAAAATAAACTATCTGTTTTGAAAGAACGTTATTTCGTAGGGGGAATATTTGTATTTATAAAATCATACAATCACAATGAATGGTGATAGAAATAAAAGAACAGACATTGGCATAATCAAAGTTAAAAGAAAAGCCTTGGGGTTGTTGAATGGAAGGCTAATGGAAAATAAAAACAGTTGTACATTCAAGATGATCAGAAGAGGAAAAGGGGTACTGGAATGAATAAAAACCACAAAAAAACTCTTCTTGGAAAATGAACGGTTGTAAAATAGAAAGAGAGTCAGACAGAGAGAGGAGAGCTCTAATTCCGCTCGGCATTCTGGAAAGCGGCTAGCTTCAGGGTATGTCATTAATCACATTCGATTACAACAAATGAGATGACAAAGAAGAAGAACCAAACTAAAACTACACACAACAAAACATACAACAAACATCGGTACCCTTTAGTACTTTTCTACAATAATTGCATGAGATATTCAAAAAACGATTTGAGCTTTGTAGAAATTGATAAATATATTCAGATGTAGAAAATGTATTTAAATAATTAAAAGGGCCAGTTTAAAGGTAGCAGAGTGTATCTATCAATCCTAAGTCTCTGGCTATGATTAAATCGTTGGTGACTTCAAGGTAACCAATACAAAGCAATGCTGCATGAAATGTTTGTCTTAAGAAGTTAAATAATTAGGGAAATGTCGGTATCCCCAATATACTAAGGACACAATACTTAAAAGAAAAAAGAAATTGAGTAGAAGCATATTTTCACCTAATAGTATACCGATTGCCTAGACATTTTCAGTAAATTAAGGTGGATTCATGAATAAATGTGAAAAAATTTGTAGTTCAAGTCATCACAAAGTGCATCAATCTATACTTGAAATGCTTTTAAATAATGGCATTTTAAAAACAAAATGACTGGCTGCTGGTTCTGATAACTTATTTCTTTCATTTCTCTTTTCTTGTGCACAAAAATGGCCATTATCACACACAAATATTCTCTCTTTCTTAACACTCAATATTTGCTTTCTTAGTTATCTTGTTGTCCATGGGACAGGTATTAATAACTGTTTAATCCCTCAAAACAAATAAATTAAATGAAAAGGTTAAACAGGATAACCTTTATATATGATAATATATTCACCACAGAAGGATTTCCATTTGTGAATTTACTTTGAATTCAGAATAAAACCACACTGGATTTCAAAAGCATCATATCGCTATCTAATGAAGATATTAAAACACAGAGGCAGGAAAGGCAAAATACCAGAGTTGATTGTACTTTTGCAATTCAATATCTCAATCAAATTATGTCAAAGTGAACTTATGTACATGCTATTAAGCAATCAACTTGGCTATCACAATCAAATGCTATTAAGCAATCAACTTGGCTATCACAATCAGAGAAATATGAAACTAGACATCAAATGGAATGACAAGAATATGCTTAGAACATGCAAGGGGCATTCATTAATAAATAAACTATACTGCCTTTAAAAAAAGCATGAAAACAAAAATGAAAAGATGAAATAGAAGAATAAAAAAATAGGCAAACACAAGCAGACACTCATTCAAAATAGAAATAATACCAAATAAATGTATTTAGAAGGAATAAGTAAACAAGAACAAGAATGTAAAATGAAACAATGGTGGTAATATATGAGAATGTAAATGAGATGAGTTGACCAAAGTTTGAACTTTTGATATGTTAATCATCATAATTTATGCATGATTCACTACGAGTAGCTCAAGGAAGTAGCCTATGTGTACAGAAAAAAGCCTTAAAGGAAAAGTCACATCAAAAGTTCCTATAATAATTCAATTGAAGCGGTATGTTTGTTATGAAGCAAATCAAAGAAAAATTGGTGATTAAGATGATGTCTTTGTGTTCATGAGGAAGTTAACTTGGATGTTAGTAAAATAAATGAATGTTTAACTGACCTTCGACCTCAGGCTTGTCCTCGGTGAGGAGAGGGCAGGATGTACTGAATCTTGAGAGTGATTCTCTGCGTGCACCCTGGGGAGATAAACAAGCGTTATCAGGAATCATTACTCTAGTGAAGTATAACACTTCAACAAGCATGTATTTAAGACCATCCTCAACAGGTGCCACTTTAGTGGTAGTACGTCCGATATGCCACGAGCATTTCATATCATCGTCGGGCGTCGGTGGGGTCGGATCCGGCGGGGTTGCCACGTCGGTGCTGGGCGACATCTGGGCGAGCCAGCTTTCCATCTCCGTCTGCTGAGGCAGAGGAGGGAGCGTCGACGGTCGACGGCGAGACGAGGTGGATGCACGGCGCGATGTCGACGCCGACGTCCGGCGCGAGGCCGTCGACGACAGGGAACGACGTCGAGTCCAGCCTTCCATGCCGGCGAGGACAGCAGTGACGCAATCACGAGAAAACTTCACTCAGTGCGAGACACGGAGATAAAAGAGTCACTCAGGAAAAAAGGTTAAATCGGTGACATCACATTATGCATCGAGCTCAACCCAGCAAGTAAATTCGAACTGGGAGCATCCGTCACCATGGACGCATGATGATTGCATTTTACTTCGGACGGTTGGCCATGTGTCCGGTGTACCTCGATTCAATTAGATACAACTACACTGCCATGCTGATTGGTTATTTACACTGCACCTTCTCTTTTTATTCAGCAATGATGGGCTTTCTTACCCCTCAATAGAAGAGTTCATAAGCTCCCCTACCATCCACAATGGATCAATCTCAAGTCTACACACAGTTATCAAGGTATAGGCAAGTAAAACTTGAGTGTACCGTAAAGATCGTGCAAGAAGAAATCACAAATATAAGATCAGGAGGCATTGGTAGACAGAGTCCCAACCATTACCAGCGATGGGGTAGGGAGGACATCAGCAGCAAATTATTCAGATGAGAGAAAAATATCCTGATGGACAAAGACAATATACGGAGCAATCGCTGAGCCTGCCAAGCCTGCCTCCAGCAAAGCAATGGCATGAAACAATGCAGAATTCATGGCAAATAAAAACCAGGACATTGTCAAATGCAGGAAGAGGGAGGGAGAGATGATGGGCAACCGAGCGAGGGAGGAGGAGGAGGAGGAGGAGGGAAGAAAGTGAGATGGAGGGAGGGAGGTATGGTGGATGGGAATCTGTCGGCAAAGTGAAGAGGACAAAACTCTTGGGGTCAATGTTCTGGTTAGAAGATGGATATTCCACGAGAACGATTTCAAAGGATTCAGGCAGCCGAGCATAAGAGAGGATAAGATATCACCCAGAGGAATAGGGTTAGCCTAAATTAGGCTTGTCTGTCTTTTGTGCCTACTATACCTCAGGGAGAGAAACGAGATGGTGTCGTGCAAATAATGCGGATTACTTTGATCCATAAGATCAAATGCTAATGCCATCTCTGAAACGAGAGATTTTAATTTCTGACCAACTATCCTTTCCTTTTCTCATATATCTTCAACATATTTTTATGTTTGCTTTTTTTTATTCTGTCATCAATTTTAGTTGTATTCAAACACCTCATATTATACGATAACCTAAATTGCAAAAATTTAAATTTACAAAAATACATGTACATCCTGTGACTTGAATTTATTTATCATCCAATGCCTAAATTTCATCTCCTTTTTCTCATCTACTCCTTTTCTTTTCTTCCCCTATCTCTTTAATAAGGTGCAAAAGAAGGTATTTTCCAAACATGTTATTAAGGTGGTAGGTGCCCTATTACCAGGCCCAAACCACTCCAGGTATATAATCAAGCACATAATTCATAGCAGGTACCTGTACCCCAACAAACTATATATTTTTGAAAAGCTTTTGAGTTGATCTATACAAAATTTGCACTTTTGACAAATTTGCTTTAAGCCTGAGCAAAATATGGTAATTCAAATTCATGACCCTTAAAATAAACATTTTCAATGCATTAACTTTATAAGGTCATAGCTTGACAATATAGAGTTTAATTTAGGTTTTTGATGGCTTAGTTTAATTTCCTGACTTCTATATGATGAATTTATTTATTAAAAAAAGTGGTGGAATATTGAGAGAAAACAAGGTGCATGGTGAAGTACACGCATGAAAATAACTAAGGAGACAAAAACAATCAAAATAATTGTTTTTAAAGGCACTTTACACCTTAAGTTAAACATATTGCCAGTACATAAGAAGGAAATAAAATGTGAGTTTCAATTTTCAAAAAAATATTCCTTTAAATGATAGGTAAAGCTTATTCACTGAGTATCATGATCATCAGTTGATATCTTTTGAAATATCCCTTTAACTATTTATCTGGAACTACAGATTAAATTGTCTTTTGAGTACCAGAAGGGTAGTAACTCAAATCCTTGTTGCAAAGAATTACTCTCCCTTCTGCCTCTCAGCAGATGATAGGATTATTGCATAGTATGACAGTTTAATTACTCTCTATTTTTAGAGCAATTATTATGATAAATAACTCCTTCCAAAAAGTAAATAGAGACCTTTAAAAAAAAACTCCTCAAGTCGTACAATATTTCCAAATGATTTTGAGAAATATGTTAAAAAGGAAAGGAAATGTCTGCTCAAAAGTTGTCTTGCTAAGTTTAAATTCATCTTGGGACAACATGGAAAGGGAATCGATTGATTTCTTTTCTCCAGAGCACATGCAGGTGTGTGAACCAAGTGAGCATGAAGGCTACGTAATCGGGTGAAAAAAAGCTCTCGGTAAAACATCAGCTCTGCTTAAAAGTAGTATCAACCTTTGAATAATTCTGCTACCATAAGAGGTCATCGGGCCTGTTGTGAGGACACAGAAGGGCATTAGGTATTAGCTTCAATCATTTCATGCTGTTAAAAATTGCATAATTTATTTTATATGATAAGAGGTCAAATGCCAAGTGAGAACCAATAGGGCATTAATGTATATTATTGTTCAGGGTGTTAATGCCCTTCTAGCTCTGGCTATAACAAACAGAAATCGTTCTATTTTATTTCAGCTGGACAGCCTTTTATTATAGGGTAATCTCTAGTTCAATGACTTTCTTTGATGGTCTGATATATATTTTTGTTCTTAAGCAGAACCCAATATTACCTCTTAATCCTGGTAGAATATAAGATCAAATCTTAAAAGATGGACAGAATGCAATACATACCATATGGGCTGAGAGCAAGAAAGGCATTACATCTATGCTAGATATGTGAGTTAATACCCTTCTGGCGCTCAACAGACATTCATCAACAGATAAAATGAAAGAACTTCATCGCTTGATTCTCAGCAGTGTCTTATCTTAATCTGTAACAGGTGTCATGAATCTGTCATGATTTATGATATGCGAATTATGTTTAATCCCTGGCCATTTTATTTTTCAAGAGAACCTCGAGCCATTACCATTTGACATTCAAAATCATTGGATTCCGGATGGTGTATTCCTTTATTAAAGGTAAAGACCAGTATTGGAAACATCCCAATTTCAAAAAATGAAATGGAAGCTCTAATTACCAATCATGTGAAAGAATATGTTTTGAACAGTACATGACGATAAAAATGTTGACGGGAAACCGCCTACCAATTTATATATTTGGTAAATTAGTATATCTATATACTGTTGAGAGATACAAATGCACGTGTTGCGCACGTGTGTGTAGTCCCATATACATCTTTCTGTGTACAGTGCTTCTAACTTTATGAAGACTTGGCCAAATTTCTTATAATTTTGATGATTCCAGAACCTTGCAGTACATCTATGCTAGATGATCAACCTTTTCTGATTGATTTCACAATGTTTCTTTCACTATGCAATTGCATGACCATAACTGGTCTTTAGCTTTAAGATGCAAAAAACATCTTTAGAAATCTTTGTGATAACTACGAAGAAATTGCAAAATATTCTTGCACAACATTAAAATCAAATTGTATTATACATCATCCCCAATTTCATTTTTTTTTTAGAAAACATGAGAGAAGAATTACCATGCTAGGTCGAGATATATTTCAATTTCTACTATTTCATGGTTAATCTTGCATTGAAATAGGTTTATTGCTCTTTTAATGATAACAATTAGTTCCCAAATCATCAGAACAAATCATGTGGATAAAGGAAAAGTCAATTTTATTCTCAATTCAATGTATTGTATGTTCACTAATTGTACGTATCTTTTTGAAACCCTTCTTTATTTTGTCTGTACAATACACGATGGCATTTGCGGCTGTTTTTTAAATAGAGTTCAATACAGTGGCCAGAATAATGAGTGCTTATAAGTGTTTACAATGAATTTGAAAATAAGGACTTGGATCAATTGTACAAACAGTGTTGAAAGAAAAGAGCCTATAACCAAACCTTGCCCCATTTTTTCCATGAATCTATTTTTTTCTATTAAAGGGGTATCCCCTCCGGTCATCTATGGTCATTGGCAGCCAGGTAAAGAGAAAACGGCTCGTGATTTAAAAAAAGAGAGGAAGGAGAGGGAGAGAGGGAGACAGGGAAGTTGAAAGAAACAAAAGACGACAAGCTAACAAGACAATCTAACTGGGTAGAGAGAGATTGGGTTAGCGTCTCGTCTTGAATTGTAGATTTGAAACTTGATAAGGGCAAGGAATAGGTAATCAATCGAAAAATATGCAACGCGATGTAGATTGGATGTTAAGGGGAAAATTTGGCGCATCTCATCAGACGTCATGAGACGAAAAAGGAATATTGTGGCGTTTCCACAGCTACGTCATTCTATGTGCCTTCTGTGGCATGAAAAGCTCTTCTTAGCAATGAAAAGGGTAAAGGGAAGGGGGATCCCAAGGGTGTTGTATTGTGGTACAGCAATTTATTAACCCCCCCCCCCCCCCCCCCTCCCGACTCAGATTTCCTTGAGACTACAGCAAAAAAATCACTGTATGCTGTTATTCAGCAATTCTAAAATAGGCAACAAAAGTGCATTCTACCAAATGAGATAAGATTTGCTAAACTTTAAGGTCTAATCTGAACAGCTATTTCATAGAATTCAAAGGAACTTCCTGATGTGAATCTAAAGTGGCTTCATTCTCCCTTAGGGCTTTCCGCAAAGAGGCAAATGAAAAGGTTTAAAAGTCATAGACATTATAATTCACAGATCAAAACATGGTTTGCAGTGCCTGGAGAAAGATTGAAGTACAGTAAAGATGTGCCAAAAAACATTATTATTATAAAGAGAAACCTGCAAGCTCATTTTAATAGCAGCAGCAAAAGGAGAAGGATACAAAAGAATGAGGAAAAGGAGAAGAAGAAGGAGAAGAAGAAGTTGAAGAAGAAGAAAAAGAAGAAAAGGAAAGACAAGAAGAAGAAAAAGAAGAAAAAGAAGAAAAAGAAGAAGAAGAAGAAGCAGAAAAAGAAGGTGAAGTCGAATAAAACAAGAGGCTGTGCAATTTCTGTTACCAAGGAAAAATGCATTTCAGGTATAAATCTCTAGCAGAGCAGACGATGATACATGAGTAGGATAAAGTTTAAAGGTCGTGGCTTTTCTACCTGTCCGTACGAATAACTTGATACACAATCTCCATCCAGATATTCTAATCATTGGTCACTAGCAGTTTGTACGATACTTCTTCTACTCTCACTGTACAACCTGTATGTCTGGTGCATCAAGTCAGTTCACCTTCTTCCCTTTTCAATGATACTCTTGTATCAAATGTTAAAGAGCACTAATTACTCCCCCCCCCCCCCCTCCCCCAAATATGATTACTTAAATCATAACCCCCGATAAAAAAATCTATAAAAGAACTTCAAAAGCTTTTGCATCTGATTTGAGACGAAGCTTCTACCTGTATTTGATATGTGATAATTCATTGCAATCAGTAAACATGAATTGATGCTTTTATTTGGTTTTTATAATGTTTGATGAAGACTTATACTTTTATTACTTTAGTATATGTAGTAAAAAAATACTCTGCAAGGCAGAAACTACTGGGAAATTGATGTGTCATTAATAATTGGGATGCTCTGATAAAAGGGCTTGTAATTGGAGGGGCGAAAGACCTTTGCAATAAACCTTTGTCAAAGTCAGTCAAATATCTAGTAACGAATTAAACTATATATATGGATCAAATGCAATCAGTGCATAAAATTGAAACAAGAATAAGAAAAAGATATATTCAAGATTGTGTATTTGTTTAGGCTTTTTTTTATTTCTTTCAAAGAAGTACTTCAATCCTTGCCATCTTGTAAAACATTGCCTTACAAAACAAGCAAGTGAATACATACAAGAATTAAGATTACTCCTAAATAATCCTTATCTTGAGCTTTCCAACTGCGATAGGACGAAAATAATTGCTAATCTGCAAATGAAATTTTGATTTAACTGTATGAACCAGGATATCCTTAGGGAAACCGTCAAAATAATTGTCTTCCATCAATAATTACACTTTCAGTCTGACAGGGAAACTACTAGTCTCGCCCACGGGCATGAGATGCAACATGGTCAAATAAAGGATGTACATGCACACCGCCCCCGTTGTCCCGCATGCCCACAGGTCTAAAGATAGAGTCGTGGGCGGGCGGGCGTGAGAGGAACATGGATTCCAAACGGCATATTCTCCATCTCCTTCTAACCACTTGTAAACAAATAAGGCCATGTTTTCCATCATTTAATAGCAGTAGTGGGTTTGGGGGAAAATAAACTTTATGCTATGAAATGAGAGCAATAATGAGCAGTATTTGGCTCTAAGCAATTGCTATTTATAAATATTGAATATTCCTAAAACTTAAATAATATGGTTATTTTTAAATTTCACTCTCTCTCTCTCTCACTCTCTCTCTGTCTCTCGCTCTCTGTCTCTCTATTTCTCTTCTCTTCCTCACTCTTTGAAGCGGATGTGATGGAACAAGATCACTAGAAGAGGGATTCTACTTGTTTTCCCTTTGTCCCCTTGAGGAATCACGATGTGGGAAATAATACTAAATCCAGCTTTTTTCATCAAAGCTTAAGCCAGACCTATGAATAACTCCTCCATCTTGTCTGTTCCCTACATTAAAAGAACATCCATTTTCTAAGAAGTCATTTAAAATGGTGTGGGCATGCCTGCTCAAAATAGATAATGAACAAATGAGGTCTAATAAACTTCAATCTATTCTTTGTATGAACACTATTAAGACTTCCTTTCACCGATTTATCTGTATCTATTTTACAGGGTATCATTCAAAGTTCTAACTGAAATTATTTTCTTTTTTACAATAATTAGATAACAATGTAAAATATGTGAAGTAGTGGAATATGTTGACTAATCATTAACAACATTATTATAATTTGACATTTAATGTCTGAAATAAAGATTTTCTTTTGAATAAATACTTATGTAAAATTAAATGTGATTACTTTTGTCTTATATTTTTTTAACTGACAAGTTCAACACAAACGAGTTGCTTTCCTGGTTTTAATATAGAATTATATTCATGAATATGAATTATAAAGTGAAGAGAACAGCTTTACATTTCATAACCTCAGACAAATTCTAAGGTAGTTTAATCAGGACAGAATAAAATTATTCAAATTGTAAAATTTAACAGAGCAGAGAAATTAAGAGGTCGTGATCAAGCATTGCCCAACTCATCAACCTTATTTCAAATGACCTCATGTATGAATCATACCCTAGCTATCAACCACAAACCCTATAGAAAGATGGTGGTTAAACTCTGAAAAAACATGGAACTGGACAGTGGTCCTTCAGCACATTTGAGGGGGAAGACGAGGAGGATGGTGGCCCTCAATCATGGACGGAAGAGAGTTTAGTTCATGCTCAAACGCACCCTATTGATTGCCTTCTTATAACAATCGATGATGAAAACAGCCCCGTTTCCCTCTCAGGATGACGTCGGCCATTGGAATGACGACCTTAAGCATACACCGACACAGACACGATGGCCACTGGTCCTTGTTTGCTCTACAATCTTTCTTACGCTAATCTCTTCTGATTAGACGCTGAATGATCATCAACCTTTGTATGACGAGAGATTGTCATACCATCTCACTGACCCCTAGGGAATTCAGTCATATTCTTCCCTTTTATAATATTTTTCTTTGATTCCTATTTTTACAATGCTCTTTCGATAAACAGTAGAAAGGGACATTTAATTGTAAATCATTTTGTTCTCAGCGAAAAGATAACTTTACCTTGACATGATCCAATGACATCACTGTCAAAATCTCAACAACAGGGGGGGGGGGGGGGGTGTGGGCGTTACAAACTTCAGAATGTCTATGACCTATTTATTGCCAAGTATGTCAGATAAGACAAGACAGGTCACATCACTGATGAAGGCTGTAGCAGAGAAGCTGAACAATTTGGAGGGGAGGTAAAGATTTCATATTGAGGTAAAAATTGAACATCCAAATATTGTCAAAATTTCAAAAGTAGAAAGAGAGTTAAAATTGAACTTTTTAATTTAAAGGTACTATGTCCCATTTGCAGGCCAAAAAAATGAAAAAGTTGAATTTCAACTGCATTTGAAAGATAATACTTATTTAGAACTTCCCTAAAAAAGGTGGGGCTTGAAAATGTCTTCAAGGGGGAAAATAACGACTATTAGCTGTCAAATCGACTTTAGGGCTATAGAGCCCAAAAGTAATAGTCTTGATTTTCAGACAATTGTACCGAATGGTCATAAGTTTTATGCTGCGCAAAGATTCAATCAGTTTAATCTTGGCCATCACAAGAAGTGGGTTATTGATGTAGACAAATGCTCATGTACCCTATACAACTCTTTTCATGTATGTTATTACCAAAGAAGGAAAAAAGCCAGTCAGTCACTCAATAGTGTCTGACAGTGAAGTCTAGCAAGTAAACATGTTTCCTTGCATAATTTGAATATGAGGACACTGCTAACGTTTAAATTTCACAGATAGAACATACATGACATATTCATAATTCCTTCAAAGTTCTACAGAATTTGAGGTTGGCTGCAAAAGGGACATAGTACCTTTAAAACCAGTGATTACACAGCTATCTCTTCCTACCAAACATCAAATGGAGGAAAGGTGGCCAAGTAGAGAGGCAGGTGGTGGAACCAGGGGGTGTTGGGTTGGGAGCGAGCCATTGACCTTCAATATAGCAGTCATTCTCAATGACCAAGTCCCTCGGATAGGACTTAATGCCATAGGTCTCCAGCTGCTTTAATACCTACATTACAATTTAAATAGCTTTAGAAAGCAAACTTGCTTTCACTGCAATCAGGTGAACTAAACATTAGCATTGTCTTTTAAATCAGCCTCAGATCTCTCTTCCTCCATTTCACAATTCTTGAAAGGATGGATGTACCTCTATGCTGACGAAACACTAGTCTACAGGCTCAGACTCTGATTTTGATACTAAACCGCAAATCCTGAAACCTTGAGTAGAGCCTAGCTCTATCAGTGTGTGGCTGTGTCAAGATCAGCTACAGTTCAGAGCCATGCATAGTCTCACATTGCAGACAATGATACGCACAACGACCGACAAAAGGGTTTACGCCTGCAAACTAAGGAAACATATTCGCTTGTTCCGACAACGACGATGGATGCTCCGACTTGAATAATTTAAAGAGCCCTGGAGAAAAGATGACAAAGATAACTGCAACCACAATCAATTAAGAGCTTTCTAGCTGACCAGCCATCTCACATTGAAGGAAAAAGAACATCAAGCATTAGCATCTGAAGAGAGATAGAAAGGTGTTAACTCATACACCTTTATAGAGACTTAACACCCTCCTGGCTCTAAGCAGCCCATATGTGCTGATCAAACTATTCTTCTTGCTTGCTCAGATGAGTGGAAACAGAGATGTTAGTGAGAAGAAAACAGGGTTTTTAGTCTCGAAGCATAAACCATCTGTAGTGCATCATATGACTGACATATATCTACTAGAATGTTATTAAGCCTGCAGGAAACCAGAAAGGCAATAATAATATGTTCATGTCCTTTCCCTTTCAGCTATGTATAGTTGATATATAAGTACATTTTTATTATCTTCACTAATATGAATAACATTTGAAAAATGCAACACAAACAATGATACATGCATATATGACAACAAAATATAATAGTTGTGTAGACTAACACATGTATTACTGACAAATCATTTTAAAATGATCAGAATTCACATTCTCAGAAAAAAATGACACCTTAATTAAATCAACGACAAAAAAGGAGATATTCTCATATGACCTAGCACAGGATAGACCTTTCAGTAAGTGTAAATTTGCATCATATTTAACCGTTACAAAGCAGTGCTTAATATTTCATAATATAAAGATAGTCATTTCAATTGGCCTTGAGAGGCTGCAGGGAAGGTAAGAGAAGCCGTCAAGATATTACCTTGTACATACATAATACAATGACTAGAACATATCATACAAACAAGAAATTAACCACGCATTTTCAGAGAAATTTCCTTTTGAAAACATCCAAGAGCGGGGAAGAGAGAAGGCACGGAGGGAGGAGGATGGGAGGGAGAGAAAGTTTGGTAGAGAGGAGAGGCTGAAGGGGGAAGGAGAGATTGAGAACATAGATGAGAGAGAGAGAGAGTGGGAGATGGGAAGGACAAAATAGGGGTAGGAGAGAGAATGGAAAGAGTTAGAATGAATGGGATAAAGAGAGCAAGAAAGGGGGGAAGACAGCAATGTATATAGATGGAATATAAGAGAGAGGGAAAGAGAGAGAGAGAGAGAGAGAGAGAAAGGAAAGAGAAAGAGATAAAAAAGAAAGAGAGGGGGTGTAAAAAGTGTGATATTGGAGGAAGCGAGATAGAGAATGAGGTCATAAAGAGAAAGAGAAAGGGAGATGGAGGGAGAAGAAATGAGACAGGAGAGAGAAAGAGAGACAGATACAAAGTCATAGACAGAAAGAGAGAGATAAAGTGAGAAGACACTATGGAAGCAAAAAATTGTAATTTCATTATACAGCTGATATGGGCTATCTGCAGTACTCGTAACTTTAATTATATCCCATTTTATCAAATGACATTACTAATTACATGAATAAAATAAAAAACAATTCAATTTAAAAAAGTGAAATTTCTTCTTACCTCTGCTAGTCTTACTCTGTTTTCTTTCCTGAGATGTTGAACATGATGGTTAATAGATTGGAGTTGTTGTATGCTGTCCTCTGTAATGAATTATTCAAACACAAATATATTTCAATCCTTTTTTCAATACATTCACAATGACGGAGATACAGGTATAATACCACAGGGTTTATAGAATTATGATCTTATAACCAGGAACATTAGGTTCAGTTTAAAGTCACAGTAAACTAGTACCCTTGGGTTAGGCCTCAGTGCTCAAATGCCTTTTCCCTTTAATATTTTTTTTCTAAAGTAACATTAAAAATGTTTAATTGAAATTACAACTTTTTCATGTCATTGTAGCCCATGAGGCAAAAAGTAGGCAGATATCATCATAGTATGTATCTTATAATATCAAACACAGGGAAAATACAAGAGATTTTTTTAAAACAAATTACTTTAAAACTCTTCCAATTTTGTCTTCAAAGCCTTTCCAATATCTTAAATGCTTATGATTTACTAACACCTATTCTGTAAACATAAAAAGTCATATAAACAGAGAAATGCATTATAATGAATAAAAGTGATAAAATTAAACAAAAGGATTGTATTTGAAATTATGTGTTGACAACACATTATTTCAGAGTATGCTTCGTAAGAAATTTTTGCATGAGAGGGTCCATCATTTCTCATTTGGTAAAAGAGATAAAGATAAATATTTGAACATATTTCATCAGGATAACAAGATCAGAAAGGACTGGTTTACATCCTGGTCCTGAATATTAAAAGCTTACACTAAAACATCAAAACAGAATAATCATACATATATAATGAGAATTGTTAAAATACTCATGAAGTCATGATAAAAATATATAGTGACCATAATCTTGAGTAAAAACCAAGTCAAAAATACATGATATTTAATTAAATATATAAAAACACAATAATGGAATCAAGTAATCAACTAATCTATTCAAAATCAAAACTCCATCACACTACAAAATGAACTTATATCATGAAGTACCAAATTAAACTTAAAGCAAAAAGAGCAAAAACAACGATGATATTATTCATAATTTGCTGAAATAGGTTTTTTATACATGTTTTTAAAACAGTCGATGGATTGTGCAGTTTGTAGGTTAGAGGGTAAATTATTCCATACTTTGCCGCCTTCGTAACGTAAACTATTCTTGAAAATTTCAATACTAGGCTTGGGAAGGACAACACTCATTGAGTTAGCCAATCTCGTATTCATTGGATGCCGTTCAAAAACCATGTCACTAGCATTGCACAAACGTAATGGAGCGTAACCATAGATACATTTATACATTATACAAGCAAGGAAATAGCTACGTCTTTCTTCTAAAACCTGCCATTTCAATCTTTTAACAATATCAAGACCACTTTCATTATGTAAACATAAACGTTTAACTTGCAAGAACTAAATTTATATAAAAAATACCACCCCCAATAAAATATTGCTCCTCAAAAGCAGTGCATGAACAGTGTTAAGAATAAGAATATAATCACTTGAATAATGCAAAACAATCCCTTTTTCATGAAAGATTCGTGAAAATTTATATTCATTGTGCTCAATGCTGTTGACAAAAGCTTCTACGCAGACCTTCAAACAGACACGATCTTCGTCTCACAAAAAAAGGCTTACTCGAAGGAATTAGCTCTTTCACTTCCTCTCTTCCAACATCCCCAATCTCTGAGCCTACATTTTGAAATGGAGTTTTGAGGTATCCTGTTTCATGGAATGAATGCATGATGTGCATTTCAACCATCCTCATCCATCATTCACACTCCACAGCACAGGGGACCTGTTGATACATCTATCTTGCTTTCAACACAAGAGGGCAGCATGACACTTCAAGATCAGTTGTATTCAACAGGTGTTGGTATGTATCAAGGATTCTAACAAGGAAGTGCGATGTTTCTTTTCTTTCACTGTGGACATTTTTGTCTAAATCTGTCTTTTAAGTACTGTCAAATGGCACGGTCCAACTGTTCTCTGTATTTGTAACCTGTTCGGGTCAACAACTTACTATACAGATGCATTGACATATGTTATGTATATTGGGTCTACACTTGGTGCATTGAATGTGTTATCTATTTTGGGTGGTTAATTTACAACTAATTTTGTAATGACTGTCACGGCTCTTAACAATGTTTGATGTCCTTTTAGTTACTTTTAGTTAGCAGTGGTTAATTTTTTTTTTTTTAATGACTCTCCAATTATTTATAAATATTGTGATTCTGGTATGATTCAATAAAAGATACCAAAACAAGAGAAAAGTTCCAATAATGAACGTGATAATGTACTTTTAAGAAAACAACTTATAGAGTACATGGTTTTCTAGTGATAACTCAGTCATCTGCATATATGCACTTCATCGTTTAGTACATCAATTAACATACTATGGACTTCATCAGTTAAATTATCATTATCATTATGGATATCAATAATTTCATTTTACTTTCTTGTTCCATGAAGGAAATATCATGTTTCTATATGAACCAAACAAGCCAGTGCTCTTACCTAAGACAGGTTCTAGCGTTCCTCTGTATTCTCGATGTCGGCCGTAGTCTTCTTCGTCCTCGTCTTCTTCATCTTCTGAGCAACTGCTCTCACTTAATCCTTGATCTGCTGACAAATCAAACAAACACAGCGTAAGAACAAATTACAGAGCTGGGTCATAACCTTTACCAATCAAATTAGGTATTTTTCTATAAAGAAAATGGGGCGTGGTTATGCTCTAACAGTTATGGTATCTATGTGGAAGTTATCAGGGACCTGTTTCACAAAGCCTTTTTTCAATGACATATGACAAAAATAGTGACAAATCTGCTGATGACCAATCAGAAGCAAGGATTTCAATAGCTTATAACAAAAAATGCCCCCCAGATCGTCATGACACTAACTGCAAGGAAAACCATAAGTTTCAGTACTTTGTAAGTTAAAAATGTTACCATGCAGAGTTTGCCTGGCCGCTATGTTACTATCAAGGAGTACTTCTACGAGGGCAAAACGATATATGTCCTTGTATGATAAATTTACTATCATATTGTATATAATATCTTGTTAATTAATTAAATTTTCCATTAAAAGTTGTTTATTTCACGTTATGTGAGGCACTTAGAAATGATATGTATGTAAGTGTTATATAAATGTTAGCCATTAGTGTTATTAGTATTTACAGTGCCAAATATTATTTTGTAGAACTGGCCCTACATAGGCCTTACGGTTTGACTTCATATGATAGTATTTGTTTCACAAAGACAAAGATCAACTTTAAGTTGGACTTAACTTGACAGGCCATTTATGCCACTGGTTGCTCTCACCATTTGTCTCTCAATTACGATCTTTAGATAATATTTTTTCTTTCAATAATGAACTATCAAAATAGGTAAATTCTGTAGATTTGTGATCACGATTTGTAAGTCCCTCGAGAAACCAATGTCAGTAAATGGTGAGAGCAAACAGTGGCATGAACAGCCTGCCATAGTTGAGTCTAACTTAAAGTCGATCTTAGTCTTTGTGAAACACCCCCAGGTATGATGAGAGTACAATAATTCTAACCTGGTGAGACTTGACCAAACTTTGTGTGTTTTCCAAGCTTCCTGGGAGAAACCATCCTGGGACTGTCGTCTTCGTCTGCCTCCATGTAACTCACCACGTCACGTAACATCTGGATGTCGTCCTCTGTAGATAATAAAAGACATCACAAAGTTATCATGAATGCAGGAATTGTCTAAATGGGACTCTCTGAAGGAGCATAACATCGCCAACACTATGACTACATGGTTACAAAACAAATCCATCTACGGTACAAATTTCGGCAATGCTAAGATACAGAAGTTAAAATTCATAAAATATGTCTCCGCAAACCTTGCTCGGAGTATGTAAAAGTGATTTTCAGCCTGTTCGTACCATCATCACCCTTATCCACCACCAGTCAAATGGTACTTCAACTTAGCTCCCCTCAGTCATCCCTCTCCCCTGAGAGGCCCGAACTTTATTAGACTTATTACTTTAATCCAGCTTAGTGATAATAGTAGATGTTCTGCATGTACAGTCTTGGTCAGGTGTCTCACCTCACCCCCCTCCACCTCACCCCACCCCTCCACCTCACCCCACCCCTCCACCTCACCCCACCCCCCCTCACCACCACCACTCCCCTCTCCTCACCACCACCACCCCCCCCCCCCACCACCCACCACCACTCCATCTCACCCCTGATGCTCTCCTACCGGTACATCTGGATGAAGCCCTTACCTATGTCGTTGTTGCTCTCATCAAGCTTGGTTGTAATGGTAGCAGTGCTGAGTGTATAGTGTCGTTTGATCTTACAGGCCTTGCCTTCTACATGCTCTAATCGGCGACTTCTCTGACTGCAATCCTCATTCAATGATTGTCTGTAAGAGGAGAAATAAAGAAAAAGAAAAGATTTTAATTATAAAGAATCACAATAGTAATAATAATAATAATTATAATTGTTAATATTTTTAAAAAATCACTAATAACAATAATGATACAAAGAAGAAGAAGATTATAAAAGACTAGACAACAACAAGGAGCTGGAAACTTCTTGAAGTAATAGGAAACCAGTCAACTTTAAATTCCTAAAGTTAATACAAAATTTGTCTTAAGTGCCACTTTACCATTAATTTTTTGATGCAATAATAACCTCAATATTTGGAATTGAAGAATATATAAGGTGAAAGGATTCAAAGTGCTTATAATGATTAAATAGTGTCCAGATTATATACCATACAACATTCAGGGAATTACTTTAATTTACCCCTGTGTTAAGAGAGTCAGTTATAGCTACAGTGGTTTAATATCTAAGCAAATAGAGCTTAACCTCGTTTGATGTGTGGCAGTCAAGACTAAAAATAGACATGCACAAGAAATCTCAATTCAGAAAAAATATAATCTGTCTATTTGGGACTCAGCACTACTATCAGAACATTTCCCAATTGACAAGATATTTCAGTCTGCCGTGACATACATTTTCAACAGACACAATCTGTCTTGATTTAAAATTCAACTAATGTACTACACACCACAAAAAGTAACAGAAACACAGTCACAGTCCAAGTATATGGGGCGAGCTGGTATAGTGTAATACAGATGGTCATCAACCGTACTCATGTGTTTAGACTATTGACTGCATATGACTCATCCGAACACGTGTTCTTTAATACCATACATATGTTTTTCTGTATGCTACACTTGTAATGAGATACATGTATTTTGCTTTTCACACTGCTATCATTGATAAGTTGCTGGTATCTATAACATTTCTATTAACCTTCATTAACATTCCCAATGAAGGATAACTATAATCTGAGGACTGTAATACTTGAGTCACAAAAACAGACCAATAACATTTTTATAGTTTGGTCTATAGTCACTTTGTCAGTCTGACGTTGGTCCTGTTGGTGTGACTGGAGTATAATGAATGTGCACATCATTCCTAAAAAAAGATGTCCATTTAAAAATAACTACTTCCATAAAGAAGCATTTTCTTAAATCTCATGTATATTTTTCTGGTAATCCCCAAACTTTCCATCAGATTTAGTTGATATAAGTTGATGAATAGAAAGTTCTTAATGATTCAAGCTGCTGAAAGTGTTTTTATTGAGCTCAGAAAGTGGAATATCAAATTAACATAACTTACATCCTGGGCCAGGGATTTAAATTCCCACTCATGCCCAGTGTATGTCAACCTAACACAAAGCTGTTTAAAAATGTAAAAATCTATATGAGCCACTGTATAATTGGAGCAAAGTAATGCATAGACATTGTAGAGCAATGTCTCAATGAGGAGCTCCACTCAGATGATGTTTATATCAACATTCACAGGGAAGCAGGTGACATATGACATCATTATGCTTCCAGTGAAGGTGGTACACATCATTAGTGATGAAACTTACTACTTCAGATAAGCTTTTGTTTTGTCAAGAGTGACGAGAGTGATAAGAGTGCATACAATGTGGTAATACAGCATAAAATAAACTTTCAATTAGAATATTTTATTGTCTAAAAGACAGCATAGATTTGTAAAATCTTATATCAAAATATAATAATGTCTAAAAGACATCATAAAAACTACAAACCATTGTACTAAACTATTCTTTTGTCTAAAAGATGTCATACAATCTGTAAACAATTGTATTTAACTATTCTATTGTCTAAAAGACAGCATAAAATCTGTACACATATAACTATTCTACTGTAACACTTAAGTCATCAACCTCTTTGTGCAAACCATAATGTAATAAAGAAAATACTAGGGCACTCTATTTAATGAGATAAATCATCTTCAAAACTTTCACTTTTGGTAGTATTGTGTAAGCATACATTAGCTTGTAAATCACACCATCCTGCTGTCAATTTAGAGAGTAAAATAGACATAAATCTTTATCATAAAACTTAGTTATCGTACAGTTTGTTCATCCAAATTCCAACACTCAGATCTATCCTGACTTTATTTCAGCAGAGTGAACCATTTCTCAATAAAACAGAGTATACTTTCCCTTTATTCAAATCCAAACCTCAAAACTCTCCACAATTATATCATTCTAGTCATCTATCCTAATTGTGGGTACCGTGGGGGAGAATAAATACATTCCTTTAAAACATACTGGTGCACTTTTATGTGGTATGAACTATCTGGCAGAATAATTTCATTTTAAAGTGAATATCAGATGATGAAATAAAAGTGCAAAAGTCTTTGCATGGGAATCATGTGTAATTTGAAACTTGATTGATTGATTGTCTATCAGAAATCCTGGTTATAAATTCCAGGATTTTGCTTCTTGCCATGGTAGGGAGGGGGAGGGGGAGGGGGAAGGGGGGGGCTACAGCAACAACATTGTAAAATGAGGGTACACACATATTTCATGTCCATTAATATGACAAATAAAGTTCATCTAAAATTGCAGTTAGAACCATAGTCTGAGGTTTCAAAGTAAAGTGTGTCAAATGTCAGCCGATGTCTGTATAAGCAAAGGCAATGATGGTGTCTGTGTGCTTCCCATTAATGTGTAATTGTTTCCACAATGGTTAACCCATTACCATGAGACAATATATGTTGAGAGAGAGAAGGTGGTATATTGGGAGAAGAAGAGAGAGGATAGAGGATTGAAAGAAAGAGATGGATGGAAATGAAGATGAGATGAAATGAAATAGGGTCAGGGTTTATGAGAGCAAAGAGTGAGAGACAGACGTGGAAGACGAATACACAGAAGAGCATAAGGGAGATGGAAAGAGAGGAGAGAGAGGAGAGAGAGGAATAGAAAATGGAGAGAGGGAAAGGGAGATAAGGGAGAGAGGGGAGAGAGGGGAAAGGGAGAGGAGAGGGGAAAGGGAGAGGAGAGGGGAAAGGGAGAGGGGAGGGAGAGAGGAGGGAAGAAATGGAAAGATAGGAGAGGGGGTAGAGAGAAAGAGAGAGGTTAGGAAGGGAGAGAAGGGGAGGGAAGGAGAGAGAGAGTGTGTTTGACATAGAAGACTGGGAGAGGTAAGACAGATGAGATAATGAAAAGAGGAACATGAATCAAATGCATTTCATGTAACATCTATGTCAATTGATTTCATCTTTTAACTCAATCCCATTAAACTACACTGTGGAGATTGGAAGCACATATAGAAACACTTTTAGAGACTAAGAGAAATCAAGATGTAGAGAGAGCTCAGACATGATGAGGCTAATGCATATAGACAGACATTCAACATACTTTAGCTGCTCATGCTGGACGACGAGAATGAAATGATACGGCTGGGAATAGAAACATGTTGAAAACACTCCGAAGGGAGTAGGAAGCATCCCCTTCCATTGGGTAATCTTTCTTTCTTTCTTTTCGTCTTCCTTGCTTGCTTGTTTTACTACCTCCCATATCTTTCTCCCTCTCCCCTCCCTCTTCCCCTCCCCCTTCCCACTCCCTCCTCCCTCCCCCTTCCCACTCCCTCCTCTCTCCCTCTCTCTTTTTCTCTTTCCCTTTCCTTCTCCCCCTCCCCCTCCCTCCTCTCTCCCTCTCTCTTTCTCTCTTTCCCTCTCCCCTCTCTCTCTCTCTCTTTCTCTCTACTCTCTTTCTCTCCCCCACCCTGTCTCACTCTCTCTGGATCCTTGACATCATTACTTCACAAAATTAAGTTTTCTAGTTTTAAACAAATTTTGGAATACTTTGAATCTGCAGTATGCTGAGCAACTGCAAATTATCTGCATGATATGTGTACCACCCTACCCATGCCATAAGTACCTATATTTCAAGGAATAACACTTAAAGAATTTATGAGAATAATACGGTAAATCTATCTGGATCCCTCTAAAATGTTACAACAAAAATTTGCAATCTCTCTTTCTTCTCTCTGCTCCTTATATCTCTCTAGCTCTTTTTCCATACTTCAACTTCTCTGTCCATCTCCTTTTCTGTAGTTTATTCTACATATTCAAGAAGGTACAAACATTCTCAATGCATAAAACACGATGAAATAAGAATGCACATTAATAATTTTCTATTAGTGCAGGAATTTGAGCATATGTAACATCCTGGATATAAAGCAAAATTGCCTTTTTACTTTAAAAAAAAAATTCTATCTACATAATTGGAAAGTGAAGTAAAGCTAATTTTGCAGCAGAAAGTTAAAAGCTAATGGATATATATTCTGCTGAGGGCTAAAAGAACATTAACTATTAAGGCTTATTCAGATATGACGTGGGAAGCCCCCGCAAAAAAACAAAAAAGCCATGATTTTTTTCATGTAAATGAAAGGTAACTGTGCAACGAAGGTCCTGCGCGTATTCAGTGAGCTCTGTGTTATAAGATATAGAATGTGACGCATATTCATTTTATGTCATCATTAACAAACAAAAAACGCCAGTTTTGCCGTGCCAAATCTGAACAGGACCTTATCCTCATCACAGAGCCAATACCCTTCTGGCTCTCAACACAGGGCATGTTCACATTATATCTGCCCTTATTACGTGTATCTACATGGTAATTGGACAAGAGTGGGTTGTCGATTTGAATTTCAAAATAGAGCATGAATAGACGGCCTCTAAATTCCATCCCACTTACGGTCAGTTCATCCCGATTAGTAACTGACGTTGAGACCGGTACTTAAGGGATGGCATCACCATCACAAGGTCCTGATTCCATCATCACAAGGGCGTGATGTCATTATCAAGGCCAGACAAGGCTGGTTTGTCAATATGCTCAGAGAAGGTGCGTGTATTGTGTTTACAGAAGGACTGTAAGGACTTTGATATTTTTTTTCTGGGGAGAGGGAGTGCGAGTAAGTCTGTGTAACATTCATCTAAGTAAGATGTGAATATAGATTTAGAGTGGATACGTCACTGTCGATCACAAGGTCCGCCGTTCGAGTCCCGCTGCGGCACTAATGTCCTTTGGCACGACATTGATCTACATTTGCCACATTCAACCCAGGTCATGTAAATGGGTACCTGACAGAAAATTTCTTGAAATGCTAGAGCGCCATAACTGGCAGCCGTGCTAAAGCCAAGGTAATAATCGTTAGCACCAGGAGTGTCAGACATGAGCGCTATACAAGAACCCACTATTATTATTATTATTACCCAGCATTGTATTCAATGTGTTCATACAACATAAAAACACAAAGGTGAAGAAATGAAAACAGCAAATCGTGAGATCGAGCCATGCCTAAATACAAAGTTACATCTTAAATCTAAAGATATAAATGTTTAATTCCAGCTTCTGGTTTCTAAAATACTAATTTTTTAATACTATCAATAGGAGAGTTGGAAGATCTATACCTTTAACCTGGTTTGCCCTGCTTATTCTTTTTATTCATGAATTATTTTCCAATTGATTGGTTTCCATTACAGACTATGCCACATCGGAGAGCCTTGCTTTTAAAACCTGAATTATTTGATGTGCATCACCAAATGTGCACTATCAAACATATTAAATAGGGCGTGTAATCTGCTTTAATTATCTGCCAATTTAATTTGTGCAGAACTATTTCAATTGGTGTTTGCTTACTTTTTTTAATCACTTTGGAATGAATTGGAATCATTTGCTTTGAAATGTGTAATACAATATGACAATTAAAAGAGATGCACTGATGCAATACATACATTCATAGCCATGACCAAACTGTGCAGTGCTATGTAAACTTGAGCATCATCACTTCAGACACGTGTGTAATATCATGTGTTTGGAGACAGAAGGGAGTTAACTCTGTGTGCTAGCACCCTTATGGCTCCAAATAAATATGTGCTACAACAATCATACTGCAATCACATGTCCCATATTCATCAAATCTGACCAACAAAAAGGGAAAATGGATAAAAAGATAATGTTGGTGCAAGTAAGCCCCATAACACCGCTGTTACATGCTTATGTATAGAGTGAGAAGTGCTGAGAGAGAAAATTGGAAGAAAACCTACTCTAGACTTCCAGAACTTCCTTTCACCAGAAAAATGCATCCCAACCAAAAAAGTAAAAATTTGTTTACAAACATACCTTCCTACATTCGCTGAAAGCCTACAATACAATAATGAAATTGTAGAAAAACAAATATTACAAATAGCACTGATTCACATGGATGATTGTGGAACATATCCTAATTAACATAACTTACGGTAGATTATGGGCCATTTTTTTTATCAAATTAGCATTCCTGACTAAATTATGCATTTAAAGGGTTAATGATAGAGTGTTTGAGTCAATTGTGTCTCAGGATTATTTTTAAGGCCATTATTCTGTGAGACAATATTTACAGAATTCAATGTTTTGGCGACTAATATACAAATTATCTATCTAAAAAAAAATCAATAACAATAGCCTTGTGCATCACCTTTTAAAAAGGGGTGAACATTACAATGATGTATTGCATAACCGGAACATGACTTTTTATAAGATATAAAATAAGGTATTGAATTTTTATTTTTCTTGAGTTGATTTCTTGAGAGTCTGTGCAATCGTGCTGACGGAAGTCAAGCTTTGAAAGCTGTAGCTCGTTGGCAACGACTGACCACCCATCGCTCACTTCCCAGTATCAAACGGCTGGACCCAGCAGAAACCACTCGTCAAATATCTAAACTATGGGTGCCTTGCAGAGCACCACAGAGCACCACTTGGCATTACACACATTCCTAGAATTCTTCTAACAATACAACAGCATGTATATGACTTCAGCAATAGGCCTGTCTTCATCAGCTCGAGATAGCCAAATAGCCCGCTATTTCTGATTTGGGAAATAATCCCGAAGCTACAAATCGCGCCTTCATCAGCTCAAGACTTGACCTTGAAACTTGAAACTCGAGCTGGATATTTTGCTCAGCGTTCGAGCATAGAGGGAGTCTTCGGCCTGGTGAAGACGCACCGGATAAATAGCGGGATATTTTGCAAACTAGCCCAAGATATCTTGGGATGATTATCTCAACGAAAAATCCCGCTAATTGCAACTTCGGACTGATGGAGACGCAAATTAACTGGATTATTTGCAACCGGGATAGTTCAAATAGCAGGATATTTGGCAATCTCGAGCTGATGATGACAGCATGTATCATCAATAACTAGGCTGTGTTAGAGTATGTGGTCAAGGGTGTATGCTTGATCTATATGTTGATGTTAAATTGTACTCACTGCACGGTAGAGCAGACAAGTATGTTATTTTGTTTGCTAATTATTAAAGATGATGAGCTAGTTTAAATAACAACATTTTTAAACAATGAATGTATACCAATATCATAGAAAATAATACTATCAGCCCATCATATAGTATGATTTACCCTGCAAAAAAAGTCAGAATTTAAAAAAATGAATTTCTTTCAGAACATGAAGAATTGTTTATTTTACTACTTATCATTATCCTGCCTGTTATTGAAACTAATGCAAAAACACTTTCATTCGCATACTGTGTGTTTGACAGCCTTCTTGGACTTGGACTTTGCAGCCTTCTTTCCCGCAGGCTTCTTGGGCTTGGCAGTCTTGGGCTTGGCAGTCAATTTTTTGTTTAAATGAATGAATTATGCAGGTATTCTTGTGCCCCTGAAGATCTTTCCTACCCTCGACAGACAATCAATCTTCATCCAAAATATTAATTTCCAGAAATATCTTCTATTCAAAAGCAATATCACTCACATCTTGCTTTTCCATGTAAAATACACTCAAGAGAATACAAATCAACATGTGCATGTCAGCAAGACGAGGAAAGAGAGAGAGAGAGAAAGATAAAGTGAGAGAGAGGGAGATGTTGAAACTGATAGAGATGTAGAGAGTGAGACAAAAATGAAGAAACAGAGAGAGAGAAACATAGAGCAAGCAATTTATTTTTGATATATCGTAAATGCCTCCAAGCTCTTTTGAATTCTCATACATCAACATGCCACTCTCCAAAACAATTTCACCTGAATATGGAGTTAAAGCATCTAAACCAAAACAGTTATGAAGGGTTTTAGATTCTCAATTATAGTTGATCTCATAATGGCCTAAGTACAGAAAAGAGTGAGCTGACAGTCATTCCATATTTCTTCTGCATATTACTAGGATAAAGCATGCTCTATTCAATTGAAAGGAGCGATTCAAGATATATATTTCGGGCTTATTTTGGGGAGAGAGTTATTTTGGATGTTTGGGAGTCATGAGGATGACAGTGAACTCTGCAGAGGTTTATATGACATTGATTTATTCTATTTCTCTTGGGTTATTCCTCCCGAAGGCAAGAAAATAGATATTGTATGCCATCATTCCTGGGTGATATCAACACTAGCCAATATTCTTTCTCATATCATCTCAACTCATCTCTTAAAGGGAAAGAAGGAAGTCATCCTTGGAAGGGTTTTTTGTAAAGGAAAAATTAAATCTATTTACAATATTTGTATGATGCAATGATTTTGAAGATGAAAAATTGTTTATACATTATTTTTTTTAAGAAATATACGCTAAATTAGGACTTCAAATAGATGCTTCTTTTTTAATATTTAAACATGTCCCATATAAATTATAATACGCGGTCATGGCAAGAGTATTGGATTGAAATACACTGTTTATTCTATTATAGCGTACTCTGAAAATTGTGGAACTGTTCAGTGTATTACTTGTTCTCATTTCTTTAAAAGCTGCCAGTAGCTTTTCTAATTTAAGACTAATCTACATCTTTATTAATATTAAAAAAACACTCAAATAAATTACTTGCTCATCAGAATTCTGTCTCTCTAACAGAGCGACTAAATTACTTAAAATCTTGTCACTTGGTGGGAAAAGGAGACAGCCTGTCCCTCTTGGGTTAAAAATAATTAAAGAGGCTCAATATCTTTGTTCTTGCTAACAATAACCTGGCAAGAAAGTAGCACCAGAAAACCCTCAAGCAATGACCTTTTTACCCGCAACGTCTTGTCCTTCAACAGGGCGAGATGCCCTTCGCTCGCGACATCAAATAGAAAAGGTAGATAGGAAAAAAGAGGCAGAATTTTCTCATTTAGTGAAAGTGGGCCAATGCACTGACTCTACCAATATTGAATGGATGCGTACGTGATGAGAGAGAAAACAGTCCTCCATCCATGTTTTGACAATGCCCCTGTTTCCACGTCACTCTCGATGACAAGTTTGTGCTCACTCGTGATCAAATTGGGGGGATTCCGGTCGATGTCCAATGCCCCTTAAGGACGGATATATCTTTGTAGGGACATTTAAAGGGAAGGGTCTTCTTACCCGAGCATACTATTGACGCACACGTTGTTGTAATCTGAATGATGACTGTGTGTTATACAACGCAGGATTCTAGTTTCTATGCCTTTTAAAATCACAGGGGTGTTAGGTTGACTGATGGTCTCTCGTTTTAGAATGATTCAAATCTCTATCACTCAAACATACACATATGTGGGTTTAATTAACTATAATGATCAATGTTTCTTCTCTAGCTCTTCATTTCTACATTCAGAAACTATAGTAGGCTTAAAGGTCAATAATAAGCACATAATTTTTCATCCATCACTGTTTCCCATTATTTGATATGTCACATATAAAGCTTCAAAGTTTTTGTTAGGCTTTATGAAATGAAAAGTACAATTTGAAATATTTCAACTAAAGTTGAACCTGCCTCAGCGACCACCTGTCTTTAAAGACCATTGAAGCCCTATACTAAAGACAACCTGCACACAAAGACCAATTTTCTATAAATCTTGGGCAGTGTACCACAATATCAATATAGAGAAAAAAACTTACTCAAGCATGCGATCAGCCAGGCTATCCAGTCCAGATGTCCTGGCGAGTTCAACGGCCAGATCCCCGTCTTTATTGGGTAGTTTGAGCGCTACGTCCGAGGCTGGATGGTCAAGAAGATGCTCAGCAAAGTCCCTCAGACCAAAGCGAGCCGCAAAATGGAGTAATGTCTCCCTCGGTGGTGGATCTGTGAATTGGAAGAAAAGATTGAGATGTATAAATAATGATAAAGACGGTTTTCTATATATAGACAAAAATGAGTAATGAATTCATTTTGTTGTTCCCTGTTTCTAGCTTTAGATGAGGAATATTAAGGATCTTTAATAAAATTGCCTCAATTACTGTTCCGCAAATCCTTAGCTTCTACAATTGATTGAGATGAAATTTATGTTTACAACATAAAACTATCCATTAAGACGTACATGTATTTTTGTAGCACAGCTATCAAATGGTATCATTCTGTCATTCATAAAGTAATATCATTACATTCTCCACCTCTTAGATTCCCTGAGAAGACTTGAGCACCTTTCAATCCTCTGAACAACTCTCTCAAAAAATTAATCAATAATACCGAATCGTCCTTCATCCAAGGGTAACCATACCGCATCATAAATCATATCCATGGGAATAACACATTTACTCTATTAGCATATACTCCAGCAATATTGTATTCTATATTTCTCTATAAAGTACTCTTGACCTTATCTTACCATCATAAAATAAACCAATACTTTCATGATCACTATAAAAAATGAGAAGATCATAAGTATCTGTTAACACAGACAAAAATAGCGATAGTCTGTCAATCAAATTATTTATAAACTTGTGAAACTTTATCACCATCTTGAATTTCTCTTCTGGAAATATTAGGCACGATAGTTTTTAAAAAGAATAATGCATTTTCCCAAAAGTACTGTAAAGAGTTCAACTTAGTTAAAGGTAGTGTGACATGAACATGATACTATGAATGGTGCTAGTAGATTTCTCTGTCTCATTCCAGAAAGATATGCTGGCATTGGGGTACCACTAAACATACAAAAACATGGAATTAAACCACATGTTTTATTTTTCTCATTTATTTTTCAAGGGCAACCATGCATGCCACAGGCTGAGGGTTAAATCACATAAAAAGGAAAGCTGTTCATTTTATCTTTGACATTTGATATCTAATTGTCTAAATAAGAATTGAGCAGTACAGAACAATTTTTTGGAGACAGACATGAGGCTCCAGACCAGTAACTTTTTGAAATGAAGAGATCAAATTTAATCAAAGAAATGAAATATTGTGAAAATAGAGTTAAGGATAAAAGAAGTGAGATATAAGTATGAATTCCTTTTTTGCAATACATCACAATAATAGATCCATGATTCTCAGGGGGCGGAAAAAAGAAAGGGTCTTGAGAATTTTCTAATTCCAAGAAGTGCAAAGAAGAAAATTTATCACATTTCAATGTGCCTTTTTTGTCTAAGGTTGTAATGGGGCTGAGGGGCAGCAAATGAAGGGGTATGACAAATGAGGGGCACATTCTCTCTGTCGGTACTTAATGTATGCCCCAGAGATCGCATTATGATGGGGTGGGGGCACCTGCAACTATCTTGAATAATGAAATGAAATGATAATCTTTTCCATACAAAATGATTAATATGAGGTATCCTACTCATCTGCCATTTAGGTAAGATACACAAGTGCATTCCTAATAATCATGCACATGTTAGAATGGTGATATACTAGATATCTGCTCTGATTATCCAAATCAAAGTCTTAACGCAACGTCATACTTACATTCTCTCATTTACAGTATAGTAGATTTCTACACCAATACAGAACAAAACTAGGTACTCGTTTCACAAAGCCTTTGTTCAATGACAAATGACAAAACCAATGACAAATCTGCTGATAACCAATCAGAAGCAAGTATTTCAGTAGCTTATAACACAGAATGTCATTTGTCACTGATGACAAGTTTTGTGAAAAGGGTCCCAGGACATCGTATTTACTAGGTTATATGAAACATATTTCTTGAATATTTCTTTTCTCTTTTCCTCTCTATCCCTCCATCTCTCTCTCTCTCACAATGTAGTTGTCAATGAGACACAATACAGATACATTGTGAGAGAGAGATGGAGGGATGGAGAGGAAAAGAGAAAAGAAATATGTTTTGTATAACCTAGTAAATAACAGCGGGATTAAAGTACGAGTATCTGGGTCAACAGGTAATCTGAGCGGTAACGATGACAAGAAGTGTCTTCTATAAGTCAAATTGGCAACATGACGAAGCTTTTAAGAAGATGACATGGGGACCTGAAATCAAGTCATTTAATCCCACCAAGCCGGGCACTGCTTGCTGTCCCCTCAATGGATCACTTTCGTAAATTAAACCGTTACAATTTGTTTCATTCATCTAACCCGTGGATTCCGTTCCATGTTCCATTCACACGCTTCTTCTTACGTTCAATTCAGTGATTCCTCTTATGAAATTTGGTGTAATTCACAGCATCTTCGCTCGCTAACAGGAAGATCCAAATTAGGTCCCTTCCAAACAACCTCTGTTATTTGTCCAAATATACCTGATAAAAGGACTGATTTCAGCAGTATCGATCTACCCTACCTTATATCTTAATTCTAATATACATGATATAAATGTAGCACTGCTATCTGAGTTTCATTTATATCTTACATACCATTTTTTACCTCTGCAAGTTAAGACTATATATATAAGTACTTCAATGGAAAGAATCCTAATACAAAGTGAATCCAATGCAATCATGAAAATTCTAAAATGTAGAACATTTCTCAAAGTCATTTACTTTAATTCCTAAGTACGGAAAGAGTTACATAAACAGAGTAAAACAAAAGATTATTGAAACTATTACTACATTGGGAAATCTAAATTACTTTTCATCTCCAATATCATAAAATTAGACTTTGCAGCAGCTTTATGAAATTTTCACATAAGTTGCTATTCAGCAATAAATATATTGTACAATGAGTATCAGAAGAGCATAAACTATGCAAAATGACTTAACACCCTTCTGGCTCTCAACAGATAATACTAGAATGAAACAAAACACTTTAGGTAGACTTACAAAAAAGTGTTTCTGGGCTTTTAAGATGTATATTATTTTTAGAACAAAAAGGAGGCCATTAATCCAATTAATGTAGTTCTGAGAGTCAGGGGATTACTTCAATAAATCAAAAACCTCTTACTCTCTCTTTTGATCTGTTTTTTTTCTCTCACAAACGGTATAATTTCAGCAATTCCCAAAGCTGAAAATCTTCCAAAACCAGGGGCTTGGTTATCCGTCAACCTCCAAACAATTGTTCTAATTAGAAAAGGTCATTATTCCTGAAATTGTTGCACTATTTCCTCAAGCATTTGAATTTTCACTCAAGTTCAAATAAAAGCTCTCTTATTCACAATCCATAAATAAACCAAAATGGTCATCAAAATAGGAATGCACAAGCTCTGTAATTATGGCTAATCATGTTTTTGCCTAGAGCTCTTTTTCTGTTCTAAATTTGGATGATGGATGATACCTGATTAAGTAAATCATTTTAGCTGTATCAAAACAAAGTCAGCTTTTTTCCATACATGAATAGATACATACATAGTTATTATCTGAATCCTTCTTAAACCCCTTTGAAACCTAACAGAAAATTATGCAGCTTTTTAACTGTACTATGCTATACATTGTTGCCATGTTGGGCAATGTTCAAATGTTTTAAAGAAGGCACTTTGAACCTTCTGAAACCTTGTTCATTGTCAGGTGAAAGGGATGGAAATCTACTCAAAATTACTATGATGCATCCAAATATATATATACGTTTTTCCACAAAAATTGATACTATTGAATACTTTCAATCAAAATCAAATATGTTTGACATAATTTGTTGCAAGATTTCAGCTGAACTTCCTCTCATTCCTAACCTCCTATCTTGAAGATGTCTTTCTCACAAGAATTTAACTGAATAGTGATTTAAGTGAAGCTAAAGTGCCCATACATATACCTGAATAAGATCAAAATCAATGTGAATGAAATAACTTTTTCTATTTCTCTGGAGGGCACAATCTTCCACTCTACATGAGATAAAAGTGCTTGATCAACATGCAAACTCCAAAAGCTAACAGACGATTCATAATGGTATTCTCTCTGGTACCAGAAGTATAAAGGCTTGATGTTCCAACAGCCATTTGGGAGGAGGGGTGGGGGAATAAGAGATATTGATGTCCAGATAATTGAAGCAACCAAATCATAACAACCATAGAAAGACACCAATTCCAGGTCCTTGATCAAATACCTCTGCGTTGCTGTGAAATTCCTCACAATCACCCACTAGCAAGGAGCAATAAAGAGATGTAAGATGTGATACATGGCTATCTCTGATATTTGGACAGCAAATAACACCTTTGAAAAAAGTACAGACTGCCTCCTGGATGAAATCATTTGAAGAATATCTTTTAAAAGTTGTTCTTTCAACAGATACATCTTTTATCACCTGCTTTTCAAACATTGAGTATTGTACGTTTTCAGTATCTTTCCTTTTCCTCAGTAATATTTCGATTTTAAATACAAAATGTGCTGGTCTGAAAACTTTTGAGTCCATTAATAATGTTCTCTCACATATTAAAGATGAAGTTAAGATCCATCATCAAAACAATACAGATGACAAGTGCGGTGTTTACTTAAAAGTAAAGACCAGTATTGGAAACGCCCCAATTTCAAAAAATGAAATGGAAGCTCTCATTACCAATCATGTGAAAGAATATGTTTTGACTAATACATGATGATAAAAAATTTGCTGGGAAACCGCCTACTAATTCATATATTTGGTAAATTTGTTTCTCTCATGGTCTGTGAGAGATATAGGGTAGTCCCATATACATCTTTCTGTGTATAGTGCTTGTAACTTTACAAAGAATGGGCCAAATTTCTTATCATTTTGATGATTCCAGAACCTTGCAGATGCTAGATGCTAGATGATCAACCTTTTCTGATCGATTCCACAACGTTTCTTTCACAATGCAATCGCATGACCATAACTGGTCTTTACCTTTAATACAGAATACATTCATCTTAAAAATATTGGTAAAGAGTTCATCGAGGTAAGACTAATTGTAGGCCGAGATTTGCACCTGCCTTGGGCGCCATCTGGGCCAATGCTTCAGTGATGCATGCCTCCCTCCCTCCCTCATCAAGGAGTAGAATTAAAACAAGGTCAGTAGAATGGGAGATATTATTGAAGGAGGAAATGTAGCAGAAATGATAGAGCAACAAGGTCAAGGAAGATAAATGATTGAGATCATCTTCTTGACCTAGAATTAAAAAGCAAGCACTCCTCCTCGACTGTCTTGCATGTTTATTCCACAAATTATACCTTGATCTGCTCTTTGATGAAATCGTATCACGGCCAGGGTTTTAACCCGGTTTCGCAATGTAGAGGAAAATGAAGTAAGGTTTTGAAATTTTTATTTGATTGATTGTTGTGAAAATATGTTAGATGTTACATATGTTACATAATAAAAACATGTATCTGTGACTGCAGTTCTTTTACTTTAGATTTGAAATTAAAAATAATCTCATAAGAATATTTCCCACATTTCTCATTGCATTTTACAGAGAATATTTTTCTTCAGGTGAAGATAGATAATGCATAACAAAAATTTACTTTCATGGGTTAATTTTTTCTCTTGCATACCTTTACACCAGATAACCTCTAAGGCTCCATGTAAAAAGGAACGAACCTTTTTGTATGAGATTGCCTTTCAAGATAAGTCCTTCATCTCAATGAATTTGACATGTAATAATATTATGCATTTCAAAATCTGATCTATTCTTCAATTATTCTTCAAGTATGTTTTGACACTATAACAGGGATTGAAATCAATTAAATCTCTTAATTGCCAGAAGTGTGTTAAAACTATTACTTTACATCTTGTACTGTGATGGAAAAAGCATTCAACACTGAACCTGCAATGGTCATTTTCAAATAAGAGCCAGCCAGAAGTCCATCTGCCCATCAAAGAAGGAATCACTTGTCTGATAAAGACATTTCTGGTCTGATATTTGATGTTGCTCAGACACAGCTGCTCTGCCCATGTGCTCTACATACATTCTAATTTTGAATCAGGCCTATATGAAAAACAACTGGTGTGAGCTCTACACAAGGAAGTTTGGGGGAGGATTGGAAAAAAGGAAATAGAGTTTTATTTGTAAAGTGTATAGTGTACAGAGGTCTATATTTTACTTTTTAAAATCACAAGAGAATGGGGGAGGGGGGAAATATGACACAAGTTTTTAATTTGTACAGTGTAGTAGGTCTACATGAAAACAATGACTGTCGTATTGTAGCGGTTCAGATTCAGATTTTTCAGATAGTTCAGATTTTGTTGTTGTTGAGCTTTCACCAAAGCTTTAGAGTAAGTGAACAAGAGGGTAAAAGAGAAGGAGAAGAAGGATGAATCTATGAAGGAGTGGTATGGAAGACGATGAGGAGGTAGTGATGATCCATCATAGTGTACCATTACACATCACTTCTCAGTACAGCTCCCCTTCTGGGGACTCATTATTTTATGTCTTTTCCACATCCTCAATAGTATAACCAAGACTCTACAAACATCCCCGTTAAAATATAAGATCAATGTACAAAAACATATTCAATATTCTACATGATGATTTATAACAGCACTAAATGTCTGTATTGTTTTAAAATATGAAAACATAAAAAAGCAGTGGTTACTATCATATCTGGGCATCATTAACGTAGCCTTAGATGTTGAGAGATCTAATATTGAAGGAGTTAATGAGCTACACTTTGCACTTTATGAAACCTGTCCCTCATTAATGTGAGACTAATTGCTTAGACAAGATGATTTCCATACTGATAGTTTAACGAGCCTGAAATCACCCCAGCGACAAGTTATTTGCATTTAGCACAATACGCAAAGAGCTTCTTTCAGTTTCGTCTCACCCATAACACCAATCCTCCTGTATGTTATGTATTTACAGTGATTATGTATGTATCATATGTAGATTACTGCATACAGGTGGATAACTTATATTTTTTTAAATTTCATCTCTTTAAGTTTGAACCAAATGGTTAGGCCAACAACGTAAGGAAAGAAAGAAGCTTTGATTGCGTAAGTTTATGAAGCCTATTGCAGGAAAATATACTGAAATTTCTTTTATTACAAAACAATTTTCCACCTCAAATAATGCAGCCAAAAGTAAGCATCATTACATACTCAAGGTACTTCCAAAGTTTGTTTTAAATAAAGCATACATCCATGTTCTTAGTCATACATTCTGATCATTAATCAATTATGGATAAATGCCCTTGTACCCCAAATACAAATAAAGACTTCCAACTCGTTCTCTTTAATTCACATTAGACCTACAAGTAATGATGGAATAATGTGTAATTCATGAATACTTTATACTCATCTTCATATTTTAAATCTTTATTTGTTACATATTTTTTGTATAATTCTACATTTACAAAAATGCCTTTACTCTGAAAAATTCCTAAAATTGAAAAAGTGAATCATGAAAAAACAACCTCTCCACCTAGACTACCACTGGTAATGTACCAGACCTTCTGGAATGCTTCTTAATGATAAAAGCTGATCTATGCCGACTAACCCAGCTCTTTATCTCTAAAGTTCAATAACGCTTCCATAACGCTTCCCTAAGAGCATTTTAATATAGGTGCAATCAAATACATAACATTAATGTGACATCATCCATCAAATTTAATTGGACCAGCTAAAGATAGTGAGTTTGTCGGTGTTACGGAGAAAATATCGAGGAGAGACGACGGCATCGCCTGGAGCTGGAAGCTCATGGATACATTAATGCAGTAGGTACAATGGATCTTAGGGTGAATTTCCATTAGCCAGAATGAGTTTAAGCTTGAGATATTAGACCATGGATCCATAAATGCAGTATATATTATGGCTGCTAAGGTGCGTTTTCACTGGTCCGACCAAGTTCAGGTTTGAGATGTAAATATGGATACATAAATGTAAAAGAGAAAAACCACTGGTCTTCATGTGCTTCTCCATTAGCCCAAACAAGCTTGTGCTTCAGATATTATAATGGAATTAGACTGATATGATCAACGTTTTCCAAAACAAAAAGTCAAAATTTGAGGTCCATCCCACATCTCCATCTCCATAAGACCAAGTGGAGCAACCCCACTCACTCTGGGAACTAGCTTGAGTTTCAAGGCATACCAGTGTTAAAGTTCATCATCACCACCTTAATTAACCTTAATTAACATGCTTATTGAGAAATTCATGTAGCAGGAAAAATTGTAAACAAGCCCTATAGTTTGCTTGTTATAATATCTTGAGCTACTATCCCAAATACAAAGGAGAAGTAGCACATCGTTTACGTCTTCACCACATATTTCCTCGACCTTGTTGTGATGGGGCTAACTTCCCTGCATCATAACTAGCTGGGCTAATGGTGACAGGCCTTTTGATGGAGAGGAAACGTACGAGGATCATGAATCGATGGCATTTATGATCTCTAAAGGAAATATATGCCATTAACCTGACAGAGAAGTATACTGATGAAACAGTACTCTCTAAATCCAAGGTTGAGCCATTAGAAGATGAAAAAAATCCCTATCTTACTCTCCTCGTCATCCCTATCTCTCTTCATCTCGCTCTACATCTACCATTTTTATTTGAAACACAATATATACACATTTTTAGAAACACTATGAGTAATATATATATATATATATATATAGCTCATACTTTTACTAATTGGTAACTAGTAGACCTATATAATTTACATCCAATACTGGACTTTTCGAAGAGCATAAAAAGTAACTGAATACATATAAGAGAGTAATATTTACCCATCATTATCTGAAAATTATCCACGTAAATGAAGAATAAAATAGCAGCAATTCAATAATCCCTCTGCATTAATATGGAATACCATGCAACGGTGAGTGCTATAACAGATTTGTTTAGCTCTCTATTAGGTATGTGTACATGTATCTCCTGATATATCCAAACTGCGTGTCTTAATCAAATGAACATCTTGCATTCATAGCTGATCTCCTTACAGCTCCTAAGAGTAATTTGCAGCTAATCGATTTGATAGCTCACTTACATGAAAAAATACCACTATGATACTGAAACTTCTTTTGTCATTTACGAGGTGCTCTTCCTTCTTTGACATATTCTACTGTACTTACCCTATTAAAGGCAAATACAAGGTTGAAGGAAATTTGATAAATAGGCTCATATTCTTCTTTTGTTTCAAGTCGATAAAAACAGCTCCATGCAAAATAATTTAAGACATAAAGGCCTTCATGTAGAGTTTGCAAGAATTCTGAGCAACAAAAATAATTTGTCTGAATCTTGCAAAGGTTAATTGACATGTTAATGAGCTAAGCCTCCCAATTATTGCCAAACATCACTTTGTGTGCAGTTCTTTAAGCCACATATACTCCAAAAACACCCCTGTAATACAGTGATGTGAACCTTTACAAAACACATGAATCAAAACAGAGGCAAGAATAACATTGGACCAAGTCTTAAAATAATGTTCACTAGGGAAAAGGGTGAATTTTGGAGACAAACATTTTTTCATACAAAAGAACTTCCCTTATTCTTCACCTTGTCTCTAAATCCTTTGAATGAGTCTCCCATTCAAGGTGATTTTGTGGGGGTGTTCCGTAACAATGTTCACAAAAATACATTATATTTTCACAAAAAACAAGTTCCATAGAATACAAAGGTTCTTTAGGTATAACAGATAACACAAACCTTTCATATACCTTGTGAATATGATGAGCAGGCTCACAGTAAAATAAATATTCTTCTTTTCACAACTTCTTCCCGCTTCCAAGATTCAAAGACTGTTTTCCACACATGCACAGATTATTATGACATAGTATTCCAATGGTGTATATTTATTCCTCATTAGCACATCCAGAACATGACATATAATAATCCAATCAATAATGTCCCTTTAGAATCCACTGAACTCTTGAACCACCTCCTTTTTGAGATGCCAGAATTGAACTCAGTACCTCTTCTTCTGGTAGCGCTATCGTTCAGCTGCATTTATCCACTATAAAACTCCATAAAACGACCAAAGCCTTGGTGTGACATTCCATTCCGTAATAACATCCCATAAAATTCAAAGCTCAGTCAGAATAGGCACAAGCCAGAGAGAATAAAAGAATCACGGTATCCTGAATCAGTGTAAGCTATGCTGGGCAAACATCATTTAGCAGGATGATTGCAAGAAGTCCAGTGTCCAGCAAACAGACCGGCCAGGCGGGCAATGATTCCACCAAGCAAAGTGGACAATCAGGGATACACACCTGTACCTCTAGACAATCAATGATAACATAGAGATAGCGGTGCTAGCCTCTCTCTCTCTCTCTCTGCTAGCTCTGACCGACCGAGACCATTATCCAACACTGTCTCTATGCTCCGATGCACGAGGGCTTCCAAGGGTACCAGCAGACTACGCTGAGCGCATTTTTGGGTAAAGTGCACCGCTGTGAGGCTACGTACCACAACGCTGAGTGAAATGTTGACTTGGTAAAATTAGTGAACCCTCCCAAACATGAGACTCTGTTCTGTGCATGAAGTGACAAGCCTGGAATGCTGCGCTGTGCTCATGCACTTGTAGTATTAAATGGCATGCCAATATACACTGTATCTATCTACGGGATACAAACCAACTAAAAGGAGTAAATAACACGCTTTTGGTATCTCAGGCAAATTGTGAGGGAAAAATGGTGACTTCATTCTCTTTCACACGTGCAAAAAGAAAATCATATGATCACTAGAGAGCTAGAGGGACATTAATTCATATGTATCAATACAATTTTTTTTTAAACAATTTTTTAAATCCTTGTAGACAATATTTACAGTTCTGCTACTGCCAAGAGACTGTCTGACAGCGGTTGCTATAAACAGAGATCGCAACGTCATTAAAAATAAAGACATTCCTATGTCCCTTCATGTTCTGGCATGTTACCAAAGAGCAAAATGGACATCTCTGACAATGTAATAATATAATAATGTGAATACAGGTGTACAAGTATGTTTCAAACTTTCAATTAAAGTATGGGCCCCACGTAGACAGTTTGTTGATTTAAATAAATATTTCATGATAAAGGAGATATGATATTGAATGAACTTTGAGAACAAGAGGTATTTATTCTGCAAAGAAACAATGCGTACCATTTCATGCAAGTTGGAATGATATATATCTAATCTAATGATTTTATTACTGTTGGAGCACATAGTAAAAAGCAAACACATAATTATGTTTTTATTATTGTCAAGTGATAAAACTAAAATAACTGCTGTTAAGTCTGATAGCTTTTCTCAAACTGAATTTCTTTAAACAAAATCAGAGAAGATCTCATTGTAGTCTACCAAAATTTCGATCTTTTCTCAGTAACACATACACACTTCTTCGCAAGATAAGAGCACACACTATATGTACATCACAAGCTATTCAATACACGACCAGGCTTAAGAGGGGGACAGTATTTACTGTGACATCAGGTATAACAGAATACCTTGGTATTAAAACTTCTGCCAGGTCAGTCCAGGTCAGTCCTAAATCCTTGTCTCATTTTCTTTTCTTTTATTTCCTTTTTTTCTGGTCTAGATGTGACATTCCAACATGCTTGCTGCCACTGAGCTGTCTATTATGCAATTACTACCAGGTACAGACAATACATGATGGAACACCTTCAACTTCAAGAAACATGACCCGCCTCAATGCATGCAGGGGATGCGAGCCAACACAAAAACTTTTATAAAAAGGGGGGAAATGAAAAGAATACTAACTAAGAAACAGTAAGAATCTAGGGAAGCGTTTCACAAAACCATCATAATCACATTACATTATTTGAAATGCAAACATTATATTTAACATGCATTTCAATGGGATATATGTCAGGACAGTTTCGGAACACGATGCCCCGGGACACGCCATTCTGCAGAAATGAACTAAGCCACTTTGGTATAGTCCTATTTGTAACAAAAAGCCTTACCCTCAAAAGAAGAAAACAAGAGTGACAACAAGAGATATCCCGCTCCCAGTAACGGCTGAATGATTTTAACAAGGTGAACACAAAATAAAACAGGGTTTTATGGCTCAGTTTGGCATACAAACGTTACTATTCTCAGAACTTGTATAATCCTCATCAAACTGTAATAACCTCATTCACAGGGGATGAGAAGACACAGTCCGGAGTGGTCTGCTGGACCATGGATGGACGCAACCAATGGCTAGTGGGCCTTGGAATAATGAGGATGACTGACCATTGATCTGAATACCTCCGTCACTGATCTGATTTGGACCATTATTCAACCAATGTCCTCCAGACTAATAGGGGAAGGTATGTAGTCTCTTGAGGAGAGAGAGAGATAGATACACTTGTTGAAGCTCAATCAAGACACGAGAGATCATACAGCATTATATCATGTCATTCAGAGGTGTTAGGACATGAGGTTTCTCTGCAGCTCTTAAGGACACAGTGGATAGAATTACCCACTTCCATGATTTATCACACCTCATGTACTGTATATAGAGAATCAAATGCATGTTATTTTCTTTATCTGGGATTTTTTTTCTCACCTTATAAAACAACTTCTCAAATATGCATTTAACAGGTTTATCAGCTCAAGCTCAAGTTGCTCAACTGATTTGACTTGTAAAAATTTATGGAAAAACCAAAATATTGTCATTTTAAAGTTAGAACATACACTATTACTTGAATATGCATGTAACAGGTTTATCAACTCAGCTGAATTGACAGGTAAAAAGTTATGGAGAGACCTCAATATTGTCATTTTCGAGTTAAAACGTGCACCGTCGTCGTATGAGTATTATAGCTATCAAAACATATTTCTAACTGCAAGCATACGTCTCCGAACAATGTGTACCTATTTTTCAAGACCTCCAAGACCAAAGCTATACCCTGATCAAACAAAATCATTAGCATGATTTCATAGTCTTGCCTATTAATCAGAATAAAAATACGCTAGAATCAGTATACAATTACTAGTGAAGAACCTTGTCACGCCTACCAATGCCAGATTGACAATAGATCAAATGAGAAATTACACCAAATGGTAACAAAAAAAGAGTCAGTTTAGATTCAGTTTGCCGGGGTGACTGAAGAAATAGGCAAAATAAACTTGATCAATTTAGTTGGAGAGTAAAATGATTTGAATTAAAGAATGTACACTTTGGTACATGCGATAAATTCTATTTTTACAGCAGATGATGACCATCTTATTATGATATTTCATCCAGTCTGCATGCACCTTGCAAATTCTTTCATAACAAAATACAGAAACTAATACTCACTTTGGCGATGCATTCTGAATATTGGTACTTGTATCTTGCAGTGAATACGGATGTAACTAATTACTAGTACCAGGATATATACAACGCACTGACTGGTACCACAGGCATTTGCTAATCCAACCACACAACATAAGCACTGCCATTATGCAAATAACCCATAAAGCTTTGGCTATTAAGAACTAAATTGATCTGTTTGAATTACATGTTCGTATCTATCAAATGTCTATGTATCATCAGGCACAGACCGATTCCCACGTACTTGGTAGAGCTCCTCGAGATCAGTACTCAGGCATGACATTGCCCACTTGGTAAATACTTCAGATCAGACTTTGAACGGAGCCAGTTTCTCATATTCCAAATCAATAACCAAAAAATTCATGATGACTTCACTGTATTACAAGAATGCCTGTATGTACTTGAAGCTTGGGCCCAAACAGGCGAGGAAGTTAATTCATCATCCGCATTTATCATGCAATGGACCGTTATAGTCATGTATTCAAATTAATCACTGTTTCCTCTACAGCCGATCTGGTGATGGGCCATTACATTCGGCTGTTCCAAATGCAATGTCATTAGGGACTTTTTCGATTTGCAAATCATAAAGTCCCTATTTACTTTCTTTTGTCAAGTAACATTTTGTGTTGGTACACATGAGCTATGATTAGTTCTGCCTTGCCTGGAACGCGGTATAAAGGTTGTGCTAACAACCTCTGTATGCAAAGTATGGAAACAATTCAAATTATAATATATTGCCAGCTGAAGTTACATATTAAAAGGGGTATAAACCACATGGATAACAATGTACGGCCAAAGTGTATTCTCACTACATGTATATGTGACCACAACCATTTGCAGCAATGTAAAATCATGAACTGTACAAAGTTTATGTCAACAATGAATGACTTCATATCATTCAGGCCTTGGCTTTCTTTTAGAGCTATGTATAATCAGGAGTAAAAGGAGTATAAGTATCTTACTATGTTTTAATGTGATCTTCAGTTTGAATTTTCTAATTTTTCAAAAGAGACATCAGCATTTAAAGAAATACAAGATATTAAGGGCAAAAACCATCAGATAGTCACAAGACTAGATGACAACAATATACTTGAAGCTTTAAAAACTACTGTTCCGCTTTGAATCATTGTTGTATATAAATGCTTATTGACATGGAGACATGGAGATCCTGTTAAGATGTTATTCCCGGAATTGAAATTATAGATCTTATATTTGATCAGTATATGACATAAACCATGAATATTATTGCATACCATTACTTTACAGGGTTCAAAGTTTAATTTTATACTGAATGTTTGTCTGCCTCTGCATGAACGAGACCTTGTTGGAATGCAAAACAGCAACAAAAGTAGATGTGGGGGGAGGGGGGGGCTTGAAAATGTGGTCCTAAATTATTTGTCAAGATGACCCTCTTCAATGATAAGTTAAGATGGAGGCTTTAATGTTCAGGGCATCAAGCTTACACTGTATCCCAAATTATGAACATGCATTCAAAATTTATCGCAGCTGGGGATCAGGTAAAAATTAAAATAATAATTTGCAAATTCAAAAAATAAATTCATATGTTTTAGGGGGAGATTACCAGCACTGGCTGATTCATACAAATATACATTTTGTTAAATGTATTTTCATCTATAGAATGTTTCTTCTATTGAGTGTATGATGTTCCCTCCCCCTCTCTCCCTCTCTTTATCTCTATCTCTAGAGCTCTCTCCCTCCTTCTCTCCCTCTCTTTCCATATTTCTATATACTCAGACTCGCTCTCCCTCTCTCCTTCTCCTTCTTCCCCTCCCTCCCCCTCTCTCTCTCTGTTAATGAAAAACAGAGCGATATATTCCCTCGCAGAATGGAATGTGGAGTACTAAACAGAGTGTGATATTAGCAGCAATCAGGAATAAACACAGCAGTCAAAGAGTGGAATTTGACCTCTGAATAACTACAAATAGAACCCATGTAATATTACCTCCATGCACCAAGCACAAATTCATTTCTACTCCAAATTTGTAAACAAAACCTGCACTCGGTATAACCTTGGAGGTCTATTGATAAATTTGCATTTAAATAGACCGAGCAGAAAATAGTAAGTGGGTCGGTACTTTTAATCCTGAATAAAAAGAGAGAAAATGTATCAATATAATGTGATAAAACTGAATATCAGTTTTGCAAAATTCAATAGGCATATCAATCTAATACACGGTGAACTACTCAAAGGTAAGATTTTTATGAAATTTATTTGTTATGGTGCCTTTATACTGTCAATTCAGACCAAAACAATAGGTTATTTTATTTCAATCCAAATCCAATAATTTAAAAATCGTCAGTACTGTCTGAAAAAACTAACCCTTTCCCAAAATATAGTATCATCCTTGTAAAAGTTTTGAATATTGCAGTTTTAAAAGATATTTTAAATTGCATTCTGCTCTAATAAAGAGAAGATCATATCAATAAAACAAAACACATTTTTTTTACTACATAATTCAACAACACTGAAGAATTCACTTAATATATCTTATTCTTATATACCCTGGTACTTAAAAAATACAACTTGTAATGATAGTGAACAAATCATTCTCTTCTTTCTTGTTTACCAAGATATGACATATGACACACCGAGAAAAGGCCTGAGCAATATCTATCAACAAAGGCATTTCCATATTTCATATTGAGATGAAAGACATATAGTATATCAAAAAAACAAAAAGCATTTTTAATTTACGTAAAAGACATCGTTAATAGAAGACAGGAAAACATATGTCAACATACCACATACAAAACTCCCACACACATTGTAAACATCATTCATTAAAATTGTGACTGAAACTGCTGACCCATCATTTGCTTCACAATGAATATGCAATATTTTCAAAACAACTTTTTAAAACATATTTCTTAATGGGCCTTTTCAAAATGGCCGACTGGGAAACAGCTGAACTAGTTAATCGTGTCCTTGGATGTTGGAGGAGCAAGGAGGTGTGTTCTGATATCCTCCTTAAAATGCAGATAATGATGCTTTTCCTTCAAATGCAGGAAGGGGCCTTTGATCATTAGCATACAAACTTGAACATCCATTAGAAATAACATAGAGAAAGGCCTTCAGGTCTGGTAGCTTCGTGTTATAAGCTTAATGAGACCTCTTGCAACCATAGGGATCGGAAAAAGGAAAAAAATAAGCAAAGAGGCAGAAAATGACCTTAAAAACAGGTATGGACACAAACTAGCAAAAAGAGCCTGAAAGTAAGGCATCTTTGTGTGCAATTAGGCACATCACAAGGCTAAAATTACACTCTTGAAGGGCAAAAGAGCATCATTAAAATCAACCTGATTACGATTCCTCGAGCATGAAGCCAACCATCAAATGGACGATCTGACTTTGAACACAGCTCAAAAGAAGGGACATCGGGTGGTTAGATATGATATATAACCATCAAGAAATCTTCATGATTGAGCATCTAAATAATCACACAAATAGTAAAATAAAACTTGTGTGGTTAAGGTAAAGCTGTTCAAACATTGGAAATGCCCTATCCAATCCAGCGGGGGCAGAGTCCTAAAGGCATTGCCTTGATGTCTCCTCAACTTGTCACGTTCTCTGATCGAAACAAGTTCAATGCATCTTAACTGCCGTCTTAAAGGGATCGTTTAACAATGTTAAATCTGAGATACACGGCCCTACGTGTTATCAGTGCCTGTGATATGGTGTAATATTGAAGCCCTAAAAAAATTGCGCTTCAAAATGATCAAGAAGTGCCTCAAAAAAGTAAACATCTTTGAGTGACCGGTTTTACCATACTCGTTTTCCCCAATAGACTGTAGTGTTATGAAAACCGTCAGGCGAACGGTTTTCAAAATTTGTAATTCCAATCATAAATATCTTGATAATCAGACAGGCGATCGGCTTGTAAAAATAATGGGGTTCCTGACTTACCTAAAGGTTTATAATTATCATTGCATCATTAGCTAAATCCAAAATTTTGTTTCAGAATCTGAGACAAAGTTACCGGATCCCTTTAAATGTCATGACCCTCTCGAACATCGACTTTGAAGATGTGACATGTCAAAATTTCATAACTTAATCCAACTTTCACTTTTTACCCAATGTAGTTATTATAGCCTTTATTCTTTATGATTATATTTTGTGTATTATTTCATCATGCAAATAATTTGTGTAAAATTATTATACAATTCAGCCCTCAGGATGCGATGCATCATTTAAAATAAATAAACCATTATTATTATATCTAAAGAGGGTCGTAACATACAATGACAGAAATTAATTCAGAGAGGCTCTTATAGAGCTTTAGGACAAAATCACCCTAAAGACCAATTATTATTGTATGTTTATATCTTAAAGGATTTGTTAAACAGTCAAACCTGCTTTAGTAACCACCTGTATAGAAAAACCACCTGTCTACACGGACCAAATTTGTTTGTGTACCTTGAAAATGGTTTCTCAATGAAACGTGTACTAAAAGAACCTGTACATAAAGACCACCTGCCTACGAAGACCACTTTTCCTGTCTCCCTTGGGTGGTCTTTATAGACAGGTTTCACTGTACTAATACAAGACAAAATTACATAATGCTTCCATATCTTCTCTTGATACACATGTTAACATACATCAAGCAGCAAACAAAAATAGGTCATTTTCTGTGGACGGATCTGTTACGTTGATTCCATTATCCTGATTCACTCTGTCAGGAGTTACTCCCACAGTGCACCGGGGTATTTCGACAAATGATAAATGTCTCCCTGACAGACAAATGCCGGTTCCGATCAATTGGTGCTAGCCGAAAATACTAGGGAAAGGCCAATTGAAGAGCATTAAGGGAGATTGCCAAGCAAATAAATCTGAAGCGCCAGGCTCCGTAAGCTGATAAAGCGGGCAATACTACTTATCCCCAGTAGGAAATGGTCAGCTAATGAATGATGCCAAATTGTCAATATCAAGTAAATGGGCTTTACAAAATCTGCACTGACTGGAAGAAATTGAAAAATTTCTCTTTTTTTCCCCCGTTTCTCTTAAAAATGAAATGTGTGTATGCAGGTTGAATAATGCATGTGCCTGTCAGGAGGTACTGGGTTTTTAAAGGGGAATTCAAGTCCACCTTGATAATTAGCTGGTACTAATAAAAGCAGAAATCAGAGAGAAACAAATAATTAAAAAGTTTGAGCAAAATCCAATTAAAAATAAGAAAGTTATACATTTTTGAAGATACATCACAGATTTGCCAATATGTGTTTGATTGATCGCAACTTAAAAAATGTGTAACTTTCTTGTTTTTAATCAGATTTTTCTCAAACTTTCACTGACCTGTTTTTCTCTTTTTCTGCATCAGAGTGAACTTTCCCTTTAAGAATGAATCATCTGAGCAAGAAGGGCATAACTCATACATTTACTACAACAAAGACTTAACAGCTTTCTGGCTCTCATCATGGGATGCTGTGTATCCTGAATTTTTTAATATTTCCTTTCTTTTTACTTTTACAAGATTAGGTTTGCATCAAATATTTAGTGTATTATGGACAGTAGATGTATTTCTCCCAGAAAAGTCCATAAATTTTAGAGTGGTCACGGAAAGACCACTTGGGATATTGATGGAGAAAGGCACCGCATTAATCAATTACCCAGATCACTTTATCTAACCCTGGTTATCTCCTATCTATTATTGATTGGGAAGGAAACTTTACAGTGGGCAGAGATTCATGAATATTCTAATTTATCAACAAACAAACCTCCAGAGGGATTAGACTCATCCATCAAATGATCTCAAATTCCATATAACTGATCACAATCCTCTCTTATAATGGCATCATTTGAAATTTCATACATTGCAATGCATATCATGCTAGACTATGAGAGAACTGTTGAACGGAGTGCGTGTAGAATGTTACTTTTGAGAAAAACACATTTTTCCAAACCATTATTTCTTTTCACTACGTGAAATCTTTGCAATTTTCTCATTAAAAGATTGAATGTGCAATAATGATGATATACATGTACTTCTATAATAAAGACAAAGCTGTGATGTTCTGCACAAATACATCTGAAAAAAAGAAACATCATCTCTGGACCAAACCCTAAACCTAACCCTAAACCTAACCCTAAACCTAAACATAAGCTACACATTCCCAAAGTTGATGAAGATTAACAACAAGTTTATGGTGTCATACATGTACTTTAAAAAAAATATTTTAAAAAAATATTTAAAAAACATACATACACATAAAAACAAACAAACACCAAAGGCACAGGTTCCTCCAGAGAAGTTTGTATTTTAAAAATTTGCTAAGTACCATGGCAAGTGATTGGAGCCTTACTATGTATTGGAGTTCAAACTTCACACTAGCTTGCAGCTGAAGATATGAAGATATTATTATTAAGCATTTCTATTTCAGTTTTGTTTGCCTACTATTTTTCCCAGGCAACCAAATTATTTTATTTACAGCTGCATGACTACCTTAGCTGGATCTGTCTTTCAGTCTGTCTATTCATCTGCCTTCCTTTTTCTTATTTTCTTTCTATCCCCCTCTCTCTCTCTCTCTCTCTCTCTCTCTCTTTCTCTCCTACTTTCTATCTTTCTCTCCTATTTTTTTTCTCTCTCTCTCCCGTTTCTCTCTCCGGTTTCTCTCTCTTTCTCTCCCATCTCTTTATCTTCCCTTTTCACGCTCTCTCTCTCTCTCTATCTGTCATCCCCACTCTCTCTCTCTCTCTCTCTCTTTCTCTCTCTCCTCCTCCTTTTTTTCCATTCCCTTACTTCCTTGACTGTTGTTATGTACTTCTGTGTGTTATATAACTGAGCCCCTCCCTACTGTTCAATTTCACTTTTCATTCAGTTGAATTCCTCCATTTATCTTCAATACTCCAATCACTATAGCCAATCCAAATTTGCTCCCAATCGATATATATATGGAATCTGATAGGTAGATAACCACATCTCATGCCATCATCTATTCCCATGACAACCGATACAATGTTAAATATCACATTCTCTCTATAAATATCTAAAGTCTGCCTGTCCACACATATTTCCTAAAGGGCAAATAATGTTCAGCTTCTCCCGTCCGAGTTCATATGGCTTGTTCAATTCCTCACTCCATCTTGTTTAAAGATGAAGTTGAGTTCTGGTCATGCGATTGCATTGTGAAAGAAACGGTGTGGAACCGACCAGAACAGGTTGATCATCTAGCATATAAGAATTTGTGTGTATTGCAAGGTTCTGGAATCATCAAAATGATAAGAATTTTGGCCAAGTCTTGGTAAAGTTACAAACACTTGCACAGAAAGATGTATATGGGACTACACGAACACGTGGCGTTAAAAGCCGGCCCCCGATTTTTACGATGTTACATGTATATTTAGAATATGAAGGCATTTGAAGAGCCATGCTTTTCAGGGAACAAGTCTTAACTGATGTTCTTCCACACTTGCATAATAAGAATGAGTAATGCTCACAATTTATTTTTCACCTCTTCCCAGAACTCAACCTTCTCTTTAAATTGAATGACTTCCAACTTCCAACGCAAGACATCACAAGTCAATCCTGAGATGATGTAAATGGTAAGTTTTAGAGATAGAATTACAGTCCTTTTTCACAATGACATCATCATCACCATAGGGATAGTACATGATCAGGTTTCCTTCGTCATCTGATTATTTGAGGTACATGTACGCCAATTTTCTCACAACTTCTTTTTATAAAAAGGCATTCTCAATAAAAAATTGCCAAGTCACTCTGAATTTTTTCTTTTCTTTTAATCATAGAATGAGTTGTAAGAATGAGAAAAACAAAAAAAGAACTTCCAGAAAATTGCTTACCGGTACATTAAAGGCATCTATAGGCATAATTGAGATAACGTCATCTGCCAAGCGCCTGAAGAATGGTAACTCTGTGTAAAATGATATCAGTATTTGCTCTGGCTCTTAGCAAGTCATTCGCTTTGCTGTTCAGCTTAATTTAATTTTCCATCTTTGCTCATTTCTCAGCTTAATTTCAACCAGGTCTGTTCCAGAGATATAATTATTTTGCAGTCTTGCATGTAGATTCCTGGAAGGACTTCATCTTTCATCCATGTAAGAGGTTGAGAAGACCTTTAGAAGCTAATGGAAATCTGTGTAACCAACCCAAAGTCAAGTTCATGATTTCTTGTCCCTAAGGACTAATGGATACTCCAGCACCGAGGCAGGCGCCATGCACTCCTGTGCTTAATGGAGTGATAGGAATCAATTAACACCATTGTGAACTGGCAATCGGAGGGTGGAGGGTGGAGGGTGGAGGGTGGAGGGTGGAGGGAGGAAGGGAGGGGAAGAGGTGGGGAGGGGGGAGGTGGGGAGGGGGGGTGGGGAGGAGGAGGGGGAGGGAGGAGGCTCTGAGGTACCATGCCCTCCTGTGCTTAATGGAGTGATAGGAATCAATTAACACCATTTTCAACTGGCAATCAGAGGGGGAGGGAGGTAGGGGGGAAGAGGTGAGGGAAGGGATGAGGTGAGGAGGGGGAGGAGGCAGAGAGGGGGAAGGAGGAGGAGAGGGGCAGGGAGGGGGAAGGGGGAGGCTGAGAGGGAGAGGAGGAGGAGGAGGCTGGGAGGGAGAGTGAGGCAAATGAGAAATAATTCAATTGTACCAAGACGTTTTGGGATTAGTAGCACTCCACTTACTTTGAGTGAAGACACTGATATACCATCTTCAAGTCACTAAGTAGTGACCCAGTTCTCTTCTTCAAACCATTCTTACCAAATGTCGTTTCCATGACGTTATGAGATACGTCAAACCAACCTACACGATGACTGATCTTGATTTCAAATGCGCTAGAAAGTCATCTTGAGTTGATATAATAAATGGTAATAAATGATTTTAAAATTTCAGAAAATCAAATGAAATTCAATCCAAATGTTAAGAACTACAAAAACATGACAAATGTTGCATGATTTTGGTTTATCTGATGAAGTTGAATAGGTTAAACTCTTGAGAAGACTTTATACCTCTTTTGCTTTGCTACATTTGAAATCTCTATCCTCCTATAAACTCCGGCGCAGACAGTTAAGTGTTTTGACTGTATCGATCATGGAGTAAAAAATTGCCTTTTTTTTCTTCACCCGTGGTGTTTCAGATTTGCTATATTATAAGTCAACTTTTCTTGCTAATTTCTCATTCTTTCATTTAAGTCCGTTTTTTTTTTTAAAGAGCTCTTTTTCTTAATTTTTGAGTGCTCTTCTGTTGTTTTTGACTACTGAATCATTCATCACACTGAAATTTCTTCACTGATTACTACATGCTTCCATCATTATGGAATCTCTGTGATTTGAATATGACATTGAAATTTGTTAAAATTCTTTCAGCATCAGACCCGAGGTGAGGACATCCTTATGCCGATGATGGACAAATAAGCAGGCAAATTGGCAACCTAAATGGAGAGCTCTAATTGGATGATGCGGGGGATCGATTGTAATCATCTTACGACACGCTCCACTGACATGTGGGCAGGTTGGAAAACAGGCCCTTGAGAGTATCTGGGATGGCCAATCAATCTCAAGGATGCATTTATGAATGTATCTCACTGAAATAACATCTTCAAGCACGTCTACCTTCCAGCTATCTACCCCCCTCCCCCTCCCCCTCCTCTTCCTCTGTAAACAGATACACTTAACCATGCCTCCCTATAATTGGAACATGAGTGATTTGAAGATGTTGCATTACCAGCTTTTCAATGCTTCATACAGAAAATGTCTGAATGCACCCGACTGAACTACCCCTGGATATGCCAGAGGCAATGTTTTAGGTTTCATCTTGCATCCCACTTGGTAATGTTTAATGTTTCATCTAAGATTACTGAAGGCAATTCACAAAGGTATTCCCAATTTAGAAATATGATGTCCCGTCATCTATTTCCTACATTGCTCAATCCCTATCTCCCGCTACCGCTATATCTTTGTTAATTCCATCAAGGTCTTTTAATACTTCAATCAACTTGCTTTCCTTCTTTCTTCTCTCTCTCCCCCCCCCCCCCCCCCCCCTCTCGCTCTCTCTCTCTCTCCCTCTCTCAATCAATCAATCCATTTCTCACATCTACATATATCTTTTCCCCGCCTCCAACATGCACCTCTCCCTTTTATTCCTTGTCTTTTTTCAAACCATACGTTTCCTAATCCACACCACCTACTCACATCTCATCTATCACCCAAGTTCAGATATATGCCTTGTATAGATGACCTACATATCCTATCCCTTAACAATATCTTAGAAAAAAGCAAGCATATCAATTACTCTAGTGATGTAAAATACAAACTTGACCTTTATATCTTAATATGGACACCTAGGCACACCAGGCACACCTACAAGGGGTCTATATTCTCCCCAAAATTCTCTATTTCATTCCTTACATCTGCAATACATTTGCTCTTTTAATGCAAATTCCCTGCAGTAAAATACATAATCAGGGAGGATTATTGAAAACCTTCAATCACCAAATTACATTTTAAAAAAGCTGAATTAAAGGTGCTGTGAATAATTTGACCTGTCAAAACTCTCTCTTTTCATTTTCTAATCAATCACTCAGACATTCTACACCCTAAGGCTTCCCCAGTAGCCGTTTTACCCCTTTTAAAGCCATGTCCAGTGTACCTCATTCTTGAGCTAATATAACCTCATCTTTATTGCTTTGCGTTGACAAATAAAGCCTGAAGACATTGCAATCTGCATTTATGCAAGATACATTAGACTAGGCCCCTCTAAGCATCCCTTCACGTCAAGAGCACCTTTCATATGTGTTCATTTACAGTTCCAAAATATATGTACCTTTGCCTTGAATTAGTATGATGAAATGTTGAGCAACAGTTAACAATATTTTGACTCTAAGCACAAAATATTTCTACTCAGTTTGTGATACTTTTGAATTTCCTTTAAAATCAACACTAATTTTCCAATGGGTTTCGTTTTCTCAAGTGTTATTATTAATGCGTTAGACATGATTTCTGTGCTTGTTTCTTTTGTTACACAAATACTTATCTTCTGGATAGACATTTTTGTTCTTACCAATATTGTTTCACGAAGATAAAAAGGGCCTATCAATTCATTCAATTTTCCTTCCAGTAAGATACATGTAGAAGCCTATTACATGCTTCCTTTGCTTGATATTCCTGTTGCTCATTATACTTGACAATGGTTTTAATATACTTACATTTAAAAACCTACATTATATCAAGAAAAAATCATTTAAATTTTGTTGAAAGAAGATAACTTCATATCTTGTTATTTCATCAGTTTCGGGAGAGAAGGCTTCTCCTGGCTCTCAGCAGATAACATCAACAAGTTGACAATAAACCTCTAAATTCTAAACGATATAACAGCCCAACCCTCATCAGATACAACAAATTGCCTGTTTAATTGTAGTATTGTGCCAATTTTCTGCTACATCGCTCCGGCCGAAAAAACAAACTCATCTGATCTCCCCACCATTCCGTTAATGTGAAACGCCCACGGATCATCAGAGCTTAATGCATATTGCAATTTTGCACCCTACGGTTAATCTCAAGACTGTAGAAATATCCACAATTCTTTCCATTCTCATATCCTTCACCCATTTTCTAACCTCCTTCTGCACTTACCCTTGGTGCGTGGGAGCCAGAAAATAGCTGATGCTCTCCACCGATAATTAAATCTTTGCCCTCAGTCTACCCATTTATTCCAGAGAAAAGAGGGTGCAGTATGTTTCTGCATACAAGTTACTACATAAAGCAGCTCATCTCTTTCCGATGCAGATAAGAAATCATCAGGGACCCTGCTTTGGGAGCTAGCTTAACAGGTTGTTATCCATGTATCTAGGATGAGATTCAATGTATTCCTTGGGAGGAATGAGATACGGGCTCCAAAGGTGGGGTTGCTTAAAGTCAGGATCGACAGTCAGAGCACTTTGCTTAGATTGCATTGCAAGATAATGGCCAATGAGAGCGAGAAGGTCATTAATGCTTTGTACATACTTAATTTGTATGCAAAATATGCCTTGCATATGAAAGTACCGTAAATCTCCGTGTATAAGGCGCACCCCTATTTTGGGGGCAAAAAAAAAAAAAAAAAAAAAGTTTTTTGTTTTGTTGTTGTTGTTGTTTTGTTGCCGAAAACCCACGCGGGGAAGGACCTTCATTTTACATCGAGGTGCAGTTGAAGTTGTGAGCTTGTCACAAATAATAGTAACAACAGTCTAAGTCTTCATGATACCAAGTGTCCCACACCAGCCTCATCACATCACCTAGCAGAAGCACTGTGTTCTATGCCAAACATCAATAGTCATGCATGATATGAATAGCATCCTCTATCTTTCTAATAATGGAGTACCTAGGATAGAACCTTGTGGTACACCATTTGTTATAGAAAACATAGGAGACATTGCCAGGCATAGCGCCATAAATCGAAACTAAAAAAAAAAAAAAATTAGTATAAGACGCACCCCCGACTTTCAAATTTTATCGGCGGCAAAAAAGTGTGCCTTATACACAGAGATTTACAGTATTGAGATCGGCATCAAAATTCAATCTGACAATTCAAAAGATGCATTTTAAATGAAAACATATTTAATTGCTACTTGTGTAAGCCAAACCTTTAAATTGTAGTGCTCTCTTTGAATCTAAGAAAGAAGGCAGATTAAAGAGAACTTATCAATAACTGGATCATTAGCTGCATTTACACTGCAAGCAAAAACCATGATTTTTCTCACATTCTGGAGTTTTATCAGAAGTTGCTAGGCAACTACCCATAAACATGACAAAAAAATAAAATCACAAAAAACCCTTCTCTGGAGAGTGGTTTTTCCTCGCATCCTTGCTAATGCATGCAGAACAGCAGCAAATGGCACATGTGCATACCCCGCCCCCCCCCCAGAAATTAAACAAATAAACAACAACAACAGAAAAAGAAAAACACAAAATGTTTTTATTACAGTAGATTTAAAATGTTGTTCAAAAAATTCTAATTGTTTTTTTTCTGCCATGTAAATGGGCCTATTCCTTGTTTCAGAAGAGTGATTTCCTTTACCAGTAGGTATCAATGTGATCTACTTACCTAGTATTAGGAAATTCAGTTAAGAATCATTCCAAACTGGTAGTCCAAGATAAATCCTTATTCACAAATGCCAAACTGCCCCGTAGCATACTATCCTTGGTAACCTATCCACGGATCAACCGCTTGATGAAACCATCAGACCTCTGCCACCAATTAGGTTGGGCAAATTGGAACATCAGAGAGGATCAAATCCACATAAATCAGACAGAATAAGCTTCAGAGTCTCCCTGCTAAGGCAACGAAGACTCAGTAGCTCTCCCAAACTCTCCGGGGAATATCAGAAGTGATTGCAATTAATCGCAATTCAGCAGACTCAACGCTCGCTCTCCCATCCCTCTCCTTCGGACCTGGCAATTATTCACACTTGGTACCTCTTAATTTGATTTCAAACATACACAGGGAATTACATTTCCCTCGACTTAATGGATTTTTCTCTTTGGAAGGTGTCGTCGTCGGGATGAAAACGATATCGTCCGATTGCAAGCCCTCCAATCACTTCACACAGGAGCCGTCTACGGCTTGTGCATCGGGAGAGATGTCGGGGGAGGGGTGGTGAAGTACTTGGCGCTGAAGAGTGAGAGAGGGGGGATATCAGTCAATCAGATATTCCCTCGTTGACTTTCACCTCAAGTGGGTGTGTGCGTGGTGTCCTTACAAGACGCATCGATCCTGTCCAAATCCTATTATAGTATGAGGGAAATACTTTTGAGGTCAAGCCAGTAAACCTTGCATGATGCTAATTTTACTCCCTTAAAAACCTGATATTCTACTCAATGATGGTGTATTACTACATGTAGCTACTCCCACGTTACAGTAAAGGTTCCATCGTGATTTATAAATTGCTACGCAACGATGCATAAGTCAGGCCTAAGAGATGTAAAAGCATGCCACCCCTATTGACCTGATTACAAACTCTCAAAGATGGAAGAAACTATAATACTTCCACATCTATGAAAGATTGTTCTCCTCTCAAAATTGCTCATATCAGTGCTCTTAATTCCCTCATTTTACCAACTCCATGGTGATATTTGTTTCAACCTAATGGCTTCTTAATTCCCTTATTCCACTAGGCTTAATAAATCGACTCTTGAAGGAAATGGGTTTAAAGAAACTAAAAAACTTCTACATCTACTTCAGATCATGCCAGACTAGTGTTTAAAAAAATCTTGGAATAATAAAGTCTACATTAATCTTTACTGACAACAGCTCATTAATTCCTTGAAATAGAATCATCAATTTACGAGAATCTTGAAGGTAAGGATTTTTTTTTTAAATATAAGACTTCTACATCTACTTTAGATCATGGCATACTACTATTTAAAAAAATGTTTGAATAATAAAGTCTACATTAATCTTAACTGACAACAGCTTGTTCATTCCTCGAACTGGAATTTTCAATTTCTGAGAAAACCTCAATACTTTTACATCTACTGCAGATAGTAGCACAATACTGTTCAAAACTCTCGAGCTATATGACCTCTAGGTTTCTATGCATGACACTGTTTTTTAATAGGTCCAAATTCAGAGTGATATGGTCTTGCAGCATTGTAGGGGCTGCTGCAGGAGAATCAACACACTTTTGCAGATAAATGACAGTGTGCTTTAAAGGTAGTGTATCCCTTTAGCAGCTAACGTCAAATTCTGTAGAACTTTGTAGGGAATTATGAATATATGTCATGTATGTCCTATCTATGAAAATTACACATTAGCAATGTCCTAGTATTCAAATTATGCAAGAAAACCTATTTACTTTCTAGACTTAACTGTCACAATAAGGTATTTTCAAGCCCTTTAGTTTTGAGGGAAGTTCTAAATTAGTATTATCTTTCAAATGCCATTGGAATTTTACCTTATTATTTTTGGGCCTGCTAATGGGGCATAGTACCTTTAACATATTTATTACCTTGTGGGTAGCCTTACCCAAGAAAAATTTGCCCTTGGTATCTTGTTTACATACTTGGTATCAGCACCACAGTTTTAATAATCCTCTAGCGAAAACCCTGCAGAAAACACTTTCAAGTTCACCAGAACTCTCTTTATAATTGTCGCAAAAGTAATGTTAAGGGATTTCACGGTCCACTGAACATTAATATTCTCGAACGACTAATGTGATTTATCGTGACCTTCAAATATAGATACATCCATGCTCTCTCTCTATCATATATGATGAAAATGCTCCACATCCAGACAGTGCTGATCTTGGAGCTCCATGGATGTATACGCAAGCTAGACCCAGGGGAATGGCCACATAGCTTCTCTTCAATAAGCAATTCAAGACTTTCAATTATGTTTGGTGTGAAAGCCATTGAGGCTGTGCTAGATCACACCATGGACCTACTATGATCACACCCAGCACACACATTCTAACAACCTACATGTATGATGCAAATTTTGCCAGAGTGATCAATATCTAGAGGTAGGGAGCCCTTTTAAGGGGAGAGCAAGGCATTGGTAATAACTAGCATTATTGTATTTATTTTAAAAATGCATTTATTACCATAAGAAATGTGGTGGTTTCTCTGTTTGCTCTATTGGACATAAAGATCTTTAAATGAATTCCTGCAAAGAGCCAGTAGAGCATTAACTATATACATCTATACAAGAGTCAGTCTCCTAATGGCTCTAAGCAGACAAAACATACATTTTCATTATTTCTATCAAAATGCACATAAATTAATTATCATTTTCATATGATTAATTCCATATTCAGTCATCCGTTCATTCAAAGGCAATATCATGGAAGCTCTCTCTCTCTCTCTCTCTCTCTCTCTCTCTCTCTCTCTCTCTCTCCCTTGTTCAAGAAACAAATGCCTTCTCACATTTCTTCTTTCAATCCATCAATCCACATTCCCTGTAAGCCCTCTTTCAGACATGGCATGGTACACCATGCATGTACAAATAATATCATTTTACCCAAAACCTGTAGATTACAGACAAGTGGGGAAGAAAATGTGGTTTGCCAGAAAACACTCACTTGTCTGTGTGATACAAAATACACAATTGTAAAGCACACTAGGAATACAAATGTTAGATTTTACTTTGCCTCTCAGTTTGTCTTCTTTCCCAAAGCAAGTTACTACGTCATGTTTGAACGATGCTTTAAAACTCAGTCAATAAATTAGACTTACTCTGATCGATCCGGGGTGAATCGGTCACAATCTTCCAAGATGGCGGCCGTTCTATATGCTTGAATGCACAAGTAAGTCTTGCATCCAGATTAGGGAAGTCTTCCTCACACAGATTGAAGTTCTCCCCTTTAATCCTGGCTGGATTGTCCAATGAGTCGGGGTCCCAAACACTACTGATCAGGAACTGCATGAGGACATATCAGAGATCAAAAATAAATTCATTGATTGACAAGCTTAATTGATCAATTCATTACTCAAACCACAGCCTTCATCTGTGTCTTAATGTTCTGATTAGTAATCCTGTGTGCATCATAGTCTACTGAAGGGCATAAATCTATGCTGAACACTGTTTAATATCCTTTAAAGCCTGTCTGACTAGTTTGGCCAGGGGGATTAGACATCCCTGCAAGGTCACTGACAGGTGGTTATCTCATCAAATCAGCTCTCAATTAACATAAGAAAAAGAGGATCATGGGGACCAACAAGCACCGATTAGGCATTGTTTGCTATAAAGAGGGCGCAAGTAGCCATAAGTAGTGCAGTGGGGCTTTAAGATCTCAAAATACAATGCATTTTAATTATCTTTTACCTTGTACTAAATCACTTTTTACACAACCATACATGAACAAATTTCCAGACTATAGGCTTATGTACTAGCTTTTGATATTGACTCAATCTCAGGGTAAAAAGGAAACCACAAAACAATTTACAAAATAATTAGATGGTTTGAGATGTTGAAAATGACTTGGGAAATAATAAATATACTCACAGGGCAATTGTACATATTGATTCTCAGACTACCACTCTCCAGATGATTTTGTGATTAACATAAGTCCATTATTTCTGACGGAATCTGTTTGCAATCTATTTACTTACAGAATTGGTTTTTCTTAATGCTTTGGCTTGTCACGGATATCCAACTCTTATCGCTCTAAAAATTGCAAGATTTACTACTAAACATCATTATATGGGATTCATGATACTTATTCTGATCAATTATAGAGGGGGGGGGGGCATGGTGGTTAACACCCCCCCCCCTCCCTCCCAGAAGAAAAAAATTCAACCCCAAAAATTGTTCTAGATTATCCAAAACTTAAGTGAGGCAAATGCAGAAAATAATTGCAAGAACCCCAGGCTCCTTCAAATCAATCTCCTCGAACCACACCTGTATATGATAAGACATTAAACAAACCTCTAACAGTAAGAATTTCTTTCTTTTGTTACCTGGGTAAGATAGAATGTAGAATCAGGCACAAAGACGAAGCTTCCATTGAAAAGGGCTCTCAACTCAGTAGTAGAACCTCCACTTTGTAAAGAACACACTGTCAATGATACCGGCTCAAACGTGTCGTGACCTGGAAAAAAAGAAAGATAGAAAGTACCATGAATAAAATGCAGAATATAACATCATGCAGAAGATTTATCTCGGATAAAATGAATCATAATGGGTGAGATGTGAAATCCCTTTGAGAAAGATAATGGAATAATAACCAGTTACTGGTTAAGAGGGGGTGAAAAGAAGCAAATCTAAACATGCACTATTATAACATCAATCTCAGCTCAAATATTTGATATTTTGAGGAAGTGAACTCCCTTTGCAAATGATAACTGAGTAATATCTATAAATTGATCAAGAGGGCGACCAAATCCTCCCCAGACTGAGAGGGGGAATGTCTGTGGGCAACCTCACATGCTCTAAACCCAATCAAAAAGAGGGGGCAAAACCATCTACTTCCTACGCTGGATATGCCACTGGATGAACCCACTAATCTTTGCCATCAGCATAAAACCACTCTGCCTGATCCCTGTGTAAAGCCTTCAAATCTTGCATATCATTTGCATTGTATGCAATAAACCCATCCGACATATCCAGATACAATATGGCAGAACACACTTGCTTTAGCGGTGGTTCTTTAAAAAAATTCTGTTTGTGAGATTACTTAACTTTCCTGCGAGAAAAATTCACCACAGAATATACCACAAGGACGTCTCCTTGTCATGACTTCACAAGCTAAACCCAACACCTTGAACGCGTACTAGCCATGGATTCACAGGTAGTATCATACAAAAGGTCTTCAAAGAAATTTCCAGCAAATATAAATGCCGTTTATCATTTCACTAACGATTTCTTACAAAAACTGTTTGCAAGATATCCTTTACCAAGAAAAGTGTAAAAAACTGCAACCAAAGATATGAAAGATCGATCCAGTGGACTTTTGTCTCTAAGTGTATTCTGGTTAAAGATACTTCACTGTCTCTCCACTCAAACAGCTGCTGAATTCTCAATGAGATGCGTGTAACACAAGACGACGATGACAATTCATTTTCAGGAAATCTTCATCTGAACTGTTCCCTACTAGCTAATACAAACAGCACATCCATGTCATCTCGAGTTCACTCACGATTTAGAATTTGGACCCCAAACTCTGCCATGGTCTTCGTTTAGAGAGAAACAACCGATCGATAGACTAGGAGGGCCATGATTAAGATGTGTTCCAAGAAAAGAAACTCTCTTCAAGAATGCAGCTATGTAAACATGATGAAGAAGTGCCCTAAGCCCACAATATTTGATAAGATTACTGTTTTTCTATTTTATTGTGCCAGGTTAAATGCACATTGATTTACTGCTGGCCAGATATACATGCCACAAATAAAGTAATTGCCAGACACACTTACTCCCTGTAAATCAAGATTACAATACAGACAAGGATTGTTTCCACGGTTATCAATAAAAATGCCTTCAATTTGGATCCTCCTTTTTATAAAAAGACCTCTTAGCAAATTATGTAAATTCTAACTTGAAATTAGGTGTAGAGTCTGGTTTTGTCAAATTGTCTTAATTTTTAACCAATGTTCAGATTAAAGGATTACTTTTTTTTAAATACAAGATTTGAAGGATTTTTGCACTTTGCAATAGATCTATCATATTTGGAATTTTCTTTCCCCGCTATTGATATTCCCAATACTTGACTAAACCATGCAATAAAAATCACTCTTTCAGCATACAGGGGTGTTTCACGAAACTTGTCATCAGTGACAAATGACAGTTTTTGTTATAAGCTACCAAAATCCTTGCTTCTGATTGGTTATCAGCAGATTTGTCACTGATTTTTGTCATTTGTCATTGAAAAGAGGCTTTGTGAAACAGGTCCAAGGAGTGTTTCCTACTGGCACTGTTTGCCGTCGTGCTCTAGGTGCAGCATTTTAACACATTTATATTGAAGCAGGCACGTAGCGTGGATTTCTGAGTGCGACATCACACGTGAACCAACACTTCTGGAAGGGTGGGAGATGCCTGCCGGTAATCACATGCAATCTCCTCCAGTTGGGATTGGTGTGAAAACATCGATTGTGGAAAATACCAAGATGTATTCAATGTGTACATGGAATATGTATGATGGCCATGATATTCAAGTCAGTACAGGCATTTTTAATTTCAGAAAATACAAGTTGTAAAGCTTTATTTTAGCTGCCAAATATATAGTTCATTGTAAACTATATTCAGATTTTTAACACATTGATGTATGTGTAACCTTCACTCATGTACATACATGTATTGGGACATTTTTTAGAAATGGAGTTTAGAAATGGGGTTTATAAAAATGTCTGACTTTTTATTAAACTTTATGCCTAACCTAAACATGAGAGTCATACCAAGAATAACCATCTCAGGATCTAAGAATTATCAGGTTCTTGTAAACTATACAATTTTGGGAATTGATAATTATGACAATTTTTCATGGAAAGAAATTTTCAAATTTTCAAATATTTCAGGTCGTGAGTCAGTGCAATAATAACATATCACACAATGAGGCATTTTAAGATCTCAATCACATATGAAATTTAGGAAAAATGCTGGTTTGATGGTACATTGATGACAGATAACCTCCTGGAAAGTGAAAGAACTTTAAATAAAAAGACTCTCAGATCTTTAGTAGATATGAACATACTCAAAAAGAATATCAAGAGCAAATAAAAACATTTTATATTTTGAGGTTTAAAAGAATTAGCTGTATAAAAATACAGCCCTTACAGCCCGTCTGTCCTAGTTTGGCTAAGAGGGATTAGACCACCCAGGGTGGTCACTGACAGGTGGCTATCTCATCAACTCAGCTCTCAGTTAACATAAGAAAAAGAGGATCATGTGGATCAATGGTCACCGATTAGGACTTGTTTTCTATATAGAGGGAGCAAAGTAGCTACAAGTAGTACAGTGGGGATTAAAAGAACTTACCAATGTATGTGTTAAGATAAAAATTCAAGAAGTGCACTATGCTTAGGTCGCTTTTTTAGTTTTTGCCTAAGAATATTTTTTGGGGGTTCACAGTATCATCAATGAAAGATATACCACGAACACCATCAATGCTTATCTTATAGGTAAAACAAGCTGTATTTACAAATATTTAATCAATAATAAAAACACATGTATCACTCATTGATAAGATAAAAAATTAAATTTCCTTATTTTCCTGTCAATAAATAAAATAACAAGCAGCATTCATGTCTTGAATTTTGCAAATGATACAGATATCTGTATCATACAAATGGAATCATGCAAATTGATTATATGAGATCATGGACACATCAGAAGTTAGACAAAAATATCCATAAACTCATAATAATGTATATTAGCAAAATGCATGAACAAGTACAAAGCTCTTTTAAAGAATTACATGATAAAAATACATGCAATGGCTATCTTCATTAATACATTATCAGATTAATTCCAAACACGTCTTCAACATTGTGCAGACAGTTGAAAACAAAGTTCCATCAATTTAATATAGACAAGACCGCTCAAGTTCCTTTCTCGTGTATCTCTGGGGGGTGACCCGAACCACGTGTAGACTGTCTTACATTGCTAATTTACTCGTCGCCTGGAGTCATTCTTACTGCGCATTATTGAAAAAGTGTCGGATGGAAAAGAAGGTGTCTGAGTTTTTCTATTTATAGGAAACTCCACCTTGAATCAACAAGCCAATTGATCCGTTCTTCTTTGCCCAGTACTCTAGCATCGAGCAGAGGGCCGGTTAATATAGAGGCCAGTCACACATGGCAACCTAGATAAGACACACATGATCCAAAGTGAAAGCAACAAGGGCACTGACCCTCTTCATTGTGTGTAGATCTTTGTAGCCCACTCCTGCCTCTACGATTACATTGTGAATCGTAAACAACTTTAGAATGTAACATGTATGGAAAGTACCTTCTGATGTTCGGATATGATATACATTGAATGCTGAGAGCCCAAGGACGTTTGTTAGGAATACCCCTGATGCCATCATACATTCATTTGAAGTTGATTAAAGGTATTACAAAGTTTTGGTATGGGGTCATGAATTTGGTTCAAATTTACATATTGTAAGCATATGCGTTCCTACAATATTCATTGATCGTTTTCGCGGTTGAAATCGAGTCTAAAGTTATGAAATTGTAAATAATAAACTCTTTATGTTGAATAGCTCCCTCTCAAGGTCAAGATATTAATTTAGCTATGAAACAATGGTTTTTGACTAAAATCGACCAATTAGCTATTCCTGTTTGGAAATTATATATCACAACTACATATTCTGAGATTTTCATCGTCGCAGCTACCAATGTACGGCCATAGGTGCTAAAAATTTGAAATTTATTAAAATTTACTGGGAGCACCGGTACATTTTTATATTCAATTTTTCTCGAAAACAGAGTTTTAGGGGCCAATTGTTTTTGTGCTTATAATACATCCACAGGGGCATCCAAATATATCAAAATTGTAAAGATTCACTATTCACCAAATTTTCAAAATTTCTCAAAACTTTGTATTACCTTTAATACGGCTGAACACATTAGTATCTATGATTACATGAGGTAACAAACAGGTGTGGAGAATATGATATGCTTATTTTGTATTTTTCAATGCATCTAAGGATCAAACAAAAACAATCATTTTGTGATTAAAACATTCTCCCTCAGCCTAGTTCTATCAAAAAGCTTGTGAGTCACTGTCAAATCTACTGGAGTTGTACTTTATTAAAGTGACTAATAAGACATGAGTGGATAGTGCTATAGAACACACCCACACATATGAAAAGTTTACATTTAATTTGAGAGAATCAAAGAAACCAGACTGCGCCTCTGCCTTCCAACATTCTGAACTAATCCGTTCAAACATTACTTGCCGTAACTGAGTAGACCAACTGAGAAAATTATCAATGCAATTAATCTGACATTGAAGGAAAAAGAAGCTCTTTGAAATTCTATGGATCTTTCTCACATAAAATGTAACATCAATATTCATTATTTGCATTGATCATAATTCAATATGGTAAAAAGTTAGAAAGGACAGTGTTTTTAAATTACTGGAATGAGAATAAATGAAAAATGGTCATTAATGGTTATCCAAACTAGCAACAAAATAGAATTCAGCCTTTAAATCATATTTCTTTCTGTTATCACTGGATGCAATATATATATAAATGAAGAAAAAAATTTATGCTCTAATTATTTTCCAAATCCATCTAATAAATGGACATTTGACCCTGACCCACTGACCAAATAGTACAGTTTGCACCAAAATTATAAAAATGATATCTTAGACGATGCCATCGCCACTCAACTAAAAATTTGATTAGACCTCAAGATTTCCTTGGCTCAACAATATGACACGACGCCCACCTTCTACAAGCGGCATTTATTAATTTCTGTCCCCCACCCTACCCTACATGCTGAAGAAACAATATTGGTTAGAAAACAATCCCCAACCGAACCAGTAAGCATCAAGTATGCTCTGTACACGCACAATGTCAAGCGCTTTCGTATTGATTTCCAATGACGTAGCACCAGCTGCCGCACATCCGACACTAAAATTCCGCGCAAGTACTCTCCCCTTTCATATCTCTCTTCTTTAACTGATAATTCTCTCTCTAAACAGCCCTTGTCCTATTACTAGCTGCTTGTAGAACAATTTTTACTTTTTGGATTCACATACATAGAAATCATAAGATATGTTTGGTGACTTGGGTCTGTACAAGCAGTTGTGATTCACACAGGTGGCAGAATAAGGAGGGAATACCCGGCCAGCGCCCCTTGTTACCCAAATGGAACTTTTCAAGTTTATGAATTGAAATGCAGCGTAATTGAAAACATACCTATACATGTATTGCTGATAACTCCTCAAAAACATGAGATGTAATCAAGGATATATATGTTTTTCACAGAGAAGTTCTGTCCAAATTTACAAATAATTGTGTATATATCTGAATGACCTATAAAAGGTAGAGGTGTCGTGGACGAGTGGATATGTCACCGGACTGTGGATCACAAGGTTCGCGGTTCAAGTCCCACCGCGGCACTAATGTCCTTTGGCAAGACATTGATCTACATTTGCCACTCTCCACCCAGGTGTTAAAATGGGTACCCGGTAAGATGCGAAAGCTAATGTGGTTAGATTAGCAAGTGTGCGCTTGTAAAAAGACGCCTGGCTGGAATGCTCCCCAGGGAGTGGAGAATGTGCATACATTGTGTGCGGGTAAGCCTGAATCCTATGACCGGGGTAATAATATATACATCTGTAAAGCGCTTTGAGAGGGCCTCCGGTCCTGAAAAGCGCTATATAAGAACTAGCTATTATTATTATTAAAAGCAAGTATCATCATAGTCTTCCTGTTTTATGCCATCCCTCTTTCTCATTATCACTGTTGGATAAAGCTAGGTAAAAATGCCAAGAATTAATTTTTTGACATAAATTTAAGAGCTGTATGTTACACTTGTTGATATAAAGATTCTTCATTTTGTGCCATATCACACTAATATTTTGTGGTATAACCTTGTTCTCGGTCATGTTTCCTAGATTCTATTGTCTTCTTCTTCTTTACTTTTTGTATCACCAGCTCTTCTGAAAATAGATTTTATTCAGATAAATCCATTTGTCCCTTTTGTTTCTGAAGAGGAGACTCATCAAAGACATGATAAGGAAAATATAACATACATGTTCATTTTACCTTTGCATGGTCTTGCACACTTTTTAGATCAAGACTTTAACTGAATCTTATTATTCTTTCATGCATTCCTTCATGCTTCTTATAGAAAATCCTTTTTATTCTCCATTCAAACATGTCATTGATGGCCTTCTGGCCCTATCAGGACAGCTCTAAATCCCTTGTCCCAGTTTCCTAAATGGAATGGAGCACAGTACCCCTGCGGGATTCGACAGACAATAACGATACGCTGCACGGATGCTACCTGACGATCACACCTGTCCCGTTCTAAATCCCACTGATTCTCGCTCTTATCGATTAGGGCAAAGATCTTGACAGCCTCCTCAACTATTTCTGCTCTCCAAACAGGTAGCATAGAAAGCATCTCATCACATATCACATTGCCTGATTCATCAGTAACCATCCCAGTCATGATCCGTCTTTCGTAATCTCAATAAATTGCACTCCAAAGCTCTCGGTGTCATGTGTCAGATTCCCATTTTCTCCTTCACCTCATTCCTCAAGCACAAAGAACAACCGCCAATAGTCACAAAACTGATTTCCTATCTGCTGCTCTCTTAATATCACCTGTGACATTAGTATGCAGATTGTTAGTCGTGTTCTAAATATGGTATTGAGTAGCCATCCTTGATAATATCTTAATTCTGCCACTAGCACAGTAAAAGAATAGACCCCCCCCCCCCTCCTCCTTCCCTCCCTCTCTCATAGTCATAATAATTACTGAATGGAAAATCGCTGACTTCACTATTTTTACCCTTACATTTGTAGTTAATTAATTCACCTACTTATAACCTGTTCACCCTGCAAAAAACAAAAAAAAAATCATCACTAGAAAGATTCCTCATAAAGAGTCATTTCTCTAAAATCTTCTTGAACTCTCCCATTTTCAAATTACATGTCTTCAGAAAAGTGCATTAACCATCATCATTACCAGATTCTCATTGGCAATGAGAATGGTTAAACAGAACAAGTAAGAACAACCCAACCATCATCATCACTGGATGATAGCAGTAGCTTGATTAAGAAGACCATGAGGAGAGTTGAAGGCATTTCATCAAAACTTCAATTGCAGATGAACTGATAGAAGTAAAGGCTTGGCTTTGTTTCCTAAATTACATCATGCCCTGCATTGCCATTGGTATAAATGGGTGACAGCTTGCAGCCTCCCTCCATGAGATGATGATGGACTGAGGTATTTAAGAGACAGATCGTGACCATGACCACTGGAAGTCATCTCAATGGATGAGTGCTTAATGGATGGATGCTGATAGCCAAGAAACGCTTCCGAAATGAGACATTTCTACTTTTGAACTACTTAAAAGCCTGCACACAAATGCCAAGAGTCACAATAATTGAAAAGGAATATAGTGTGGTCATATTAATCATTTGGAAAGAGAAAATTCCTAAACAGCTTTTCCCTCAATATCCACCACATATAACTTAAGACATGGAATACAAATACAAAGTGACAAGTAAAATTAAGTTTTACTGATAATCAGGGATCTAATTGCTTTTAATTCTTTTCATTGGCATAATAGGACATCAACTTGGAATTGTGTGAATCCAATTATCTGACATCATAAGAATCAAGGAAATTGCAGATGTGGTCTGGCAAAACTGCACGTGTGCTTTCATTTACATTTCGTGACAGGAATAAAGGTTTGTGGTAATGCATTGAATGTGGTATGATGGATTGGGTGATTAAAGGACAATGCCACTGTTGGCAATGGTGATGGTATTTAAAAGAGAATAAACACAAATGTAGATTGTAGTGGTGTTGTAAATTGATGAAGTAGACCATGTGTGTAAAAACATGTCCCTTATATATCTAGGGAAATGTATAATAATGTATGACATTTCAAGAATTCTTGTTTTATTTTTGTACAGAACAAATTGGAGAGATGCTTGCAATAGTTTCGAATATCTGCTTGATCAATGGCAATTTGAAAGCTTCATTACTTTCTTTCCATTTGTCAGATATTCATGAAATTTGATCTAATATATTTCTTTCATTTAAATGCTTTTATTGAAGCCAACCTATACCACTGAAGACTTTCCCTATGACTGGCCAAATCTTGTGATATCAGGAGAAGTTTCAGATACATGTATAGTAAACCATATAATTTACATGAAGTAGTAATTGTTGTATCAATGATATAAGTAATGATATAAGTAGTGATAGTGATATTATCAGGTTATATACAGCAGCATCAGTAGTAGATGTAGATGTAGCAATAGAGGTAATTGACGGAATTGGTAATGGTGGTGGTGGTGGTGGTGGTGGTGGTGGTGGTGATAGTGGTGGTGGTGGTGGTGGTGGTGATGGTGATGGTGGTGGTGGTGGTGGTGGTGGTGGTGGTGATGATGGTGGTGGTGGTGGTGATGGTGATGGTGATGATGGTGGTGGTGGTGGTGATGGTGGTGGTGATGGTGGTGGTGTAGGTGGTGGTGTAGGTGGTGGTAGTGGTAGTGGTGAAGGTCTTGATGGTGGTGCTGGTGGTGGTGATGTGTGGTAATAGTGGGAAGATGTGGTAGATGTTGGAACCATGTGTACTACCACTGCATTCAGTAGATACACAGATGGTAGTGGTAGCAATAATGGAAGTGGTAGGGGTAGTACTGGATTGTGTATAGTACTATCGGTGAGATTGATTGTAGTGATGGTGGTACATGTAGGTGGTGGTATTGGGGTAAGAGGGACATGAAGGGATTTATGGATCATTTATTGGATGACAAATGAAGGCCATTAAAGACTGATGATAGATGAAGGACATTATCACAATCTGTTCATACAGCTCGACCTAAGATGATAACTAGAAATGATGACACTGATGATGATGATGATATCAGTGATAATGTTAATGATGATAGTGACGATGGGGATTATGATGATGATGAAGATGATAATATCACAAGGGTGTGGTCAGGGTGTTACATCAAATTGTCAATCACACTATGATGCATTATCATGGACAATCTCTGATGAGCGAAAGGAAGAAGAGTGTCTTGAAATAACCATGTGAGAATTTTCCAGAAAATATAGATGTAGAGAATGTTTAAGGTGGAAAAGACAACAGCGTCTTCACTTGTGATGGGAATAGAGTGAGACAAGGGGGTGGTCATGGCGTTATCTCAATCAGCCAACGATGCATCGACATGGACGATCTCTGATGAGCGAAGGAGGAGACAGGGATCTCGACTCAACCAGGTGAGAATTGGAGCATGAAGCGTGATGTGGGTGTTTAGAGCATGATCTTCGTGAGAGAGTTTGTGCTTCTTGTCAAGTATCAATGGGCCTGAGATTTGATGGGTGTCTAGGGAGAATGTCTGATGTGCAATGCACCTGTATCAGACTGGTGTGAACAATCACACACAAAGTATCTGTATCTATCATTATAGAAGTAGAATTAAACTTTATTTGCAACTTAAAATGATATTTGTTCATTCTAACTGTAAGGCAGACTAAAATGCTCTTGGAAGGTTATTGAACTTGAGTTTAATGGCAGAGAATCCTGGATACACCACTGAAGATTAATTCATTAGCAGGTGGATGCAACTTATCTTGTATGAGCATTTCGTCACTAACCTATAAAAATAGAAAAAGTATTTCTATTTTAAATCTTACAGTGTCCTCTTCCATTTTTGACAATGGTTTTTTTTATAGAAAAATGTATTCACTAAGCAAAAATCAATAGAATGTCTACAATCTCTCTCTCTCTCTCTCTCTCTCTCTCTCCCTCTCTAGATACTTCCCCCCCCCCCCCCCTCTCCCTCTCTCTCTCTCTCTTATTTTTCCATAGAATGCTTTCTTGTTCCCTTTCCTCTCATTCCCCACCTACTAAGCGGATGTACGTAAACACAAATGCAAATGCAGACGCATCAACAAAAGTCATCTTGGCATTTGCAAGTGAAATGGCACAGTAGTAGGCTATTATACTCATTTGCATTCTAAACATCGGCATTCTATTACCGCCCTCAAGTGTGATTAGTGCCTGTGAATTGGCCCTGCTGAAGGGCTCTGGGCGTACTCGAGAAACCAAGAATCTACTCAGCCTGCATGGGTTGGTCCCATTCCATAAACCTCTTGGACACTAGAGAGAATTGGTACAGTTCAACATGCCCTTTGGCTGTTATATCAAAACATTGAAGATATTCAAAACAACAAGAGAATGAAAAAGAGAGATGAAATTTATAACAATTCACTGTTTAATTGATTTCTTAAGTCCAGTTGTAACAAGATCTTTATCTCACATATCTTTCTATGTAAATGCTTTCCTTTCTCTCTTCTACAATAAGATGTACCGGTAGCTTTATAGTAAATGTATCCCTATAGTAATACCCATCTTTTTGTTAAAATGGTATGCTAACTAAATTCTATTTATGTGCTTATACATGTTTAACTTCTTTCCTCTTCTTACCTTATTGTTCCCTTACAAACATCAACTCTATGACCATGAGTTTCCTAAGGGTATGTCAGGACTCAATACTAACAGGTGCCCTGGACGCATGGGCGCCTAGAATCTCAGTCCTGACCCTCAAAATATCAACAAAAAAATGTACAAAAGCCTCATGTATATCAACCCTAAAACTACATTACAATCATTCTATGATTCACTAATCACAAACACCAGTCACTGGCAGAAGAATATAGCAAGAACACTTACCCAATATTGATACTCCAAACAACACAACTTTACACAACTTTTCAATAGATACTTCTATGCAGATATTCCAATAATGATCCTCTGAAAGGTCTTTCACAAATGGCAATCAGGCATGGTATACTTGCCCCTTATGAAGGAAAGTCAAACTTTCCAATCTAAACAAATGAGTCAACACCAACAGACTGTTTGTCTTCTTAGAAAGCTTAGAAGAATCTAACCACTTGAAAGTCAATAGGACCAAACTTAAAATGGGGCACTAAACTGGGGATAAACCAACAAAACAAGGGAAATCGTCTCTTTGACACAAAAACCTAGTACTGGTAAGCAGAGATGCATACAACAGAATGAGTCATAGCATATCATTGAAACCCAATGGTCAGGTATGCCGCTTGGTAATAATGACCTACATGTATGCTCACACATCAATTGGGCCAATTTGGGAAAATACAGGAATTTTGTTGATGGTCTTATCTTCTGCAGAGCAAATAAAGGTTATTTAAAAACAGCTTTTCTCAGAAACAAATGTCAGCAATTCAACCTAACAAAGGTTATTCTTATGCCGGCCAATTGTTAATAGGCCTAAATCAATTCTGTAATATGACATGTTTACCATTTAACGAAATATTTCGTTATTATGTCTTTTGCCTGAAATACTAATGCCTAAAATACTGAAATTGCAAATTTACATAGGTTTGTCCATATAATTTAGAGAAAAACAATAAAAAAAAATTTAAGAGAGCCATAGAGCCACAAAAAAGCAGAAACATTTGAGGGAGCTACAGATGTATTAAAATGAAAAGGCAAAAAACGTTTTACTGTGTTTTCTTCATCAAGCTTTCCTTCCAAATGTTTCATTATTCAACGTTTCACTGTACATTTCTTCATCAAGCTTTCCTTCCAAATGTTTCATTATTCAACGTTTCACAATACAATTCTTCAACGACTTTCAGATTAGAAAAGGGCAATTATTTATCGTATTGCTGTACAATTCTTTATAGCAATAGAAAGCATTCTGTAGTCTGAAGGGGGGGGGGGTTTCTTAGTAGCGCAAACTTCTCAAAATTTATCTCCAACTCACAAATGTTTAAGTAGGTGTATTCTAATGGAAACGAACAGAGCATATTTCACTGCAATGACGCATATATACAACCAATATTTTATATGTCTATCTATATTTGGCTGCTACGGGCGATAAACAAATGTTATTGTGTCTGAAAAACCAAACGTCTTGCTGGTACCATTTGGGGGTATTAACTATCAAAGCGAGCGGTTCATTTCTTAAGTAGAATTGGAAGCGCTTCATCTCAATGGAGCAATTAACCTACATGGGGCAGTAAAAAACACAATAAAATGTGATCTCCCTTAAGCTTTTTCACATGTGCCATATTCATGGAGGGAAAATTAAAAATAGTACACTTCACATTTCTCTATAATATCTTCTTACACACAGATAAGTAAGTATGCTGTGGCAGTCATGTCCATTGGCAAGACATTATTCTACAGTTGCCGCTCTCCATTTAAGTGTTAAATGGGTACCTGGTAGAATGCAAACCTTAAAGGGATAGTTGGGTTCTGTTGCAGAGGGCGCTACACAAAATAATTTTTTGTGAGATAATGAAGAACTAAGTGTCAAATTTGAAAGAACATAATATTTAAATGACAAAATCATCTGTTTGATCAAAATCAGTTCAGAGACGGCTGCAATAAAATGATTTCTAATACTTGTGTATCACCTCAAATATTAGATATTTGGAAAAATTTGAAAAAAAACCGTTTAAAAAAACAACGTAATAACGCCTTTTACATCGTATTTCAGCCAATGCCAATGTTGTTATGTTGTTGGCATTTTCGTTTTGCTTACATTACCCACAATTAGCCAGCTCATGTATTGTTATTTTTAATTAAATAATTCATTAACGGTCACCACGTTTATTTTTAAGTGGAGCTGAATCGGTATGATCGTATTGGCTAAATTTCACACATTTTGGGGTCTAAAGTTACCTTCATAGCAATTTTAGGTTCTAAAAGGGCACTATAAATGTCATAGATAAGAATAAGAGCAATAACCATGCACTTTGAAGGCATTTGCGGTCTGAAAACAGAACTCAACTATCCCTTTAATGTGGTTGCATTGGCATGTGTGCCCTTGTAAAATAGTGTCTGGATTGAATACTCCCCGGGGAGCAGAGCATGTGCACTATCATGCCCAGATTAGCAAGATAAACCATTGACGACATAATAAGAATTACAATGTAAAGCACTTAGAAACGTAGTATGCGCTATGCAAATGTGACTATTATTACTATTGAAACTGTGTTGCGCACAGTAATATTTTTCATCCCAATCGCCATTCATTTCCACATGGAGAAAAAAATCCCCAGTAAACTGCCGTGGTGTATCCCACCATATGGGAACGAACCTCTACTTGGAGGGATAAATTACTTGGGGAAAGGACGAATTACAACTGAATATATATTGATTCATTTCAGGCGCAGACTGGAATTATCGCCAGAAGTGTTATATATATATATAACAGGGATTCTGACAAAGAATATTGTTGCAGATGTGAAGCATATTAATAGCAAGGAGCTACCTTCTCATACAGGTACAGCATTGACATGGCCGCTAAGCTTTGGATAAAACCTTTTAAACCTTAAAATTGTATTATACTGGAGTCTATTAATATTTAAGGATTTTTTGTTTAAAGGTTGCAAAAATGTGAGTAGAGCTAGGTTTGCAAAGTTTGGGAGCAGTTATGCTTCATCAAATTACATTGACCTAAGGTCTCTGGGTACATTTCAAGCATTTTTCTGCTTTGCGATGGTTTTTAGTTTTTACAGCTTTCTATCTACTCCCAAATTCGATCTACAGTCTACACACAAACAATAACATACCAAATTCTGTTTGGGTGTACAAGAATTGATTGGTTTATGTACATGTTCATGCTATTATTAAATGCTTGAATTTATCCAAACATTTAGTTGAATAGTCCTTTTCTGGCAAAGAGAGCAAAGCCTATTAGTGTCAATATGATCATCCACATCCTCACCCTTTGATATCAAAATGTGAATAAAAAAGAAGATCAAGTTACAGCGTGAAATTATCTAATACTATTAGTTAAAAACATGAAAGAAAAAGTAAGATAGAAACATTTTTGCAAGAAATATCCCAGAAATATCCCAGAATATTCAACTTACTGCCTGGAAATATCTCGTAATGGTTAACTTAGCAGAAATAGATACAGAGAGTAACAGAATTAGCTTGATCACAATATCCTTCAGAAAACTTACAAACACATACCCCGGGGTAAGAAGATTCAATAATGATGTGTACTATTCCATCTGATATCCAAGAACGATCATATCCAAACAAATTCAGGTAATAATGACAGTGGTCCTGTTTAATATCATCCTACGAAGAGAGCCTTCATCAGCACAATTAGCAATTCCAATGTAGAAAATGCTTTAAATTGGGACTGCATCAATGCATACATGTATCTTCTTCCCACGTCCCGTAGGTAGCACTCGTATCGTCAAGACTCTTGAAAGTTGTGATCAATTTCAATCCACCTCTCACCCACTCTCTCTCTCTCTATTTTTCTCTTCCTCCATAGTTTAGTCTCTCTCTCTCTCTTTCTCTCTCTCTCTCTCTCTCTCTTTCTTTCCCTTACTTTGTCTGTCTGTCTCTCTCTCTCTCTTTCCCTCCCCCTCCTTTTCTCTCTCTCTCTCTCTCTCTCTCCCTCCCCCTCCTTTTCTCTCTCTCTCTCTCTCTCTCCCAACCTCCCGTGGCTACGCTGCACTGCTTGCTTGCTCGTTGGAATTAGATTGCGCAGCATTTGCATTGATCATCCGAAAAGGTGCATATACCGGCCAGCGAGGGGGCTATACTTAGCCAGCCTCCATAGGACGTCAGCACCTTAGGTCTGATCAATGCAAGACCTGGGGGGGGGGGGTGCGTTTCACAAAACTTGTCATCAGTCACAAATGACAGTTTTTGTTATAACCTACTGAAATCCTTGCTTCTGATTGGTTATCAGCAGATTTGTCACTGATTATTGTCATTTGATTTTGAAACTAGATGGAACTTTGACTGCGCGCAGTCGAAAATGATGCCTTCGTCATAGAGCAATTTTACAAACCAAAACAGAAGAAATTTTTCAAATTCAAGTTTAATTGTAATCCATTGACAGGTTCTCAGAATATTGTGATTACAAGCAAATTCTCATATACATATATATGACCCTTTGATCTTTGACCTCATGACCCTAAAATCTACTCAGTTCATTGGCTCGGCAAGATGTCCTGAGTTAAATAGTAATCCATCTGTCAGTTCTAATGAGAATGCGTTCACAAGCTATTTTTGCATACATAATAAGCCCATGACTTTGACCTCATGACCCAAAAATCTACTCAGTTCTTTGGCTCTGCAAGATACATACATGATCTAAGTTTGGCAGGAATCCATCGATTTGTTCTAATGATAATGCGATCACAAGCTATTTTTGCAAACATGAGCCACATGACCTTTGACCTTGACCTCATGACCCCAAAATCTAATCAGTTCATCGGCTTTGCAAGTAACATACATGACCTAGGTTTGGCAGGAATCCATTAATCGGTTCTTCAGATAACGCGATCACGAGCTGTTTTTGCATACATAATGAGCCCTGTGACCTTTGACCTTTGACGTCATGACCCCAAAATCTAATCAGTTCATCGGCTTTGCAAGATACATACATGACCAAAGTTTGGCAGGAATCAATCAATCGGTTCTTCAGATAACGTGATCACAAGAACGGGACGGACGGATGGACGTACGGACGTATGGACGAACGGACGGACGGACAGACAACCCGAAAACATAATGCCTCCGGCTACTTCCTAACGGAGGGATAAAAAGGCTATGTAAAACAGTTCCCTGTACATACAGACTGGAACAGAGTTAGCCGGCACGCGCTATCATCGGATGACAAGGTGTTGGTAACATGGGGCACATCTTCCTACAAGATTTCCATTAAAGTATCTAGGCTAGAAAGAAGAGACATGACTTGCTTGCACTAATATCGACATTCTGAATAGAATTAATGGCCAGAGAGAGGTATGAGAGAGAGAGTCAACTAGAAGAATTTTACATCCTTGAGGTATCAACTTTTTTTATATTTACAGGGGCTTCTATTAGGGTTTGGGAGTTGCCTTAAAGATAATACAAAGTTTTGGGAAATTTTGAAAATTGGGTGGATAGTGATTTGTTACAATTTTAATATATTTGGATGCCCCTGTGGATGTATTATAAGCACTAGAAAATTTAGCCAATAAAACACTTCTGCTTTCGAGAAAAATTAAATATAAAGATTAACGGTGCTCCCGGTAAATTTTGATAAATTTCAAATAGCTCCTACGGCCGTACAATGGTAGATGCGACCATGAAAATCTCAGAATATGTAGTTGTGATATATAATTTTCAAACGGGAATAGCTAATCGGTCTATTTTAGTCAAGAAATATTGTTTTATATCTTCATTAATATCTTGACCTTGAGAGGGAGCTATACAACATAGAGAGATTAATATTTCAAATTTCATAACTTTCGACTCGGTTTCAACTGCGACAACAATCACTGGATCGCGTAGGATCGCATATGCTTCCCATATGTTCATTTGAACCAAATCCATGACCCCATACCAAAACTTTGTATTACCTTTAAGGTTAAGAACTTCAATATTTTGTCACTACTTTCATGCGATGGAAGCTGAGGTAAGTCACATTAGGATTATCTTTTTGAACTGAATTGCATCAGTCAAGCTTTAGGCAGAACAACAACCTTTTTTCTTTTGACTAAGCGATACCGGGTGTGCAGAGACATGTTATCAACAGAGAATCAAATGTAGACAACATTCAAGAGATATTATCCTTTAACCCTTTCGGGACAATCATTCAACATTTTGTGGTTCAGCTCAATAAATTTTGATACAGAGCCCTGAAAAATATACATGATGTACGAGTAGGAAGAGAAGAAAACAATTCTGCACACACCGCATCCATTTTTCTTGCATGACCATATTGATCATATTGACCATTTGGTGCCTGGATTTTAAAAAGGAAAATGAGCATTAAAACCCTTAAATTGGTAACACATTGAGAAGTTGAAATGAATTATTTTTGGTTGAAAATGAAATTTACCCTCAACTTTTGAGAAAATTTCAATATATAGATATTGTTTATACAGATATTACATTTAAATTGTAACAATGTAGCAATAAAAACAAATCCACTCCAATCCAATCCAATCCAATCCAATCCAATCCAGGTATTTATGAAGCGAAGTGTACGGTCTCCTAGTCTTTCAGATTTTGTGTCTCTGTCTCGTTTTCTTTCTGCCTCTATTCTTCTCCTCTCTATCTCTTTTTCTTTCTTGCTCTCTCTCTCTCTCTGTCTCTGTCTCTGTCTCTCTCTCTCTCTCTCTCTTTCTCTCTTTCTCACTCCCTTCCTCCTTCTTTCCTCTCTCTCTTCCTCTAATAACTACAGCGATTTAATTTCCCTCACAATTACATTCCACAACCCCTCACCCATGAGACACATATAAATACCATATCTTGTTCCATATTTTCATCTCTCCTAGGATCAGAGACGGCCGATGTCCTCAAGCCAGACAATTATAGACCGGAGCTCACTCTGGTCACAGCTCGATAATAAGCCTCCGACACTGGCACGACAAGAAGGTGAAACCATATCTTTTTCCAGTCGTTTCAGAATCCAATTAGAAAGGTGGCTGAAGCTAAATTGCGCTAATTTAGCGATTACTCGCAGGACCAGATGCTTAATCGCGTATGTACATGGTCTGGTACGTGTTTGCGTGTCTTGGATGGCTGTTCGTAATTCAGCGGGGATTTGAGATATTTGTATTGGTAATTTACGTAGTGTGAATACTATGTGCACGGTGATTACAGGTTGTTCAAATCTATTACAATGCTACCCTGCTTATGAGGATTATTTTATATGTCAATTTATCATGAACTTAATTCTTTAGTTTCTAAAGAATGGAAATCAATGTTTTATATGAAGCTGGAAAAATAGATATATCCCTTTGACAAAATCATATCTAACATTCAAAATCAGCAAATTTGCACCCCCCCCCCCTACCCCTCTCCCCCACCACTGCAATGGCAATATCCTCTTCTTCCTTGGAGATTTACATTTTTTACCCTAAAAAAGCCCTATTGAGAAAACAGTTATTTTTTTGTAGTTGCTAAATTGATATCTTATTATTCATTTAAAAGGAGAAATCATTCTATACTAATCATGAATATTCAGTGATAAGAAAGCCCAAACATTTAATGACAATAAAGGTACAATGATGAACAAAACTTACCAAGTCTCCAGGAAATATGAATCCTTCATGCCTTCAAGCTACAGACTATATACATTGTATGAGACACCTCATCAAACTCATTCCTAATCCGAGCACGGAATAATAACATCCTCATATTTGCAAGCTGGTACTCACGCCACAAAATGCAATATACCGAGGCTACTGAACAAATAGTAATCACTATCCTAGCCGCATATATCCAATAGAACACTGAAGGCAGTATCAATCAACTGCTCAGTCCCTAAAATATCTACACATCTATATATGCAAGTATTAATAGAACCTAGACGGCAGTGTGACAGATCAAATTATAAACATGAAAAGAACAATGCTCCCAACTGTTTGTTGCACATCGACTCTCTTTTCTACAAGAGAAAGGTGCAACCAGATCTCATGGCATTTATCGCATACACTGAAGGGAGCTTTAAAGTACATTAGAACCTATTTCCTTCATGTTACACATATGAGATTTTTTTTAAATCTTATATGCTAGATAAAAATAATATAAGTCATATCATTGGATAGTACAACGCTCATATTGACCATGCAAGGCACCCCAGCTCTAGCTCATCTACTGACTTTAATGCTTACATCATTCAACAAATTCTATCATACCAGGGGGGTGTTTCAAAAAGACTAAGATTGACTTTAAAGGTATTACAAAGTTTTGGGAAATTTTGAAAAATGGGTGGATAGTGATTCTTTACAATTTTGATATATTTGGATGCCCCTGTGGATGTATTAATAACACCAGAAATTTTAGCCCCTAAAACACTTCTGCTTTCGAGAAAAATTGAATATAAAGATTTACCGGTGCTCCCGGTAAATTTTGATAAATTTCAAATAGCTCCTACTAGCTGCGACCATGAAACTCTCTGACTCTCTGAGTATGTAGTTGTGGTATATAATTTCCGAACGACAATAGCTAATCAGTCAATTTTAGTTAATAAGCATTGTTTTATAGCTTAATTAATATCTTGACCTTGAGAGGGAGCTATTCAACATAAAATGTTTATTATTTACAATTTCATAACTTTAGAGTCGATTTCGACCGCGACAACGGTCACTGAATATTGTAAGATCGTATATGCTTCCAATATATTCATTTGAACCAAATTCATGACCCCATACCAAAACTTTGTATTACCTTTAAGTTGGACTTAAATATGGCAGGCCGTTCATGACTCTGTTTGCCCTCGACACTTACTGGCATTAGGCTCTCAAGGGACTTACAAATCATGGTCACAAATCTACAGAATTTATATTTTTTGATAATTCATTATTGAAGGAAAAAATATTATCTAAAAATCATAATGGAAAGAGCAAACAGTGGCATGAACGGCCTGCTATATTTAAAGGGGGTATAGCATGATGAGACTACGTGTCTTTCTGGTGGCCTGACTGGGGGCCAATCAGGTATGATACGACTACAGACGACGCAAGTATTTACGTGCGTGCAACATACGCGAAACCGAAGCCTGAGGAGAACTTCGGTCTGTTTCGCGATTGCTAGCGCGCACTGACCGTTAATCAAGTCCATTCATTTACATGCAGTTGTCCAAAAGAAGTCGTAGATGACCTTAACCAGTATTTGCCATGCTACACCCCGTTTAAGCCCATCTTAAAGTCGATCTAAGCCTTTGTCAAACACCTCCCAGGTAACTGTTTGACACCTGGGTGAAGATTGGCAATTGTCATCAGTGCCATGCCAGAGCTCATACATTCCTAATCTTCATATATAAAATTGAGTGTTCAAACCACTCAACTAAGGCTTCTCTACATTAATTACCCCTGTATATCAAGAAACAGTAGATGACCTACCTGGTATGATGCCTGTGTAAGACTTGAAGGCGCTACGCTTGGCAGAGGTCACATGACGTCTGCTTAGACCTTCAAAGACAAGGAATACCTCAGCATCCTCGGTGGGGGGATGGGCACCTGGTCCAAAACTGATCTTGATCTGTCCCCCTCCCTGTAATCAAGGCAATGAAGGTTTTGCAATATAAATATAAAAATAAGGGGCATGGTTAAAACCTGGTCCAAAACTGATCTTGATCTGTCCCCTTCCCTGTAATCAAGGCAATGAAGGTTTAGCAATATAAATATAAAAATAAGGGGCACGGTTAAAACCTGGTCCAAAACTGATCTTGATCTGTCCCCTTCCCTGTAATCAAGGCAATGAAGGTTTAGCAATATAAATATAAAAATAAGGGGCACGGTTAAAACCTGGTCCAAAACTGATCTTGATCTGTCCCCCTCCCTGTAATCAAGGCAATGAAGGTTTTGCAATATAAATATAAAAATAAGGTGCACGGTTAAAACCTGGTCCAAAACTGATCTTGATCTGTCCCCTTCCCTGTAATCAAGGCAATGAAGGTTTAGCAATATAAATATAAAAATAAGGGGCACGGTTAAAACCTGGTCCAAAACTGATCTTGATCTGTCCCCCTCCCTGTAATCAAGGCAATCAAAGGGTTTGTAATATAAATATACAAATGAGGGGCATGGTTAAAACTATTGCCCAAGGTGATCTTGAAACTGTACTGTTACTCAAGGCCAAGTCGAGGAGCATATAGTGCAGTTTTGAGATCACTGAGGAGCTACCGTTTTACCTGTGACCTGAAAAGTAATCAGTTACATATGTGTTTTATATATTTTTATTCCCGTGTTAAGAGACATTTTAACAAAATATGCCTGTCAAAATGTATTTATTTGTCAAGTCTAGGAAAATTTACTTGTTCAAGAGCATTGCGTGCATCTCACTGCACATATCCATTGTTAAATCCATGTGCAACCATTACATCCTTGCATTGAACGTGCACACAGAACCTTGCCCAGATAATGCAGTGGTGGTTATTTTACCCGACTGCTCAGAAAGCATAAATGCTTATTAGTAAACAACCAAAGGACCGACGGCCTTAAGTCCTCTCTGAGAGACCTGGTAATGAGGATTAATGCCATACCAAAGGGCACTGGTGCATCGCCTTGGTTTCGAACCCGGGTCGCCAAATTACGAGACCACTGCTCTACCAACTGAGCTATCGCGCCTCCTCCTAATGTTTTTCAATATACGACCGAGCAGTGAGTAGCGAATTTCGTGCATGCAGTTATGACCAATCAGAGTCTTCATATGCGGCATATATGTGTTGTATAATTATATATTTAGCCCCTAAAATATAAAGAATGCATCAGTTCGTACTTCGATCCTGTCAACCAGATTTTGTCATATCAACCCAGTATGTGATTTACTGCACTCAATTTGTGAATTCTTGTCTTACAAATTTAATGCGATGCCCTAGGAACATGTGAACTCAGCACATAATAAAAAGTAAATAATGCACAGACATGCTTGTCAACAAGTTCATCCATCATTTTTCATCTCACACATTAGCGAATTGACAGCTAGATTCAAAGAGGAGGTTAACATGTTTGAAACTCAAACCCTTCTCTCTTTTCCCTTCCTTTCTTAAATAATGGGTTTTGAATACAATGTAAATCTGTGACCTGGGAACATTTCGCACCATTTCAAGATTGGCAACAGTAGAATACAATTTGTGCTGGTAGGGATGGTTTATAATGGTTCATACAGAAACAATGTAAATGTACATATAAACAGTGACAACAACAACATGCAGGGGAAAATAATGCTACAAAAAACTCTGCTATATGATTGTCATTTTACATTCCAAAATAAAGAAAGAAAGAATTTGGGAATATATTACTTTCTTGCTAATTCTTATTCATCTTTATTTAGTTTTTTTAATATCCCAAACAGATTGAAAAGTTCTCTCACTGAATTAGAGATATTAATTACAATTAACCTCATCATTGTTCTTACGTATTTATAAACAAGAATATTACGTCATACTGATAGTGATAAAGGTGCTGGTCATGTGATAGGAGATGCAGGGCTCAATAAGAACAGATGTTTGGTCCGCATGGGCCCCCAAATTATAAACTTGAGACAAAATTATTAATATTCAAACGTGGGCCCTGAGCATAATCTGGACCACTGTGATAAGAGATAGTGCGAACACTGTATATATTGGATTTCATCTGCCAAGAGCAAGAAAGGCATTGATTCATGTCTGGTGAGGTTAAGAGTTAACAATATTCTGTCTCTCCCAGTAATCTTATGTAAACTATTAAAGGTCAAGAGATCATACAAACTTACAAGTTCACTGTGTGCATTTGGTCTTTTCCATGTTGTCTTTCAACAAACTTTTTACAAAGCAATATTTGCAACACTCAATCTTTATCATGAAAGAACAGACAGACTGTGTGAGAAGTCAATATGCATGGTACAGGAAATGGACACTGCATGCTAGGAGCTTGTGGAACATTTTGGAGGAAAGGAGTGTCTTAAAACTGTGCTCTCTTTGTTCCATATTTGTCAACGCTATTGTTACTTGTGGTAATACTTTTCTTTCTATCCAGCCACATTCATTGGGGTTACTCTTCAGTTTACAACACACAATACACAGATTAACATACATGGGGATATAATCTGAAAGCCCAAGCACTTTCTATTGACTAAGGGGTATTTAAGAAAAGCTGGAGATAAAAGAAATGAACATGACTTCTACAATGATCTGGGTATTCAGATTCTTCCCCTTCAAAAGATAGTCAGTGAACTGGTGGTACATCTACATAGTCTTTCTGCAAGCTAACTTGATGCCAAGCAGGGAGGGGGAGAGGAGAAAGAGGAGGGGGAGAGGGGGAGAGGGGGAGAGGATGGGGAGAGGGGAATAGGAGGGGAGAGGGGGGACAGGAGGGGGAAAGGGGAAAGGGGAGAAGAGGGGGAGGGAGGCTGGTGTGAGTGTAACGTAGGCAACAACACCTACAGTTGAACTCATAAAGACCTTTTGTTCCTAAAAAGTACAGTCCACCATGGGGTATGGGGTGTGTCATCATACCACTTGGTACACGTAGGTTTGGTGAGATGTACGTATGCTGCCCTTTAAGTGCTTCAGTGCATTCAGTGCTCAAGTGAAAATAAGTATTTTCCTCTTACATTTGCTTCTGTCTAAATGGGTGTATATTATGTCCATAGTAATTAATCAAATAACAATCAAAAATCAAAATTCTGACCAAATCTCAATCGATTTAATTACAGGTTCATACTACAATGGATACTTACATAGACAGGAGATTCAATTGGATAGAATGACATCTCTCCTGTAAAAGAAGGAAAAAAAGTAAGTATATATTAAATTGGATAACCATACTGCTAAAGAAAAATGGAAAATTCACAAAAAACATTGTATCTTTTACATTTGATGTCCTTTCGAATATTATTTGGCCGTATAATCATTCAAAAACCAGCTTAATTTGTGAGCATCTGTATTTTACTATTTTTATAGGTTCACTTGCATTTATTTATCTGTTCACAATAAGAAAAACTAACATGATAATGATCATTTATATATATATATTTTTTGTTTAAACATTTTAATTTGAAACACTAAATATTGGTACTTCTGAACATTAGAGCAACTTACTTGCCACCTCCCATGAATTTTTGTGATACCAATAATCCAACACATACTGTAACGTCTTGCTCAAATTATCATATTTTTAATATAATTTGAAAAGAGGAGGCAGAAAAATATGAGTATGGTACAGATCAATAACAGAAGAAAGGAATAATATTCAAAGATATATGTACCTGCTTTGCAAACATTCATTAAAAATGCTACATTCTGAAATTAAAATCCATTTACACTTCTATTTCTTAAAACATTACATGGCCTTCACAGAGATGGTATAAATTCCTTCCCTATCTCAAAGCATATATTTGATTTCTTCTTTCTTATGTCTTAAGTATCAAGGTCTTTACACACAATGGCCCATATTGACATTTACCTGCTCAATACAGAGACAAGATAGGGAAGAATTGTTCACATGACACATTAAAGGCAGGATGTTCTACTGACAGTACAGTGTACTTCAGACTTATGAACACTGCCATCTGCTGTTCACAATGTTAATAATAATAATAATACATAACATTTATTAGGCACTTAATGATACAGGTGTTTCTAAGCGCACCATTGTCTGACTTAAAATTACCAACTAAAGCTTATAATAAACACAACAAATATAAATCTGTTCTTTATTCAATAAATCATGTATATATAATAACATGTTCTGATGGGTTGACAGCCATGTCCCACAATGCATCATTAACTGATGAGGCGTGTGTGTGATGATACTTGGGTACAGGCATCAGAAATCACTCTAAGTACGCCTTCACCAAAAGATGGTGCATTATACATTTGAGCAGTGGTAGTGGTGTCGATAAAATCCCCTGCCTTTAAAATAAATGCTGCAGCAAAATAAAATGATATATGCACATGCATAGTTGCATTTGATGTGTTCAAATTTGTTTTCTTTTTTTATAACAAACCCTCACTTGCCGTTAAAATGCAAAAACTGGTTGCATTTTGCAGCAAAATCGATTTTCAAATAGTTTAATGCACCATGTATTAATAGATCTTATTAATGGTGACAGAGGAGGAGAAGAAAGGAGTAGAGCAAGAGAAATGTTGTGAGGGGGTGGGGGGGGGGGTTAAGTATGAGTGTCATGATCCAGATAATGAATTGTTGGCATTTACAATGTAAATATGTAAATATAGTATATCGTAATTAAGGCTTTAAAGAGTACCAGATCAAGATCCATTTCAGTGGCAGATATAGAGTAGGCTAGAGCACAACCCCGTTGTTTGGTGTTTTGGGGTGGAATTTTTTTTTTTTTTTTTTGGGGGGGGGGGGTGTTTTTATTTGTTTTGTTTTGTTTTTATTTTTTTCTTACCAGTTAGGATCACTTTTCTGTATATTTTTCTGGAGGATGAACTCTCAGTTTTCCCAACATTTCCCTCCTCCCCCATGAAATAATCAGTGACTGACCAAAGTATAGAGGTATAGAAAACAAACAAAGAATTGGTGATAGAGAAGAAGAAAATAGGAAAAAAAATACATCATACCTTACATAAAGAAATATGATGATGCATTGAAAAAAACAAATTCCAAGAAAATAAGTAAGAGATTCAGATATATCATAGGTAAAAAAAACAACCCCTAAAATAAGAGAGATAGACAGTTACAGACACAGACAAGCAGGCAAAGATAGATTAGTATGAGAGACAAAGATATCTATAGACAGATACACACAGAGAGAACATACATACAGATTGTATTCGAGTGGAAGAAGACTCCATATGACATAATGCTATCTGATAAAGATATTTGAACAAGTTATTTAGCTGGTCACTGGGTCAACAAGTTGAGTGCTAGCTAACTCAGAAAAAAGGATACACTTAAGTGTTATAAATACACCTGAAGTATGTCATCTGACAGTCACGTTTGATTCAATTCATTAAGATTTCCATTTTGGTATCATCAGAGTAAACCTCTTGATGCAAAGATACAGGTACTTGGTAAAGGTTACCATCTGGGATATTTGTTCATCAAATAAATATAAAGTAGTAAAAAAGTAGCCCTTAATAATGTATTTCTCAAATAACTCACATGTTGTACGATACATGCTCCATGGTTAATTTTCAACATTAATTTAATTTGTTTCTTCAACCCTGGACCTGGCATTAAACCTAACCTTACACTACAAGGTACAACATGTACCTACACTGACTTAACAAGTCAATCCTTTACCTAATTCTAACCCTAACTTTAAACCAAAGCAGGGCTTGGCACTAACCTAAAATCGAAGTCTGGACCCCCAATTAGTTCTATCTGGACTCCCTTCCAATAAAATTGGTGTGGATTTTTGCAACCCCTAACCCTAACAGCCTAACCTATATCTTTGATGCAATAAAGCCTGAAGCCATTGTCATGGAGCAGTTGTTACATAACAACTTACAAATACAGTCTGTTTCATTGCTATCCACATGTATCCATGATTCATATTCATGTTAAACCCTCTCCCACATGAAAAAGATTTGTTTTTAATAAAGATACATGTATATGCAACTTTAAATATAAAAACATAACCTAAATCCATTTATCAAACTTCAAATTAAGCATTCTGTTTATATCAATCCAAACTGCAATTTAATTTCAATCATCATTAATGTGGCAGGTGAATTCTGTAATTACACGACACATAACGATGCTTCTCTCCCTCGTGTGAAGTAAACCTCAGTAAATGGCAATTGAACCATACATCATGGCTAATCACCTATTTCACATAAAACCATTCCCTCATCGACCAATTACACCTGTCATACGATCACCTCCTTCAAACCAATCCTCAATTAAAGGTAAAAACCAGTTTTGGAAACGCCCCCCTCTCAAGAAATGAAATGGAAGCTCTTATTACCAATCATGTGAAAAAATACGTCCTGACTAATACGTGATCATACAAATTTTGCCGAGAAACCGCCTACTAATTGATATATTTGGTAAATTATTATATCTATTTGGACCTGATAGATAAAACTAGATGATCAACCTTTTCTGATCGATTCCACAACGTTTCTTTCACAATGCAATCGCATGACCATAACTGGTCTTTATCTTTAAAGTCACTGTATAATTGTTAGGATCTATTTAACATTGCCTGTATACTATCATCAATTTCTTGGACATGAAAAGTTGCAGCTCAAATGAAACCTCTCTAGTTTCAGCTCATTGAAACCCGCAATCCTCGAGAGGGAATCACTGTCTTAAAGTATCCTTTACATCTTTTCATCCATCCTACGAGAGAATAAAAAAAAGGGTAAAAAGCAGTCGTATCTGCGTCTCTTCCGACTCACTCACGAATGATCATATAAGAAAGAAACTTCTCTCGATGCACGCAGAATAATTTTGGTCAATACTGTCGCTACCGGGGAGTAACCCGAGACTCTGGGATTGGGATTTTGTTGCATGTTACCACGGTAACAGCATCAAGGTAGTGTTGTGAAGTCATTACTTGCAGGCCCAATTGTTTGCTTTTCGGGGTAGTAAGCTAGGATATAAAAGATGTGGGTTGGTGTTGACCTTTAGATATCTGGAGGTACAGGGTGATTTGGGGGTTGTTGGTTCGGGCAGGACTGGTTCCCAAGAAGGTCACCATGAACTGTCTGACAAGCATCTTGGGGTTATTATTATGACCTCATAAATAATATAGATATATATATATATCTTTATCATGTTTTATTTGTTTATATCTGGAAGGAGCAGGTTTGATCCTAAGAAATGGGCGGGAACAGTTTTCAAGATGACAATTGGATTCTGTTTTTTGATATCTGAGAGTGACTGGTTTGATCTTGGGGTGATGTGTAGGGGCATGAAGGATTCTCAAAAAGATTACTGTATTCCTGCATCTTCGAGTTGGATGTTTCATTGTGACATAATGAATAATAGCTATGAATATTAGTTTGGATTTAGAAAGACTCCCTATTTTTTGTTTTAATACCTGAATTCCCAAGTTTTCCTATCATTACAGACATACAGAATTACAAAATGTGTGCCCCCCCCCAAAAAAAAATAATAATAATAATAATTGTTATCTGAGACAGACAGACAGTGAAGCAATATAAACATGCACTCTGGTCTTGGAGGAGGGGGGGGGGGAGAAGAAAGCTATTTTTGGATTGTAACATGCAATGTCTCATCTGTTTCCTCTTCAAACTGGGTGGATACCTTTTCTATGTAACCATTCTAGCATACATACATACATACATGTTTAGTGTATGTACTATGTGGGTATGAAAATACACTGTAGAAGTACATGTGAACCTTTCATTTAGTTATTTTACAGAAACATCTTTACTTATAGGTCTACTATTTTCTATACTACATACATGTGTGTAAACTGAAACTTGCCTATCTTGTACATATCCACCTCAATATAGCTTGATTTCTACAGAAGCCACAATTGTAATTATAGTACACCACGGACAATTTCCTGTTCCAATTCCGATAATTCTGAAACTAATTCAACAATGTTTATCTGTGTATCCAGATCATATTTTAAGATAGTGTATATCAGTGTATATCAGGAAATTATCAATTTGTCCAAAACAGGCATTTTAAAATAATATTTGATTTCTTCACCAGGAGATAAGGAGAAAAGGCACAAGGAAGTAAATATAACATACGCTGTAGATAAATAAACATTATCCTAAATATAGGAACTCTACCGCGTACAAGTGCAAACGCTCCACACCCACCATTGATCATGGATAGACAAAACTCTGCATCACCAAAAGGGTACTGTTCAATGTTGTTATTTCTTCACCTCAAATTGAATTGGTGCATTTACAAAGAATTTTTTCCTCCTTCTTTTATACATGCAATATCTTTTATATTCATATTTGGAATTAAGGAGTGGAATGAAATCACCTATTTTATTATTAAAAAACAAGTTAGCTCATGTCATCGTTGAAATTAATCTCTGGACTCATTTCATCAACAAACTCAATAGACCGGTTTGCTATATTCAAATGTTATTAATACTGGTATATGGGTACCTGGTAGGAATTTATTCCTTGAAATGCTAGAGCACCGTATGGCAGCCGTGCTAAAGCCAGGGTAATAATCGGGAGCGCCAGGAGGGTCAAATCTGACTGACATGAGCGCTATACAAGAACCCACTATTATTATTATTATTATTCAACAAAGATTGTTCTTGACAACCTGAAAGCTAATTCAAGGATTGCCTGACATATCAACAAGTAATGTATGCAGACTGGATTCCAAGTATTGTTTTTCATTCAGTAATAATAATAATGGAATAACTCGTCACTAGGTCCCAAGGAAAGAAACATTCATAAATTTGAATATGTTAGTAAAACAGTTTGTTGGTGAGATTGAGTTTGAGTGAATGATTTCAGAAGAGAAGCATATTGTGTACACTTGGCATCTCATCACAGTGTTTCACCGTCATAAAAAATTACTTCAGAACTTACGACTATAGAATTTCATATAAGTTATTTTTATGGTAAAATGTCAATCATACAAAATTCATCAAAGGTAATACAAGTTTTGGTATGGGGTCATGAATTTGGTTCAAATGAACATATTGGAAGGCAGCATATGCGATCCTACAATATTCAGTGATCGTTGTCGCGGTCGAAATCGACTCTAAAGTTATGAAATTGTAAATAATAAACAATTTATGTTGAATAGCTCCCTCTCAAGGTCAAGATATTAAACAATGTTTCTTGACTAAAATCGACTGATTAGCTATTTCCGTTTGGAAATTATATACCACAACTACATATTCTGAGATTTTCATGGTCGCAGCTACCATTGTACGGCCGTAGGAGCTATTTGAAATTGATCAAAATTTACCAGGAGCACCAGTAAATCTTTATATTCAATTTTTCTCGAAAGCAGAAGTGTTTTAGGGGCTAAAATTTCTAGTGCTTTTAAAACATCTACAGGGGCATCCAAATATATCAAAATTGTAAAGAATCACTATCCACCCATTTTTCAAAATTTACCAAAACTTTGTATTACCTTTAAGATAATAATAATGTTTGCCACACAAAGTGAAAAACTTTGAAATTATCTCCCATTCGACCACTCTGTACAGCGTACAAAAATATATACATATAAGTTGGTTGATAAACCAACATGTGCTATATGATTGAATTATCAGACTTCCTTGGGCATTTCCTTTTATATCTCATATTTCCTTCTTGACTTCTTCATTCAAAAGCCTTTTGTATTACATTTTTTTCCTAATTTCTCAGATGTGTTTTGCATGAACGTCCAGAGTGATTTGGCTCAGAAATCCTGGAGGGAAGTATACCAGTAGCATTACGGAAAGAAATTGGAGAAAAGTTTTGATGTATGAAACCACGATATCCTTCCTATCACTATGTTACTGCCATGTTACAAATATGCCTTCTGAAGAATAGTTGGTTTGCAAGTAATATTCTCTCTATAGGTATTTACTAATAGTATTACACTGGTCAACTTATCTTTGACCTTTTCTTTTGTTAATTTAACTTGTAAAGAAGAAGACATGGCCAGCCTTGTTAAAACATTCATATCATTTCACTTTTTCTGCTATTTTGTACGACTGCCAGTGCAAATTGAATTCTTCTTTAAAGGCTCTAAGGATTACCAAAGCCAACTCTGAGTATTGTCAGAGACCACACTGAATATTATCAAGGACAATCCTGACAACTGACAATAACACTCAAAGATAAGTCTGAGCATTGTCTAAATCAACTCTTAAGGATTGTCAAAGACCTCTCTGAGGATCATAGAAGATCTCTCTGATGATCATTGAAGACCACTTTAAGGATCATCGAAGACCTCTCTGAAGATCATCACAGACGTCTCTGAGAATCGACAGAGACCTCTCTGAGGATCTTCAAAGAACGCTCAGAGGATCTTTAAAGACCGCTCAGAGGATTGCCAAAGACCGCTCTGAGGATCATCAAAGACCACTCTGAGGATCATCCAAGACCACTCTAAGGATCATCGAAGACCCTCTGAGGATTGTCAAAGACCACTCTGAGGATCATCGAAGACCACTCTGAAGATCATTACAGACGTCTCTGAGAATCAGCAGAGACCTCTCTGAGGATCGTCAAAGACCTCTCTGAGGATTGTCAAAGAGCGCTCTGAGGATTGTCAAAGACCGCTCAGAGGATCATTGAAGGCCGCTGTGAGAATCAACAGAGACCTCTCTCTCTCTCTGAGGATCATCGAAGACCGCTCAGAGGATTATCAAAAACCGCTCAGAGGATTGTCAAAAACCGCTCTGAGGATTGTCAAAGACCACTCTGAGGATCATCGAAGACCACTCAAGAGGATCGTCGAAGATCACTCTGAGGATCATCCAAGACCACTCTGAAGATCATTACAGACGTCTCTGAGAATCAGCAAAGACCTCTCTGAGGATCGTCAAAGACCTCTCTGAGGATTGTCAAAGACCGCTCAGAGGATCATCGAAGACCGCTATGAGAATCAACAGAGACCTCTCTGAGGATCATCGAAGACCGCTCAGAGGATTGTTAAAGACCGCTCTGAGGATTGCCAAAGACCACTCTGAGGGTCATCAAAGACCGCTCAGAGGATTGTCAAAGACCACTCAGAGGATCTTCAAAGACCACTAATATCCTTACCTTTGTCTTGAGATGATATCATATCAGGGATCTGGGACGCATTAGTCCTGTTCTTGAGGGCCAGCCTGCGTAGGCTGGGGTAGGCTGAACTGGAAGGAAAGGGGCTGGGGCTCTTCTTACGTTGGGGACGACGAGGTGGAATGCATTCCTTAGGGGTTGTGCTTAAACTCCTCTGACACTTATCAAGCTCTACCCCGTTCACCACGTCACTATAACTCCTCTCACCTGGCCTAGTGCTGTCCTTGTGCAAATCTGCAAGATTGGGAAACAAAAGAAATTTAGGAAACAAAATATATCAATCATATATTGGCTTCAAATTTGTAGAGAAGATAAAATGCAGATAAAAAGAGAAGATAAAAATAAAATAAAAGTAAAATGAGAAGATAAAAAGTAAGTAGTATGTAATCACTTTTTTAAATACTGATCAGTTTAATAACGTACAATGTACATGTTTGTAATGTCAAAGCTTTAAACTAATATGTGTGAAGATATAACTGACTTTCTTTGTAATTGACAGGAAATCTGGAAACATGTATAAAACTATGGAACATACATGATAATATGTGAGTCTTTCACAAGTAGACAAGATTAATGATTTCTAGATCTAATATGCCATTAAAATGTACCACATTCTTGATATTATAGATGCTAATAAAAAAAGGTATATATATACTTTTAGAGTTATTTTAATTACAATCAGAGTGACAATAGAATGCCCTTCCATGTAACCAAGCACTGCTACACGATTAAACTTAAAAACATGACAGGTATTGAATACATATTTAATGTGGTCAGTAGACCATGAAGTATGTGCTAAATTCCTTCGATGTCTGTCTGTTAAGCGCCAGGGCAGATCGATGGCTGCAATGAGCTACTTGTATTCCAGCTCTTTGTACCTACCCGGTCTGTTCAAGCTGTTGAGGTCTATTCAAGCTGTTGAGGAATGACTTCATTTTTGACAAGTTCATAGCTTGTTGAAGTCAAGTGCAATTCAATTACAATGCCAAATCAAATGACACCTCAAGCACACTACAAATGTATTGTCACAGTAGTTTGAAGAGTACTTCTTTGTATTATGTGGGAATATTTTTGTCTCCATACAGTTTTCTTTCCTTTCCTCTTTGACGTATAAGGCAGGACTTGACATTTACAGGCTCCTGGGACACATGGGCGCCCCAAATCTAAGTTTGGACCCACCAATTTTTACATAGAGCTCACACATTACAGACTGTAAAATTTTCAATGTGGACCCCCTTCCTAAAATGTTATTGTGGAACCCTGTATAAGGTTAGTGGCATAGAGGGCCCCCCTTCCCCAAATCAAATGGCCCAAAAGGGAGGAAACAAGAAAATGTGAAAAGGGGGAGAGGGGAAAAATATGATGGGACACCTTCCTGTACTAAAAGACAATTCACATAACATTTACCAAGACTAGTAGCCCTCCCCCCCCCCCCACCCTCCACACCATGATGCCAGTACCTCCTTAATGTCTAGACCTAGGCTATGCCTCTGTACAAGGGCTTTCTGATGACACTTATACAAAGAAAGTGGATAGTAAATGAAGATGACATCGTTGGTTTTCATTTGCAGTAGATCATAATTCGCTGACACCAGACTTAGGGGCAATTGGTAGAAAATTTAGAGCATTACATAAAGGCTGTTGGTAAAACAAAACAGAAGGCTTATCCTAGTGATTGACACCTGTAACTGGGTAAACACCCAAATGGTGTCAAATATTCCATGAGAGCCCATGACTCTGCGCCATTAATGGGAGAAGTCACCCAGAGCAATCATGTCAAGCATGAATGATGATCAGCAAACTAAACCCATAATTACATTTTGACTCACAACTATACAAAACAAACAAATCATGGGCACGGTGTGAAAATGTCAAATGTTGAAAGTCTCTCCATTTCTGCGCTCACACAGGCCCACTGCAATGAAACTCAAATACTTATGAGGATATCAATTTATGAATCTCAACTTAGAAAGTTGCTGGACAAAACAACTTTACGAGGTACGTGTAGCCCCATCAATCATTTGCTTGATGTCATAAATGTAATACGTTACTTTATAATTTTTGGGCACAACATTTTACTCTCTCTCTCTCTTTTTCTCTGTGTCTCCTCTTCTTTCTCTCTTTTTCTCTTTCTCTCTCTCACACGTACACACACACACACATGCACGCACACATACACTGGATGTATTTGCTCTTATGTATTATTATCCTATAGAGATAGTGCACGTACATGCTCCCAGTCATGCTCAGTCTAAAAACAAACATGACAGCCTGAAGGGGGGAAAAAACGTGATTCTAGGACGCAACTGGCAAGGTTGCCGAGCTCAGTTTTCAATCGATGAGGAGTGGAGTTTGGCTAGAATCGACTGTAAGATGAGCCCAAGAGACAACCGTCTTAATGTCTCTACTTGTGTGGACTCGAGCACAGACTTAATCAAGACTCTTTATAATTTCTTTAATCAACAAAAATTACCGGTACTTATGAACCTCCTGCTTGAAGACACTATACGATAGGGTAATCCGTTCTGTAGATTTCCAGGAAATTAGAAAATTTCTGTCATAAGTCATCTTTTACAATGAAAGAAATCCATCTCATTTCCCTAAATATTGTTAAATCTACCAATGAATTTCCTAGAAGCAATTATCAGAACCCTTGAATGAGCCTACATAAGTAGCTCGATTCAACCACTTTGCTCAACCTAGAACGTGATCAATAAACGTTTCTCTTGAACAACCAAAGCTCTACAAAACATTAGATCAACATCTAAAGTTCATTTCATTACCCAATTGCCATTTCCATATTTACCCAGTTAGGATGTTGCCATCTTGGACTTCGAATGGGGAAAGTATTGCCAATTTATTCGTCAAAACAAACCAATTAATATTCCCTCTCTCAATCTCTCTCTCTCAATCTCCTCCCATCTCCCTCACTCCCTGCCTCATCTCTAGGCCTACTCTACAATTTTTTCTAAACTCTTTCTCCCCAATGGTACATTTTTCTACTTCTCTCTTTCACTGACAAGACCTGCACACCTATTATATATTTATTATTGTATATCTACATGTATCTATCTATCTATTTATCTATCCATCTATATATCTCTACAGGTATATCTATTTATGTATCTGTCTGTCTATTTATCTACATGTACCGGTAGCTACTATGTAATATGAAAACACCTAAAACACCTGCACATATCATTACAAAAGAGAAAAAGCATTATGAAGTGAATAAAACAAAATATCCAAAGGACAATAGAGTAAAGGACAATAGAGTGAGGAGATTGGTTGTTTGCTTATAAGTGAACTATTTCAATAACATAAAAGTCCTGTAGGTAACTTTTACTACCGGTAATTGGTAATGCAGTACTACATTTATATGATATACACCTCCCGCTAACTACAGGTATTTTAACTTGTTAATACCAGGTATGAATAGAAATGAACATTGATTTTTCCCATACGAAACGGTAATCATGTCTTGTCACAACTTTCAAGGATGTTATTCTTTCCCTCACCTGTATTCCAAGGCAAATCAATATGCAATTCAGCCACTTTAACGAAACCTATCTATATTTTTTAAATGGTACATTCAACATTTCAAATGACTTATGCTTATTCATGGTTACGGGCTTGGGGCTTTAGAATACCCCTTTGGCATTATGGGAAAAGAGTGTTGAGTTTGAACGATCAAGAAGCTAATACTGGTATACCAGGACTAACATGGTATCAGCATCACTTGTCTATCAGGATATGGAGAAGAATTCTCAGTCTCACCTCACTTCAAAAAAGGGGTTGATCAAGTCCAGACTTGAATACAGTCTGGCCTGAAATTTGGTTCTCTGCATTAAATATGAATAGTATCCGCACTGCTCATTGTAGATCAAGATATCTCCTAGTCCTAAGTCTGGACTCGACCCTCTTTGGCAGACAGTATGAAAATTAACAGTGTAAAAGAGACCTAAGAGTCTCTAAAAGATGTAAAGACATACAAATGACAACAACTCAATCTGCACAAATATAGACCAAAGAGTCTAAAGGACTTTAAAGACATATTGTCCTAAAATGAATGGCATCATGTCTACACATGTAGGTGCAGCAGGTGGTGGTCATAATCATGCACATTAACAAAAAACATAGTCCCATAATATCATATTCATTCATGCATGTACACTATGTAATGGTACACATACTGTATATCAAAACGTTAGCCCACACATGGAGCCTGGTACTGTGTATTTGAAGTTCAGGAGAGACTATATGATGCACTTGTTATGATGCTGTGGGAGTCTGGAAGGAGATAAGTTGATGATCAAAAAAACAAAAGAAGAGGCACCACAAACTAAGTATATTGCCCGCTGTAATCGCTAGTGTCTATACTATTATTTGAACACTAGCACCATATAAAGATAACTCAAGAGGGGGCTAAATATTGACAGAACAGTCATCAACACAATCCCTTGTTATTCTCACATTTTCTTCTCTTCCATTTCTGTTATGTTGTTGCCATCTCCCTCCCTCTATTCCCCATCTCTCCCCCCCCCCCCCCTCCCCTCTCTCTCTCTCTCTCTCTCTCTCTCTCTCTCTCTCTCTTTCTCTCTTTTCTTCTCTTCTCTTCTATTCTCTTTTAATTCTACTTCTCTCCTTCTCTCTTTTCCTCTCTTGCTCTTCCTATCCCATCATAAATATATCTATCCTGCATGGCAAATGAAAAACTAAAAACAAGGGCTACTTTATAGTCACACTGTCATGTGAAAATGATGTTATTCATTACAGCCCAGTGACTATATCTTCTAGGGTGTCCCATTTCATATTTACAGGGACTTTTTTGAGATTTCAGGAGGCAAAACAACATCAGTCACCTTTTTTTGTATTCACTGCTACCCTGGTAACAAGAAAGTTGCATTGACTAAACAGAGCTTCTTACCGTCATTTTTAGTCCAATAAACACCCATATCTGATCGTGGGGTAATCCAATTATATATCTCCAAAGAAAGTATCACTCAATACTTCTCAAGTCAAAGACATCTGATAAATTTTTTTTAATCCCACAAAAGAATCGCCAAATTATATCGCAAATGAACTGCAAATTCATCAGTTTGGACATGCAAGCAAAGATGCATCAAGATCCTCCCTGGAATAAAGGATGAAAATGCTCCACCATTGCAGATGAAATTGTTGGTGTCATCGTCGAGATGGTGGCCTGCTCATTTGAGTCATTACAGCATCTTCTAGGACTGGTAGTAAAAGCGTAATGTTTGCCTAATGCAGTTAAACTTGGCTGCTAAACTACGCATCATCACATGACATATACTAACACGCTGGAGGGCACAACAAAAATGTAAATCATGGACCCACTTTTACTTTCCTCCATCTCACTCTTCTCAGTCTCTCCCGGCCGGCTCCTCCTCCTCCTTCACAGAAGACATGAGCTTGTGACCTCAGGGCACTACTATTGTAGTGTATGTGTATACGTTACCATGGTGACTGCTCCAAAGTCAGGTTCATGACCTGGTCTAACCTAGATCCAGGAAATGATGTTGATGATTGAAATAGGGGAAATTTTCCCTGCATTTTGTTTTCTTTTATAAACTTTTGAAGACTAAAAGGTGTAAATGTTGGTGAAGCTTGATATCTCGCTGTTTGGCATTGTCATTGTTCATTCAATTAACTAGCAATATGTATCACAGTACTGTGATACAAGGGCATCATACTCTTCATTGACAATTTCACTTACCGGTATATTACAGTACTTCCTGATTTCAGATGAGAATCAAAATTCTGCTAAAATCACTAATTTGCAAACCTTAACAAATTTTAAAAGTAAACATATATCTGATGTCACGTACATGCAAGGAATTTGGTTCTATGATTGACAAGAAAGCTAGGCTTGTACAGACAACCTTGGTAAGTGGCAGAAGAGTATATTTGTCAACTCCATACTCCAGCAAACAATGTCTATTTGAATATCAGTTTATGCTTTTGTAAAGATTGTAAGTTCCTCTCTTTGAATCAATATGAACTGAAGGATACAGGAAGATAGGACGGCTTTATGAAAATGATATGTTGATAATGGGAAACAATGTATAAATCCACATCATAATATCATGGACAAACTAATTTCTATGCACATAATGATCTACCAGTTGTATAATGAAAATGTAGGCTTACAACACATAAAGTAATCAATTTTGGTTTATTTGTAGTAAATAGTTAACATTTTTAGAATATACATGTAATAAGTATCTTGAAATCCTCAGTATAACTGCAGTCTCTCATACATGTTTGTAACTTGAATTATTTCCATTTTCCCAAGCTCTTGGTAACCAATTTCATTTGTGCATATATACACATCATTGTTTTTAAAGAGAAGGTTGAGTTCTGGGAAGAGGTGAAAAATAATTTGTGAGCATTACTCATTCTTATTATGCAAGTGTGGAAGAACATCAGTTAAGACATGTTCCCTGAAAAGCATGGCTCTTCAAATGCCTTCATATTCTAAATATGCATGTAACATCGTAAAAATCGGGGGGCCGGCTTTTTACGCCACGTGTTCTTGCAGTCCCATACACATCTTTCTGTGCAAGTGTTTGTAAGTTTACCAAGACTTGGCCAAATTTCTTATCATTTTGTTGATTCCAGAACCTTGCAATACACACACATTCTTATATGCTAGATGATCAACCTTTTCTGGTCAGTTCCACATCGTTTCTTTCACAATGCAATCGCATGACCAGAACTCAACTTCATCTTTAACTCTATCTCTCTCTATATTATACTTTTTACTGTATAAGAAAACTGTACATGTAATAATACCGTTAGATGTTATATGCAGCCCCATTTCCTCTTTTTTTCCTTTCATGTATACCCAATATGTTAATGTAAAAATACATTAACATGTGTGATATGTATGAAATGAAAACATAAAAGAGTCTAGTAAAAGGACACACTAGTACAGACCGTACACACACCTGTCTCCAGTATTCCACAATTCATACCAACAAAAATAATTGATCTCTGAAGGAGAGACAGCCTCAAAACATTGATCCATGGACAATGGTCGGGAAAAATAAAAAGGGAAATTATATCAGATGGCTGGCATTATGATGCAGAAGCATATTACCTGCAAATTGATTGAGATTGTAATCATGACTGGGTACAGTGCAGGTTAAGTCACGTTGTTCATTTGTAAGTCTTAATTTTGCTCCATGTACTTTTATGAGGATTGTAAAGTTTTATTGACTCATCACAGCCCTTATGAGTTCTGTAGATACTAGATGCAGGCATAATACAGAACGGCCAATTCTGTTTGTATCCATTTGTATCAGTCCATATCCAATGATAACTAAGAATTTACCAGATTACGTTCATGGACCAGATTTTTATTCTTAATAATGCAGAAGTGCTAATTTTGTATACATAGCTTCTGTTGAGAGTCAGAAGGGCTTTTACATGTGTTATATATACGCCTTTCTGGCTCTGAGCCCACAATATATAAATCTCTGAATAATAAGAGTAATAACTTTACGAGTACAAGAGTTGACAGGAGTTGGTAAGATTCGACTCCCTTCTGGCTCTGAGCGCAAAGGACTTGAGGAAAGGATTTCAGAGTTATAGAAATGAGATACAAGTACTTTGGACCAGGAATAGTACCTTTAAACGAAACAATAATTCTCTTTAATCCCTTTAAATGCACATCATACTTTTTGTCCATTTCAAAACAACAAAGTTATTTTGTTGCAAGACTGCCTTGAACTGCATTGTATTTACTGGTACTGCACATGTGTACCAGCAATCCTGTAAGTAAGTGAAAGCACCAGCCCCTGCTGTAAGATAGAATTGAATACACCCGGGCTGAAGAGTCAGTTGGGACCTGATTAACTCAAAGGACAGTATCATAGATTTGCCAAAGGAATCCTAAACATAACATCATAACCTTAACCCTTTGTAAGAGAAAGCACCAGCTCTTGCGGCAAGATAGAATTTAATAAACCCTGGTAGAATTTCATAGAAGAATCAGTATCAGTTGTGACCTAAACTCAAAGGGCAGTATTGCAGATTCATCAAAGGAATCCAAAACAAACTTCATTACTCTTTACCTTTGTAAGTGAAAGCACCGGCCCCTGCTGCAAGATAGAAATTACTACACCCTGGCTGAGGAGTTAGTTGAGATCTGAACTCAGAGGACAGTATTGTAGATTCGTCAGAGGAATCCAAAACAAACTTCATTACTCTTTACCTTTGTAAGTGAAAGCACCAGCCCCTGCTGCAAGATAGAAATTACTACACCCTGGCTGAAGAGTTAGTTGAGATCTGAACTCAGAGGACAGTATTGTAGATTCGTCAGAGGAATCCAAAACAAACTTCATTACTCTTTACCTTTGTAAGTGAAAGCACCAGCCCCTGCTGCAAGATAGAAATTATTACACCCTGGCTGAAGAGTGAGTTGAGATCTGAACTCAAAGGACAGTATCACAGATTCATCAAAGGGACTGGCACCATCGCGCCATCCGTCGCGCTTCTGGTCTTTATCGTCATCGGTCTGGTGGTCAAAAATACTTCTTCTGACTCTACGCCTCAGCTTGCGATAGGACAAGAGGACAGTCTCGTCCACCGTTTCATAATCCTTCAAAGAATCAAGGTTCTCCTTTTCCTTGCGGAACCAGGTCATGAACTGGGACACACAGTCGCTCATGTTGGGAGGTGGCAGCTCGCATCACAAACCATGGTTGATGCACAGATTTAGAGACACCTACAATATCTCATTTTCAGCTAGAGAGATGTGAATGATCCCAGACATCATTGACGGAATGAAAAGATAATCTTCAAGATTTCCTTCTACAGTTTAGATGGAAACTGACTAGGTAAAACTGACAGAGAAATTGGTATCCATTACAACGTTTTATCACACAAGCAGGCACAATACCTATCACAATATGATTCACTACATCATTTCAACCACTATACTACAGGCTCAAGGCATGATCTACAATCATGTGAAATTTGTGTGAATTCTGGTAAACTCCCAATTATGAAATCAATATTTTGACACCTACACGTAGAGACAGACTGCTTTGCCCGATAAACAAGGGAATATGTGTGTCAGCAATTATTACAAGTGTACCAAAAAATACATCTGAGTTTATCTGACCTTCATTATTCTATCATCAAGCTCTACTTTCAATGTGATCGTTTAGTAATCATGAGTAAGAACACTAATCAATGTATAATGATAAATGCTTTTCGCTAACAATTTATCGATTTTGTTAGTTTTCATGGGCCATCCTTCTACTTTTTCCAGCTTCATTGTCTGTGCATCACTTGCATTGCTAAAATGGAAATGATTTCAGAAATACTAATCATCACAGATTAAAATCTAGTACACTGGCAGGACCAAGATTCTCTGGTGGGGGAAGGATGGTGACAGAAGTTTTAACATTTTCAGACAAGCAACCCCCCCCCCCCCCCCCCCAAAAAAAAAAAAAAAAAAAAAAAAAAAATCTTCAGAATTGTTTTCATGTTAAGACTCTCTGAGAAATGTATGGGGAAACGGTCATCCAAATTTCCAGTGCTTTACTTTGGTCTAAAAATGCTTCATGAGGGGGAGGGGAGGGGGGCACAGTCAAGGGAACAATCAGGGGGCACTTTTCCTTTGGTACTTAATGCTGCTCTTACTGTCACATTTTGAAAAGTCCTATCAGAATCGATTTACTGTACACTCAGTCACTCACAGTCACAATCTACTGACAAAATGTAGATCACTTTTCTGATTTCCCAATTAGTGCTATTGAAGAAGATCACAAAAATGTCAAAAGTGGTTATGGTACTACACTTCAAGAATTTCTTGCTCCAGGCAGTTTCATGTAGGCATAAGTGCTTTTAAGTACATGTAGACCTACCAGATACAATAGAATTAAGTACAATGTACTTTAAGAGTACTTTATTTGACAGTCTCCTCCTATGAAAAGATTGTGTATTATATATCTGATCTCAGTGTGGAATATATATGCAAGCAAAATCATTATCACATACATCATACATGGGTGTGTCTTATAATTTTTGGTGTATTTCATACATGTATGTTCACTTTGTATCATTCCACTCATGTGTGTATCGATTTATGCAAAATCACATTTCGGTGCTGTTGCTATGCTACCTTGACAAGTACACAAAAGAATATCACATACTCTCCCTCTCTCTCTTTCTCTGTCTCTGTCTCTCTCTCTGTCTCTCTCTCTGTCTCTCTCTCTCTTTCAAGGCCATTCATTAATGACATGGTGTATCAGAAACTACATGTACACTGTCAGTTATGACAATATCTCTCTCTCTCTCTCTCTCTCTCACTCTCTTTCTCACTCTATCTTTTCACTCTCTCTCTCTCTCTTTCTTTCTTTCTTTCTCTCTCTCTCTCTTCTACTCCTATACAGCGTATATCAGTCTGCCTTCAAGGCCATTCATTAATGACATGGTGTATCTCAAACTACATGTACACTGTCAGTTACGACAATCTCTCTCTCTCTCTCTCTCTCTCTCTCTCTCTCTCTCTCTTTTCTACTCCTATATATATATATATATATATATATCAGTCTGTCTCCAGGGCCATTCATTAATGACATGGTGTATCACAAACTGCACGTACACTGTCAGTTATAAATGACAATATGCCTTTGCATCACCATAAGCTACCAGCAAAACATACAAATTACATCATACAGAAAGTTATGGCGTGCTGACCAATACAACATACGACAAGCAGAGCTGGTTCAACCAGATTTTCTGAAGAAAAAAATCCTCAGTTCTCAATAGAAGAAACATGTGTAGTCTTGGAATACATAGTACATGTATAGATGTACATGTAGGAAACTGAAAGATAGTAGGTACTTGATTTACTATTGGTTCAGAAATATGATATTTGAAAAGATGGGCAATACGATATGATCATAAAAACCTATAGCACTATGGTTCAGATGGGATCTACTGTACTACATAATTATTATACTAGCACATACAGGGTGTACAGTGTACATACATTTACATGTCCTTGTCAAGTGAACAAGCACTTTTCTCCATCAAATTTAGTTTCCCAATAAAGTGGAGGTCCAAAATGCATATGACAAAACACATGCCACAGTATTCCATTCATATTAATATGAATACTGCAGCTGTTATCAAATCTACCTTTTAATACATAAGGTTATATTACATACACTGTACGTGTGTTGATAATTTGATATACTTGATTATGATGTACATGTATATGGGGTTTTTTAAACAGTACATTTCCTTTTCTAATGTAGGTACATGTATTCCCTCTCTGTCAGGTGCATACAAGGAATATTATATGTACATGTACATGAAAATATTATCTATTTACACATAAAGTAATATCTCCCCATTTTATTATGGTTGTAGCTGCTTAATTGTAGCATTTTTCATCATAAATAATGGTCTGTTTTCACTCAAAGTTTTAGATTATCTTTAATTGTACATCTAGCCTTAAATCACTACTTTAGCACCATTTTCTCTCATCTGAACAATGTTACCAAGTCCCTTTAAGTACCTGTAGATTCTCAAGTTTCAAGGAAGTAGTTCTAGGTTTGTATCTAACCACTTAAACTGAAACCTGTTTCTCTTTGACCACCCTCTCCACTTAAAGGGCAATCCAATCCTTGTAATAAGATGCTTTACAGTATGAAAGCAGATAAATACATGTAACAGAAACAGAATGGCAAGAGTTTGAAATGAACCGGACCAATAGTAAGGAAGTTACAATGTATGAATGTTTGTAATATGACATCTCTATTAAGTCTATAATATGCAAATCTCAAAATGGTAGTTCGGTCATTGGATTGTGATGTACCGGTACCTGTAGGACGTGGATAACTCTCTCTCATTTGCCATGTACAAAAATGTCATTCATTTCTGTTTTTCTCCTACATAAGTGTCTTCTCCTTTGGGGCACTTCTCAAAATATATTATAGATAGCATATTATTATAGGTCCTCTAAATAAAATAGACCCTCCTGAGCAATGCTTTTTTGAAGAAAAAAATATATTTTAGTCATTTTATACGTTGGAACAGATGGGAAAGTAGTCCAGCACTACATGTACATCACATTGACATTACCACTTCAGGCAATTTGAAGTGCCCACACATACAGTGATTACAACTTTCTTATATTTAGTCAGATTGAATTAAAACTTTCATCAGTTTGCTTCTCTGATTCTTCTGCTTTGTTTTAGAGTGGTTGTCTATTTGGGTAGGATTTCCCTTTAACTCAGTCTACAGGTCTCTACGATACAACTTTAAAGTACAGACGAGATCAATTTTCAAAACATTTTTTGTTAGGGGTCGAGGCTCACACAATAGCAAACGGAATGTGGTCTAAGTGATCACACTGCTAAGAATGCAGCCAATTACACGCCATATTATTGGATTACTCAAGGGCTGAATTATTGAAATGGCACAAGTAACTACATGTACATGTTTTAGGTCGATCCTAATACACCTCATCTACATTCAACCTGTTTACACTCTCCATTGTGGATAGAGGGCAGCCTTGCGTGACAACTAGAAATGGAACACAGATTGCATTGTGGGAGGATAAATACTGTAGTTCTATAAGTGCACTTTCTGTACCCTTTGCCTTGGTCTAGGTTCCATGTTTTGAAAGAGAATGAAGTGTACAAGAACATTCAATGAAATGCCAGAAATATCTCATCATCAAAAGTGTATCATCTGTTGATGTCACTGTTCATGTTGCAGAGTAACACACAGTGGTTTATTTTGTATTTAAAGAGAAGGTTGAGTTCTGGGAAGAGGTGAAAAATAATTTGTGAGCGGTACTCATTCTTATTATGCAAGTGTGGAAGGATATCAGATAAGACATGTTCCCTGAAAAGCATGGCTCTTCAAATGCCTTCATATTCTAAATATGCATGTAACATCGTAAAAATCGGAGGGGGGCCGGCTTTTTACTCCACGTGTTTGTGTAGTCCCATATACATCTTTCTGTGTACAGTGTTTGTAACTTTACCAAGACTTGGCCAAATTTCTTATCATTTTGATGATTCCAGAACCTTGCAATACACACAAATTCTTATATGCTAGATGATCAACCGTTTCTTTCACAATGCAATGGCATGACCAGAACTCAACTTCATCTTTAATTCCAATAAATGAGAATTTGCTCTACATGTAATTGTTAAAGGGGAAGTTCACCCCGATAACATTTCTGAATATTTGCATTTCAGTTTGAACAAATATCATAGTCAAAATACCTCTTGAAAAGGGATTGCTCTTAATATTCAATCATATTCAAAATATAGCCAGAAATGGAAGACACGTTTGGACCAAACATTTGTATGTAGTCCCATATACCCATTTCCATGTGCACTGCATGTGATCTTCAGCAAGATTGCATTATGATCATTCTAAAACCTCACAGTTACATGTATACATCAAGTCTTATATACATTATCCACCTTTCCAAATCAACTTTATCTTTTACAACTACATGTATAAATGAGAAGGAAATATAATCATGTCTTTGAAATGAACAGTATACTTCCTTATAAAGGAACATATATTTCCATGTAGCAAATCAGCCATCTCAGTTTAATTCTGGTATGATGATACCCTTTGAAAGTATTGCAGAAAGATCATCTTAATAATAACAATAATAATCTTGGGTTCTTGTATAGCGCATATCACATGATGTTTCATTTTCACTTTGTTGTGGTACATACACAGCCAAGATCATTTTATTCTATTTTCTATTTTAAACAAATTGGGATGTATGAATTGTATTTTCAAGCAGTAAAATAGCACTAAAAAAATGTATGACAGTGTGTATTAAAAGGGTCTTTTAAAAGTACCGGTAGACTGATTAAATATTTTGATGCAACTAGGTTTACAAATGTGTCAACAAAATTACATAACTTCACATGACAAGTTTCAATCCCAGGTTTGTTTGTTGTTGTTTTTCAGGCTCATCTTGTTATAAATATTATTCAAAAATCAAATCATAATCATAATTCATTAACCATAGTGACTTACACATATTCCAAATCGGAAGGATAATTTTTTTCTCTCTTCAAAAACTGAAACTGCTCATGAATGCCACACAAACTGAACAAGGTTTAACTACATACCATCCTGCTATCTCTTTATAATATCTGCAATCTAAATGTACAAGTACTGAAATAATTCTGAGAATAATCTGCTATATAATTGGATAGTCATTACAATTATCATTAATTTATACTCCCTATCCTTTCATGTACCGGTACTCTAATCATAATAAGCTATATCATAAATCTGTATGATGCAGTATTGGGTGTGTCATTTATATACATGTACCAGCACAAGAACACAATAAATCATTGTCTCAAATGAATACAAGCATTACACATTAGTGCTCAATATTTTCATAAATCAAGTTACTCTCAGTCAATGGCATTCTATGTAATGAACCATGAACAAAATATTCTACAACCATTACGGCAAGAACATCTTGAAGCCAAAACATTCATCTAGATGATTTTAATTTTTAAAAAATCTTCAGAATTAGACAACAAGTTGTCCTGTTAAAGGTAATACAAAGTTTTGGTATGGGGTCATGAATTTGGTTCAAATTAACATATTGGAAGCATATGTGATCCTACAATATTCAGTGATCGTTGTCGCGGTTGAAATTGAGTCTAAAGTGATGAAAATTTAAATAATAAGCTCTTTATGTTGTATAGCTCCATCTCAAAGTCAATGATATTGATATAGCTATACAAAATGTTCCTTGACTATGACTTTATGGGTTAATAATAAATGGAGTTTAATAATAGTTACCGAAGACCATGAAATGGATGATGATTAATGGATTGGGAAGAAATGGATGATTAGCAAATCAAGGATTCCAAAAAGTTGGAGGCAATCTCCACAGCCCTAAAACTTCATGTACATGTGTGTACATGTATGCTTGAAATAAATTGATAGTGGCAAAAGGCTATTTACCCCTTACACTAAAACTACCAAATAAATGTTGTATGCCAATATAAGTTTTAAAAGAACATTCGTAAAACCCACCTCTGCCCCTCCCTGATTCACTTCTATATTTTTTCTTCACATGGAAGGGAACTCAAATAACAATACATTCATTACCACTTACCTTGGAAGTTCATTTTGACTACCATTCCTCACAAATAATTGTGCTAAGAATTATTGATTTCCTTCAGAATCCATACTTGACGAGCACACAATAGAACAGGAAGGGGTGGGAGGGGCCAAAAGATCATCCATCCAAGCATTGCAATATATACCACTTCAAGACCAACGAACACGAGCCATTCCCCTTAATGGATGGTTCAAGATCAATATAAGCTCCAGTAAAAACTCCACAAGAAATGGAAGTCACTCTCCTTTCCTTACAAATCCACAAGTAGATGAAGTAGACGCTATTGTAAGTTAACTGGACTGGCTTAAGGCTAATGGATGCAATCATTCAAAACTACTTCTCCTCTTTAAGAGCGATTGAATTAAAATTAAAGCAGAAACAATGCATACACATGACAGTTCCTATAGAGTCGTATAGCTAATGAATCTAATGGTAGTTCCTTTCTTATTCCTTCTTTCAATTGACACAGAGATGTGTTTACAGTAGGTCTATGACACTGCAGAGTGGGTATGGGAGAGTATTCATTTACAAGCCTATTAAATATGATGGTACATTGGGGTTTCCATTCATTTCAAACAGCTGTGTCTGATATAATAGTTCCTTCTCTGGCTTTCTCTTTCTCTAAAGTTCTCTTTCTCTTCCTCATCCTCTCTCTTCTTCTTCATCTATCCCTCTATCTTCTTCTTCTTCATCTCTCCTTATTTCTCACATCAATACCAGAACCACAAAATAGTCTACAAGAATTCATAATACAAGATTTTTTTGGAATGATTAAGCAAAAATGTATATTTATTTCAGAGCCTCTTTCCAAAACAGTTTTCTCCTATTCTCTCTCTCTCTCTCTCTCTCTCTCTCTCTCTCTCTCTCTCTCTCTCTCTCTCTCTCTCTTTCTTTCTTTCTCTGTATTTCTCACTGACTCTCTCTACACCAATAATCAAAGGGGACCAGTTTTTGAAACCCAGTAGCAAGATTTTCTGTGATTATCACAGTATTGGCTATATTGAATAATATATTTCTGCTACAAACTGCGAGTAAAATCAAAATTAGTAATCTTATACTTGAAGCGTAAGGAGTATTCTTTACAATTTCTTCACATATCAAAGTCCGAATAGCTAGAAAATAGCTTTAAATACCAGGAAATGAAATGGAATCCCCTTGAGATAATGTCCGTATCCTGGTAGGCTACAGGTTGCTGTTTCATTCAGACCCCAAACCACAAGATGAAGAAGGCTTGCGATGTGCACACATTTATATTTAAGTTCTGAAGAAATTATAGCATTTCATGATACATGTGCATACAGTGTTACAGAGCCAGAAGGGCTTCCATGCTATCAATGAAAAGAATTAGGATCATTCCGACTCTCAACAGAAGATAAAGAGTCTTTCATGTGAGAAGTAGAAAAACTAATGTGCAAAGTGGAAATATTAAAACATTTCCTTATTTGAGTTTTACAGGATGCATGATTAAAATTATTTTTCTTAAAGTCTTGACTCAAGACGAACTATGAATTGCCCATCCCCCTCCCCACCCCCTAAAAAAATGCTTCTTGACTTTATTCCCCTCACATCTTGAACGAGATGTGATTAGTTGTGGATAGTACAAGGCTACAAGCAGTGTTTAAAAGAGTGTTTTCATCCAATATATTACAATATTTTAGCTGTATTAGATTTTGTTTTCAATTCTTGTTTATTTAATCTCATGAAAACTGATGAATTTTAAGTGAACAAAATATTTGTTAGAATACAACATGGGACTGTTCACCATGAACAACATTATCAAATTCACTCGCACGAACTTGTAACTCATACCTGAATACGATTTCAGCAGTCTGACCAGTTACTGAATGCAAAGTACAATGACTGACTGGCTGTAGAGGGAACAACTTTATTTTTAAATACCTGGTGGTGGTATAGCTTACAAGCCACATCTGTCCCTATTCAGAAGATATTTACACTGTAAATGTATTTGTCTATACACTGTAGTGTGTGCGCTGAAGTCATCATTTTCATAGAACATGTGGACAAACTTCCTTCTGCAAATTGTAAGAATAAAGACTACATATTGTGTCATTGTACACCTATGTAGCCATTTTATAAGCTCATTAAAGTACTTTTTTTAGGGTCAATTTTCTAAATCCTGAAAGACAGCTCATTAAAGTGTTCTATTTGCATAAATGTGATCTAATTTCAAACACAATGAATATTTTTTCTTTCCTTTTTCATTCATCTTCAGAAGGCGCGATGGCTCAGTGGTAGAGCAGTGGTCTCAACTGAAGGTCTCAGATTCAAAACTAAGTCGATGGGCTAGTGCCCTTTGGTAAAGGCATTAATCATCTCAGAGAGGACTTATAAGTCTTCTGTCACCTGGTTGCTTCCTTACAAGCATATGCTTTCTTGGCAATCAGGTAAAAACAAACAAACAATCAATCAAACAAACCTCAGCTCATGTTGTCTCCTTGTAAATGTACAAGAAATATTTCAAAAATTGATCTCTGATTAAATTAAATCACTGATGGCACACCGTAGACTATGTTCTGTTCTCCTTCTCTTAGTCTAACTTCCATATAAATAAGACCACCTTGTACAATCTACCCAGGAGGAGTTTCATTGCCATTCTCTATTACACTCAATAACTTTCGCTGCATTAAATTAAGCTCTCTTCACAGGATATTAAAAGTCAGTCTTGTCAATCTGTAATTTTGTGCTTGACTGCCGCTCGACATGCTCCTTTATCTTGTTCCCAATTATATTCTTCTCCATTTTCTTACCCCTTTTTTTTCTCCATCCCCCCCCCCCCTTTTTTTTTTTTTTACTTGGAAAGCAATCATGCTGTACACTAATATTCTGCACACAGTACATGTAGATGTACCAGTATTTATGCTGTATGTACATGTACTGTAACTAACATACTAGTAATAGAGGGAAATGTACAGCATTTGTACATCAACATTAAATTTTTGTGACAATTTTCATCAATGGTTATTGAAGTCAAAACTTAAAAGATTCCAAGTTGAAGGTTTCTTTGAACTGCTGTCAGGTATGGTAGCAGTGTCATTACAGGAGCTTACCAGGCAGCAAGGCCATGGGCAGAGAGCAGATTGATTTCTCACAAAGCTCTTCTGTTTGGAAAAGAATATGGAGACCCACACCAGCCAAACACATGTAAGAGTAATCATGTAAAATCTACTGTTGACCTTCTAAAGAACCAAATAACAGTGTAATTTACAAAAAATTGCCTTTCAACTAGCGCCAATCGCGAAGTCCCTTGGGCTAGGAACACCTGGAAGGGATATTACAATAACTATATTTGTGGGTTTGCGAAAGAGGAAGAGAGAGAAAGAGAGGGAGAGAGAGGGGAAAGAGAGAGAGAGAGAGAAAAGGTGGAATACAGTACTGTTGCATGGAGCCACATTGTGCATAAATATACAGAAAAAATGGCAGAGAAAAGAAACAATAATGAACCCCTGCTGTTTGCTTACACGTTTTCCATTGAGTTCAATTGCAGGGGTTCTTAACCCCAAATTAGATGTTATGCATGACTTCTGTTCTGGTTCTTTCAAAGAGAACTATGCCCCATTGTGATGATGAAATGACCTTGGTCGCTCTGACTTCACCTCATGGAGGAGACAATGTGGATATTGACTGCTTTAATTTGAATTGATCATCGGCATCCATTGCTCACTGATACACACCACCACACACCAACATCAGATACAGAATTGATAATAGCCTCTTGCCCTCTCCACTTGATGAACGTACATTTATATTACGGAGATAAATGTCAAATTGTGTATGAAATATATACATGTATATGAAGATACAATTCGTACATACACTTGCTGTTGGAGTGTTGGTGAAATATGTTTGGAACCATGTAAATTTAGGTCCCTAGTCTACTCCATGATACCAGCAATCTACTCTTCTTTAAAATAAAAGCTCAATTCAAATAAATAAAGGGAAGTTTAACTGGTTGCAGAAGAAAACAATATATTTAAATTATAACAGAAATACATGTATCTGCAAACAGAATTTTCAAGAAAAGTTGGAAAAAATTGAGACAACTACGAACATGATTTCTTTTTTATAATGCAAATTGGCAACTCGGTAATGAAGCAACACGTATGATATCACAGCCTCCTCACTACTGTACTCGCTAATTGCTTTGTATGTTTTTGATATCTTTAATTTCCTAGATTTCCAAAAGAACTGCTTTCCTCAAGTTTCTTCCCTACGCACCTGTAGTTGCATCAATTTATGAATTAATATTTACTTTCCAATATTTCTATAATTAATGTTTGTATGTTCTTATTAAGTAATTCATGTACAAACTTAAAACATCTCTTTCAAATTTCAATTATATTTTTTATCTCTTTCAAATTTCAATTATATTTGACCAACATTAAACATAATTAATAAGATACGGTAAGTAACAATTAAGACAATACTCATAATAAGACAATACTACTTCAATTTTTATGCATATGTCCACAGATTCTAAAACACTTGCATGGCGGATATTTTCATTTATAGTGGTCGAACCTCAACAGATAAAAAATGGGACATCAAAAAACTATACAAATCTAAATCTAGACATGTGAGATGTGAGGGAAGTAAAATATTACTAATGACCTATAAACAATCCCTCTAAGCATAACACACAGTCCCTGTGTGTTGTAGGACAGAGAGGATATTGTCTTGTAGTAGGTAAGTGGTCTTATCATCACAGAGTGTGTATCGAGTGTCAATAAATGATAACACAAGTGAGCTGATTAAATATCATTAGCATTTAAAATGTACTTGTACGCAATTTTGAATGCAAATTTTTTGACATAATATTAATTGTGTCACTCATCTTTTTCAATTTTTTTGTTGTTACTATAAACTGGGATTACATATATTGGTGTTGAGATTTTTTTTTAATTATACTTTTTAATAAAAGATTACTAAAAGAAGTTTGAAGAAAAAAATCAGTTATATTTATACCAGCTAGGCTCACAAAATTGGACATCGACTTCATACATTACTCATGTCCATTTCCTCATGTTTGTTTCCAGTATTTTTTGTTCGCTTTCAATCAAATCTTTAGAGTCACTGATACATGTATAAAATGTAGGTCTCTCCATTTCACATTGATACATGTAACCTATCTAACAATCTTAAAAGTATTTCTTGCAAGTCAATTTGCAATGAATTTAGCAGAGCTACATTTTGCTAACATTCTCTTTTTGGTGAATTGTTTCATGTTTAGATTCATCAATACTTACCAACTAATAGTTCATATTTCCAAATTCTATCAGTCTCGGCTGATCTACATCTGAAACTATTCAGCAAATAATTTTATAACAATAACAAGTTTTCTATAATTGCCTAGATGTGAGAATGTGTAACTGTCTTGTGATATTGTCACACAAGTAATTTGAAAATGGAATATAAATGAAAGTGACAAGAAAAAGTGGACAACAAAAAATACACTATCATTCAGTTCTCATATGCTCATGATTGTAACAGGATCCAAGTAATGATAAAGACAAATTGTCATTTTCATTGTACAGAGAAGCAACAGGTTCAAAGAAAGTCCACATGACAGCGATACCAGACCATCTCCAGTACTGCAATAGTAGTACACAGCATTGGATTGTATTTCGCCTTGTTTACGATACAGTCATTCATGCGCCGCGATCGACTAGCTCGCCCAGCCAGCCAGACAGGTGCAGTGCAAGTCAAGGCCCAAACCGTCCACGCCCGGGGATGCGGCGTGGCACGACCCCGGTTGACTCCCTGTTGATGCGTGGTATCAATACTCTACCAAAGAGTTCATGAACTAGAAATCCCCATTACCACCAAACTCAACACGGTCGTAAAACTAACTGACAACTAAAGTCATCTCAATTTTCTTTGCATTGCACTTACCTCTACAATAATTTAGGCATCTGATGATCTTCCATTCATGCTTATTCACCTTAGATGACGGTAATTATAGAAAATATCCATTAAAGAAGTCCACAGACAGTGATTAGCAGCCAGTCAGTTTCCGCGTATTATTTCAATGGTATCTTACGACGCCATTGCATTAGTACGGTAGGACTGGTCTTTTGAATGCTGACGTCACTCAAACTCTTTTGTGTTACTTTGGGGAATTGAGTTTCTGGAGTCGCCGGTGTACGACACCGAATGAAGTTGGTGTTTACAAAGTTTGTGGTTTCAAGTTTTATTGTTCACCGGGTTGTTTTGGTCCTTGCATATAGTGGTTAATGCTTGACGATTGTTGAATCAGATTCAGTTTGTTACTTACATGCGATCTATTTAGATCAAATTTTAGTCTGTAACTCTGTACCATGGGCGAAATCCAGGGTAATTTCTAACAAGTTACAACAACAAAGATGCAAATAGGTCATCATCTAGCTAAAAAAGGACGGACACTTTCTTGGAATCTTGGGTTTCATAAGCCAACCCCCCCCCCCCCCCACCCCCTCCAAGAAAGAAAACAAATTAAATCTACCAGTGGTGTTGACTAATATAAATCTAACTTTATCTTAGTCAACATCACAAACTCATCTAGATTCTGAAAAAGCTTTGAGAAGACCGGCATATAAGTGGATGCGGGGGAGGGGGCGGACCGGCATGTTATTAATAATATAATGTGTACATGTATGATGAATAAAAGAGATGCAAGTTAATATTTTAGGAAAATATTAAATTGAAGCAAAACCAAATTGAATAACACAAATGCGATGCATAGTTCCGATGTAATTTCATTTTTTTTTTGGTCCACTTTCCAAAACAACTTTCGTTTTGGCCAATTGCTATTTATAGAAGAATAACAAAATAAATCAGAAAACCCGGCATGGTGTATATAAGCTCTAAGAATAAATTGAAAGTCCTTAAAAGCAAAGCTAATTTAATTGATTGATTGATACGTTTTATTTAAAATTCAGTAAAAAAAAAATATTAAAAAAACACAAAGACCAGGTTATAAACATTTACAATTAACATATAAAATCAACTTAAATATGTAAAACAAAGTAATAACATTTAAATACAAATAGCTGGAAAATGAAATAGGGTGTATCAGTAAAAGCCTAGTATGTGGATTGACAAGTTGATACACCCATTACAATTGCTTTCTATTCGCTAGACATTAATATTCTTTTTTTTTGTCAAAGAACTATTATGATTTGTTGTAAAGTTAGGCGGCCATGAATATTCATTCAAAACATTTTAAGATATGAAAATAAATGGGAAAACTGAAACTGATACTTTCCCCTTTTAAACTTTTGGACAATTTTTAAAGAGTTTGAGACACATTTCACTTCTTCTTTTTCTTTTCTTCTTTTCTTCGTACTCCATTCATACTCTATTCGTACTCCATTCTTACTCCATTCGTACTCCATTCTAACTCCATTCCTACTCCATTCTTACACGAATTCTTATTCCATTCTTCCTTCATTCTTACTCCATTCGTACTCCATTCTTACTCCATTCGTACTCCATTCGTACTCCATTCTTACTCCATTCCTACTCCATTCTAATTCCATTCCTACTCCATTCTTACACGAATTCTTATTCCATTCTTCCTTCATTCTTACTCCATTCGTACTCCATTCTTAATTCATTCTTACTTTATGCATAGGCCTACTCCATTCGTCTTCCATTCTTACTCCATTCCTATTATACTCCACTCTTACTCCATTCTTCCGTCATTCTTACTCCATTCGTACTCCATTTTTCCTCCATTCATACTCCAATCTTACTTCATTCTTACTTTATTCTTCCTTCATCCCTACTCAAAGTTCTTCCTCCATTCTTACTCCATTCTTACTTTATTCGTCTTCCATTCCTACTCAATTCTTCCTTCATTCTTACTCCATTCCTACTCAATTCTTCCTTCATTCTTACTCCATTCCTACTCAATTCTTCCTTCATTCTTACTCCATTCCTACTCAATTCTTCCTCCATTCTTACTCCATTCCTACTACATTCTTACTAACCCCAAAGGTTCAGAATCCCGTCAAGTGCGCATCATAAATTAACATCAATCAATCTCACACTGTTTTTATGTATTTTGAAACAAGAAAAAAAAACACGGATCACGCCACAGTATTTTATGAAAAATGACAAAATATTAATACGATTAAATTAAATTAAATTAAATTATGATAATCTCCTAACAACATTGTACAGAGCTTCATGTTTAATTAATTTGGATTTTGAATATGGTTTGAAACTGAATTTTTCATGTTAAGAATCAGATTACCAAAAAATGTGAAAACTAGATAACGCTCCACCGGGATTTGAAATGGAATTTGCTCTGGGTACTTCATATTTAAAATTCATTTTTCATTCTGTTCACTATTAGTGGCACTCTTCACACCCTTAAAGGCCAATCGAACCCTTTTAATAAGTTCATTTATATGAAAGCTGAACATTAAGATAATCAGAATGGCAAAAGTTTTAAATAAATCGGACCAATAACAAGAAAGTTGTGAACGAGATCGCTAAGTATATCTAAAATCGGCAGTTTGGTCGGTTTATTGTGATTTTGTCGCTGAGTACTCTCCCGTTCATCGTTTACAAAAATATAATTAATTTCCTCTTTCTCCCTTGGAGAACTACTCAAAATCTTTTATGGATAGCATTTATTATCGGTCCTCTAAAGAAAAAAAAGAGCCACCTGAGTCATTTATTTTCTGTGAACAATTTAAAGTTTAGTCATTTGTTGTTGTTTGAAAAAATGCAAAAAAAGATGTCCGCCGCTCCATCACAGAGACATTGTCAATTCAACCAATTCGAACAGCCCATACTAATTGCAACTTTTTTAAATTCATAATTTTCTCATTTTCTTGACTGATTTCACTCAAACATTTACCAATCTATACTGATTTTTTGCTTTCATCTAGAGTAATTTGCTATCAAGGTTGGATTTCTCTTTAAACGCATTTTGAGGTAAGTTACGTTTGGTCAAAAAATTACCTTTTCATATTAGAGGTTAAGCACCTCATATTTGAGGGAAACTAAAGGATATTGCCCCATTTATTGAAAATGAAATGGCATGACAATTTTATGATTATGTTAGTACAGAAAAGTCGTCACGAAAATGTAATTTCGTTTGTTCGTTTAATCGTTTATCATATATTTATTTATTCATAAGTTTATTCCCGAAAAGTTTACTTTACTTTTATTTATCAAGGTATTGTTTAAACGGACGGAAAATGAGGCTCGTCGTTTCAACTTATCGATTCAAGAAAAAGTAGGAACTTTTATGATCGGAGGTTTATTGGACAATGTCGTGTGATGGCGCTAGAGCAGACAATCAAATGGACTCATATCGGAGTGACGGCAGACGATATTCGGATTCCATTCCCCAGGAGGATTTATTACGTGATCTAGTAACAAGATGTTTTTATTTATTTCTTTGAAATTATATTATTTAAGCCGCCTCAACAATAATACGCTCTCTGGAAACCTTCATGAAAAACGAGGAAATTACAAATGACAATAACAATAAGAGCAACTACAAACAGCATGATAATATCGATGGGATGCTCAAGGCTCTTAAAAGGAATTTACTGGTCAAATAATATAAATGTACAAATAAAATAGGATATAAATGTTCTACCAAAAAAAAAGAACAACGTTGCAGACATGAAATTATGGAGTGTGTTACAAAATAACCAATCCATTGGGGCATTGGATAATTATGTTTTTAAGGGTATCCCGATCACCTTTTCTTTTTTATTTTCATCATCTAGCTGTGTTAAAATGTAATACCTTTATGATAGCTTTAATATATTGCAGACAGAGAGACATAATATAGGAAATTGATAGATGAATAAAGTTGGGTTCCCTTTTGTTAGAAACAAGAAGTATGATATCCTCCCCCTATGATACTACCTCCACAAATATCTTCTGAATAATCCGTTAAAATAACCTCTGCACATTGACCTCTCATGTATTAAGAACATAATGATTATTGTTTTTTCATATTCTTGATAATGCATAATTTTAAATCTTGCTATCTGACGTCAATATCTAAAAGACTTTTGTTTTTAAATGAAGGTAGGCCTATCGTATGTCATCATTTTGTGAACGTCGGGCAGGTTCTCCCTAGATGGTAGTACCGATATGAAGGAATGTGACTTAAGCTGGCGCTATTTCACTTGTATCGTGATACACGTACATCTCATACATTGTTAATCTGATTACAAGCTGTTTATGAAAGAAAACATGTACAATCATGTATAATCTGAGATTTTTTTTCTATGTTGTTCATTGATTGATGTAATTCATGAAGTGTCTTGTATCAAAGATCTTTTTTTATATTACTTATTTTGATAATTTCTTGTTATGTGAATTTATGAGAAAGGAAATAAAATATCATTTAAAACAAAAAAATCATTTGAAACAAAAAATAATCTCATACTCCATTGTTAATTTGATTATAAAAAGAAAAAATGTACAATCATGAGATTGTTCTATGTTGAATTCATTGTACATTGATTGATGTAATTCATAGTGTCTTGCACCAAAAATCTTGTTCTATATGACTTATTGTGAAAATTTCTTGTAATGTGAATTTATGAGGAAGGAAATAAAATCTAATTAGAAGAAAATAAATCTCATAAAAAAATATATATCATCTAGCCCATGTCTGACAGGAAGCTCTCTCTCACATAATTATACTAACCTTGATTGGAAAAAGTAAAGTAAATTTGCAGCCCAAATATATATTTTGTTTAAAGAATGTTGAGAAATGGAGGATAACAAAATATGATATTGACCACAATTATATCTCCAAAACAATCTAACATATAGAGTTTACAAACTGATCAACTAAATTACATTAAAACTTGTTTATGTCACGGTATAAGAACCACTAACCTGATAAGACCGGCGCTTTTTTGGATAATTTTGTCCCCTTTTCTCCTCAATTAAAAAAGCTTGCCCACTGCCGGTCCAGATTCTGTCCGTTTTTATAATGTTTTGTTTATTCGATCGTCTTTCCCCCCTCCTATTAGGAGGACTGGAGAGAGAGAGAAAGAAGAGGAAGAAGAGGAGGAGGAGGAAGAGGAGGAGGAGAGGAAGAAGAGGAAGAAAATGAGTAAGATAGCCCCGATGTGACAGAGGCTTTAAGAGATGGGGGGGGGGGGGGGGGCACAGTTTTGTTGTGCTCTCTTTAGTTTACTAGTTGTGTTGTTAACTTCTGTACCGAAGTTAAAATATGTGTTAACCATTTCTTTTTAATTGTTTAAATGACTGAAATTATCTTCTATGGCCAATGTCACAGTTGTCTCCTCTTCCTCTACCACTTCTACTTTCCCACCTCCTTTCTTCATCTCACCCTTATCCTTCCTTCTCAATCCTCTTTCCCTCTTTCTCCTCCTGTTTTTGCTTCTTCTAATGGTTCTCCTTTTTTTATAGTCTAGATGGAATGTTATAACCTTTTCCTTAGAGTAGCTATTACCTAGAGTAAATGTTTAATTCGTACAATTTGCCATATAAGTATTCATTTTCTACATAACTTCGCCTCTATCAATTGTAGTTTGTATAATGTGTAAATATACAAATTGATACCGATACCTTATGATAGCGTTACTATTCGCACTACCCTGTCTATTATCTTACTATCCCCACTTGAACCTTTTTCTTCTTCTTTTTTTTCCCTCCTTCTCTGCTACTTTTCATCTTCTTCTTCCGCTTCATCCTCTTCTTAATCTTACTCTACCTCCTTTCTTTTCTTTCTTTACTCTACACCATCATCATGTTCTTCTTCAATTTTATTTATCTCCTTTTTTATATAAAATGAGTTAGGGAGATCAAATAATAAGAAATAAGAATTTTTAAGTTAAATATTATTCTTAAATATTTACTCATTCAAGTTCAGTTCATTAATTGTGATGTTGATTGATATGAATGTTTTTCATATTGTACTTTACATTTGTAAAACATTGCCCAATTCGGCCTTTTAGGCCGCGATGCATTGTTGTTCTTTTATTCTCAATAAAACCATTATCAATTAAATTCAATTCAATTTTTATTTGATGAACTACCCAATCTTCATCTTTTTATGTTCTTCTCACTAGAGTTTCTGTTGATATTTTGCTTATAAAATATCAATGTTTATAGTTTTTATTATGGCCAAATCCCAGCATAACGAAATCAATTTTCCTGAGAATTGTTTTGAATAAATAATATTAGACATATTTTAATACAAATCTACAAAGTAATGATTTAATATGTTTTTACTAATATCAGGTACTTTTAAAATATGTTGGTTTCCTGTAAACCTTCATCAAATTTATGAAATACTACATTTTATATACTTATGTTAAGGAATGACTGAGAAATTGGTTTTGAGTCATTTCACAACAAAACTATTTACATTCCAATATCTTAGGAATTTGACGGATGGCTGGTAGGAAATTCTGTTGTTTTAGTACCTCATATAATTTTTTATATTATACAAATTTCTTCATTGTTTAGCATCCTGATTTTCTGTGCTTTGGGGTTGGATGTTTAATCTGATTATCTCCCTTAAAGCCTTTCATCAAGCCTTCTGATCTTCAGTATCTGCCTGGATGAGGCCAGATGCACTCAAGTCTTCTTTTCATTAATTTGTATATTTTAATCAAAATCCCAATTATGTCCTTTTTCAAAATTTAAAATTCTCTGGAAATGTTATTCAGTAAAATTTGGAATTGACCAGGGACCCATTTCAAGAAGCCTGTTTTTAATGACAAACATAAAAAATCTGTGACAAATCTGCTCATAACCAATCAGAAGCAAGGATTTCACTAGCTTATGAAAAAAAAACAGTCAATTGTCACTGATGACAAGTTTTGTGAAATGTTGCCCTGATTTATAGCTATGCTTTATTTTTCAAAGTAGGATGAAAATACATCTAAGGTCACAAAACACAAGAAAGAGACAAAAGAAATTGATGTTTTACACTCGTTTGCATTTTAATACCAGACATGTAATTATACAGAACATAAAAAGTTAATTACACATAGAATGTAGATAAAGCAACCATCTTAAAAAGAAAAACTCTCATTTACAATACTCACATATTAAAATCTGGTATACTATCAACACTACTAATAATTATCTGGTTTTCTTTGTAGCACATAATCTGTAGATTTCTACCTTCTAATAGATACAGACTGAGATCATGAGGTGAAACAAAAAATGAGTAGAGAGGAATAGAAGAATAAAGAGGTAAAGAGTGCTTAGATACAAAGAGAAATGATTTACAATGCCTTGTGATGAAGGAGATGAGCTCATTCTATGAAAATGTCTCAAATGTAGAGCAAAATCGGTTCAAAATAGTTGGCACAGAGCTCAACGAACAGAGGTGTAGAATGCATTTAGGATTTCTTAAAGTGACACATTGTGAAGCTCCACAGAACACATAGCTTAGGGTGCAAGCATGCAAGCATTAAAGTGAAAATTAGAAATGACTTTTCTTACAAATTATCATCATGAAAACAACTTTCTTTCGTTTAAAGATTATGCACTACTGCTTACCCAAATAATGTTGGTTAAAGGGCAATGATTTATGTGTGGACATGATCTTGATGTTATATCCCAATCACAGTATCAAACATACTCCAAACAGAACAGTTACCAATAAATCTTGGCCATTTCAGGAAAATGTAATTTCTCTGTTGGTCTATCGTTTCTATCGTTTGTATATTGCCTATCTGTCTATCGTTTGTATATTGCCGGTCTGGTATCGATCTCTCACCAAAATAAGTGGGGTAAACCATTTTTTTATCAAGCATTACATGTACAAACTAACAAAACAGAATGGGCATGCAAGCTGCGCTATATGCTAAATTTAAACATAATTTGTGTTTTTTTTGGATAAGCAGAATTCTACATTTCACACTAAAAAATCAGTATAATAAAAAATCAGCAAATTAAACGGTCGAAAGACAGAGTCATATTCTAGAGGCAAAAGAAATAATCCTTGCATTGTTGGAAAAAAATTGGAAGGCATTGTCAACAAAAAATAATCATCACAAAAGTAGATATTAATAGTAGCAGAGTAAAGAACAGGGAAGAAAGGAAGAAGAGTTGACAAACATCCAACGACTGTCTAATCTATTCCTTACTGGGGAACGTGTGCAAGATTATTTAAGGAAAAAGAGCAAGTTTCTCTTCACATTCTTATAAAAGTGATTTCTGTAGCCACCAACATTTTGTTATGATAAGGGTAAATTTTACTAACATGGCCATTTAAATTAATTATCTTTCTATCGATCACTTGCCTTTTGATACAATTAATCCATTATTAATTCAAGATTGAGTTTTGATTTAGAAAATCTTTTGGAGCACTATCAACAATTAAATGTTAGGATTCACAGACGTCACACGCCCTGGTGACATTTCTATGGTGTCATGCAGGATACTACTAAATAGGCACATAAAGAATGCCACTGTCAAAAATAAACTTTGTTACTGTCATATTGAATCGATCCCTAGGACCATGGAATGGAACACCTTTCTTGTTTTCAAAAGAGTGCTCCATACATTTAGATGTTGGTTCTTTCTATGCTGATTGGGTGCAAAAGAAAACTAAGAGGCTCTCTGTTTGTGATGTTAGGAGTACTGTAGAAAGGGGGGGGGGGTCATGAAATCCTTGTTTCATCTGTGGAGTGCCAGAAAGGCATTAACTCACAGACTTTTTAAACAGAGTTAACGCCCTTCTGGCTCTCTGCAGGTGCTTATGTTTCTTGAAGCAGGGTCATGATTTAACCCACAGTTTAGGGTAAGGTTAGGTTTGGGTAAAGGTTTATTTTTCTGGTCAAGGATTAGCTATTAGGGTTAGGGTTAGGGGCGAGTTCTATAGTTAGCCTTGGGGTAGGCCTACATAGGGAGAGGGAAGCGAGGGGGTAGCAGAGCAGCAGATCATTGAAGAATCTAAAATTTAAAAAAAAGCTTCATTTACAGAGTAGCTTTCAGTCATATGCTACTAAGAAGGGTTTAAGATACAAATTGGCACTTCTTTATCTTTAGGGCTCTAATTGAAGCATCTAAGATGTTTTTGTCGAACAAGCAATGCGCAAGATGTTTGAGAAGGAAAAGAACATAAACTCATAAGCACTCTCTACCGAAATAATAAAGTTAGAAAAGAAGTTTGCATGCCAGCATGAACAAGACATTCAGTGAAAAAAGAAATACAAGTAAACTTATCCTACAAAAAAAAGAGAAGGAAAATATTGAATTAACGGAATGCTGGTTGAATAATAGAAAAGGAACATGTTCTTTTAGACATACCATAATATACATGTACATTTTACATTGAGAGAGACACAGAGATCAAAGCCTTTGTAGGTGAAATAGTCGAAAATATAAATGATTTTTTTTTCTTCGGCACACTCATCTGGTAGGCATCTAACTACAAAAAGTGTATATAATCATTGATATGTACACTCACATATTCTGTGTCTTAATATGAGGATGAAAGAAATACAACTGTCTTTTCTCCTTTCTCCCTTTCAATGATATATTTCAGTTTCTGAATGAATGTAGTTTGATTTCTGGATCACACAAATCTTACATGTGTCAAATTCATCTTGAACCATTTCAGTCACTATTTTTGCCACATGGAAAATGTGTGATGTATAAATGGAAAATTGATCTGTAACCAAAATAGTTTTACCTTCAGATTTGAATACATTATTGGCATGAAAAGAAGAAACTATCTAAAAACAGACGTCCCTTTCAATTATATTTCTCAATTTCAAACGTATTTCATAAGACTAGTTAACGTCCCACTGAATACCATACTAATCATTTAAACTTACAAGCTGCATAGAGTTACCGTGACTTCATTTCATTTTGAAGAAAGTATTTAGAGTGTTGTGAAGGAAAACTTTAGTTGTATATGATTATTTGTAAGGAAAGAATCAAATCCAGTGAATTTAATCATTCTTACACGATTGAATTGATGATTTATAGACTATGTTACCTATTCTCTCCATTCTCAAATAAACATATCTTTCTACCGTATTCAGAAACTCAAATGACATTCAATACTTGTTACCCCTATCACACAGCTAGCAGCCCTAGTAAACCCACACCAAAGACATTCTTCTCCCTCACCTCAATCTCTCTTTGAGATATTTCATGCAAAAAACTGCAATTTAAATTTTCAATTATTATACACATACTCTTGTGATAAAAAAGAAAATTATAGAATAAGACTACAAGTGGTCACTAGTATAATATCAATGAGAACATTCATATACAATTGTGTGATTTGTACATTTATACAAGCGTGTAAACCTTTCTATGTTACATAGAACCGAAACCCGTCATGGGCCAGCGGTGTATATTCAGGACAATAAAATTCTGTACACAAAATTCAATTTCTTCCTCCTCCTCCTCTGTGGCTGGTGAACCAAACTGCATGGAATTCACCATTGCCATCATCTTTACAATGAAATTCAATTACAGAGCATTCATCCACATGATCTCATACATTTAAAATGATCTCCTGTAGAGATCTATAATCAAAGGCAAGGCATTATCACAACCCTATAAGATCTAGTTTCCTAGATTCAAACTTGATGCACAGCGTCAATCTCACATCATACCTTTCATAATTCATCTATACACATCTTGTTAGCCTTAAATTAGTATAAAAAAGTGATTTTGACAATGTCTATATTCATTTCTAAAAATGTTACTCGTTCAAAGTTTCCACAGTGCAATTGTGAATGTGCGTTTGAGGGTCCAGTAAGAAAGAGCTAATAAACAGCTGTGACTCTCAGGTGTAAACAGCTGTGACTCTCAGCTGTAAGCAGTCACAGATGAAGATAGAACTGATGGGATATGGTTATTCAGTCAACTCACTGTCGACTGCAAATGGTCATGTTACATAGCCCTGCCTACAAGCATTATACCGGATGCATTATTTTGACAAGCAGCCCAGAAACCTTCACATAACGAACAAAATACCAACAGTATTTCCGTACTCCACCAATAATCCATACTTACAGGCTCAATTTTGAATGAACGTCATGGAACCATTAAGCACAAGACACCCCCTACCAGTAAGAACACAAAAGACTCATTCACAAATGAAAAGGTAAACCACTTAGAAAGTGTCGCTGCCAATGAAACATGAGCCTAGAGTACTTCCTATTTCTGTATCTTATAACATCTACAGATAAGTGCATATAAGGGCCTTTACTGCATACAGCTTTGTGTTTTCACCCGCACTCGCCAATCATTTCCACATAAACGATTTTTAAAAATATTTTGCAGCGGCATTTTTTTAGGCAGGTTATCTTTATGGCATGAGTGAATGAGGTTTAACGACGCTGACTTAGGAAGTGGATTTCTGGACCATTACCAATAATCTACTTCAGAAAATTAATTTAATTGCCAAGAGCCTCAGAGGCAGATCTTTGAGTTTGATTTGAAACTCTGAATTATTTTCACACATTGATGTGCCGAGTAGGGGGTTGAGAGCAGGGAGATTCTTCATATATTATCACCTCATTCAGATATCAAGTGGTATACTGCTGCATTCTTTAATGCTGTAAATGTAATACGTTTCTTATGTTTGTATCTTACATCAAAGAGCTCATTGAATAAGCACAGAAATTTTGTCCGGTCCACTATAATTGCAGGGCCCCTCAGGGAGAACAGTATTAATACTGATGAGGCTACCCTGGGTAAACAGGAAATATTATTATTATTATTATCATTATTACTATATCTGAATACATTATCTCCGCTAATTCTGTTCCCATCGATGAACCTTTTTCTTCCTTTAGATGGTAACATTTCACTCGTTTCATTCATCATCATAGTACAAACCAGAGCAGTATTTGGTATGGGCCACTCTAAGGTATTTGACCCATATATTATTATCGATTACATGACAAAGAAACAGTCATACCCAAAACTTTCCCGTGCCTGAAATATTAGCAAATTTTGTGAGCAGTTCAGATTTGTCAAAGTTTCATCCCACAAAATAAATGAGTCTCAGTTGACACAGCATTAAACATTTGCATTTCATGAAAGTTTCTTGCCATGAAACTGGCCATCCATAACAACTCACCAGAGACTCATGTTGCAAAAGTTTGTGGAGTCAAATTATATTTTGTTTCATACCTAACATCAAGGAAAAAGATAATTGTTTTGTTAAATCTGTTCAATTTTGCATTGTACTTGCATTGGAAATGAAATGACCAAACACCTTGGATCTTCCTCTAAGGCAACACATACCTTAGGCTCTACTGCATGATGAGGAACTACAGCTTTTACATGCACAATAGAAATTTAGGTTCCCTCTTATGTACTCTTCCATTTCATTTTATGAGATTTGTCTTTTAGATGTTGATGATCTACAGGAATCTTCACAACCAATATCTTCACAAGTGTCCTAATCGATTGTGATGCTTTGCACTATGGCTTCTTGTTTTATTGAAAGAGGATTAACTGGGGATGATTTCATATCGTCCAGAGTAACCATACTTCAAAATCTTGTGCATCTATGATCTGTACAGGTCTAGAGTGAAGAGTGCTCTCCACGTTGCCTTAGTGGTGGCAGGCAGGCAGGGATGTGTTTATGTACCCTAAGTCTTCTTTCCAAAGAAAGTGCAATGGACATGTTAATAGTAGCATGATGAACATCCTTTGGTTCTAAGAATGTTTGGATTGCTTAAACATATGCCAAATTTGATAGTTCCATACATGCATGCAACATATTCATATTGGGTACAAACTTTATGCTCAAATCTGCTGAAAAACCTGTAAATGTAAATGGAATTTATGATATCTTTTTTTCTTCAAAGTGCTTCTCTACACATAATCTTCTTTTGTTTGTGTTGTGTTCAAAATTACTCAATATAATCCATTGCTGTAAGTAGTGGAACATTAGTAAGAGTTTGAAGAAGTGATAACGAAAATGCAGCTCAAATAAAATCAACTCAAAATGCAGCAAGGTACAGAAATACTGCTTCCGCAGCTATTTTGTTGTGCCTCTGGAATGTACAATTGCACTCTTCTCTTAACACAATAGATAACATTATCAACCATCCTTCCATTACACACAAGTGTAAAACTCACAATAAACAAAACAATAAACAAACATTAATCAAAGTATGAGTAGATTGATCAGACGGTACACACTATAACAATGTCTTCACAGGCTTTCAAACAGAATGCCACATCTTGTCAACGGTCCAGCCAGCAGGTGGCCCTTAACCCTTTGCTTACTGGAACCTGTTGGTCCCTGTGTTAAGCCTATGGGACCTATAACATTCAGTAGTCAGCAGGTTAATTGGCGAGGAAAGATCTTTTCTATTGAACCGTTCTCACTGTTGGTGCTTTTCCTATTATCACAATCTGAGAGTATTCCAGGCAATAGGGTCAGACCCAAAAGTTGTTTATCATAAACTTTTTTCTCTTAGAAACATTAGGTTAATACCTTTGGGGGTTGAAATTTAAAGAAAATATTGAACAATGTTTATTCTGTCAGATCCCTAAAATTTGAAGAAATCGATTACTACATACAAATACATTACAGCCGATTTGAATAATTCCTTACAAATTTGCACAAAAACGAGGCTAAAAAAAGAATATAGGTGAAAACATGATAATCTAAAATTATTTCTATCAGCCTGAGAAAAAAGGTTTGAATCAACAATACCCAATGAATCGATTTTAACTCTGCTTCGTAGAAAAGTTGATTTATTATTGCTTTTTATGTAGGATGAATCTGACTTGGTACCTAAATTTAGAGCAACAATATAAACAAAAATTTGAAGAGACTTATTAATGTTTTTTTCTGTATGGCCTACCCAAGAAACGATTTCATCTACCTGAAAATCCATTGATACTGTAGGATATGGTGCTCAATTTACTATCTGACTGTAATCTCAACTTTGTTTGTGATCTAATTTCTAAAGAATTTAAGAAACTCTCCAGGCATTTACTCAGCTTCTCCACACCCCTTGACAAATACAAACATATTAGCCTGAAAGGACAATAGCTTTTTATTTCTCTTTCCTTGTTGTCTTCCATGTGAAGAGCTTGATCAGAAGCACATCCACTGTTCTCGTTCTCCTGGATGACAGTCACACTTCAGATATGGCATCTAGGAATCTTTAATGAAGTTAGATTTCCACTTTGCCAAAAGCACTCTCCCATCGCTATGCAGCATTCGTTGCTCTCGTTACTCAATAAATCAATCTGTGCATTCCATCTGCCAAAAGAATGCATCTCGGCACTACTCTGCTGGCCCGGTACAGCCGAAGCAGTCGTTCTACGCACACACAAGCGAGTTGAACACTCGCAATGATTCTGCCCGAATTTGTCTCAAACACCACCACCAACCCCATGGTGATACCAATCGCAAGACAGTATCCCATGTGGGTAGGGAGGAAGGGTCAAGGGTCGCGGCTGGCTAGAGCCGATGATCTTGCCGAAAAGAGTCTTCCGTGGCTTGGTCAGCGACAATGTCATTGTCCGAGAGCATCTGTAGGTGCTCTAGGTCTAGAGGATCAACGTTCAATGAGTCCGTTGAAAACAAGAGATCATGCTCAAAGTTACTGTCCATACTGGCCATGGCGTTGCTGATTTCACGAGCTAACTCTTGCCTTGGCGGTGATTCCCCTGCACCTAGCAAATAGAAAAAACAAATAATAAAAGACGCCTCTACATTTAGTCAATTTGGTCGCAAAGAAGATGGAAATATTTGTTCTATTGCTCTTCTAAGATTCTTTACAGGGGTCATTGTCATATCAATATTTATTTTTATCTCTCTGGACCAAATTCACGGTCCAAACGCTTGTTATATGTATTCAGCCATATCCAGTAAATGGGGCCCTGTTACTGGTTTTAACTCATGCCTGTGAAAAAAGTCCCACTAGCAATGGAGTCTTCCTGGTCAGTGCAACTCAAACATCAAGATTATCTAGTGATGCTCATTATACACAGGCTACAGTGAGATTAGTTCCAAACAATGCCCTGTCCTTTATACTGTAGGCAACATGTTTTGACATCCAGAATCATCTCAATTTATTTGTTGCTACCATTCTAATTCTGAAACAGAGTTACCATTTTATTAACTAAAGTTCTCGCTGGCAATAATGCTGTGCTCTACTGCAGATTAGAATATCATACTTCAAATATTATGGGATTCTCGATGCAGACTTGCAAAATGAATACAATATAATGAAACCTAATGGTTATGCTTCTCACCTGTGAATATAATATCTGGAATATTGCTGGGATGTGAGTGTTGAGGGATTTGCATAAGGGTTTGTTGGTAGGTAGGGGGCGGTCTCCCATGATGAATTAATTCCTGACTGCCCCCTAGATTGTGGCTGTACACAGCACCATATGAAAGACCCTGCGAAACAGAAGATCAGAGACATTTCATTTACAAATCAGTCAATATAATTGAATGGTGGTGTTATTTGGTATCCCACAGCTCCAATCACACATTAGTTTTAAATCTAGTACATTCAGTATCAATCAATAGTTTGTTGAATGACAGGCTAAGCAACCCTATCAACTTCTACACAGATGTCTTCCAGGATGCTAGGATTTTGAGCCAATTGTCTCATTTTTCTTTAACCCATAACTCCACAATCTCTAATGATAAATCTAGATATCTCCAAAATATTGAACATCTCCAATGATGTATCTAGATATATCTTGTATTAGACCCAATCATACAATGTAAGTCAATTTGATAGCATGGGTTCATATCCTGCCGCTGCTACCAAACTCACTTTACTTTCCATTCAAGATTATCAAACAAGATTCAAATGATGTGAATCAGTTCAATGTGAATCAGTTCAATGTGAATCAGTTCAATGTGAATCAGTTCAATGTGATGGCACATCCGACCGCTGCCATCAAGCACAATCTCAAACTGAATATGTTGTATTTCTAAGGCCGTCTGTACTAGTTTCGCCAGGGGGCATTAGACCACCCTGCAAGCTCACTGATAGGTGGTTATCTCATCAAATCAGCTCTCAATTAACGGAAAAGGGGGATCATGGGGGACCAACTGGCACTGATTAGGCATTGTTTGCCCTATAGAGGAAGCAAGTAGCTATAAGTTGTACAGTGTGGGGCTTTAACATAAGTCACTAGCAGGACCCGCGGAAATCCGCGGGATTCTAGAGGGGGGCGGGGGGTGTAAATAGATATATAGAGACTGTCTAAATTAAAACCACCAAGAACTTTATTTGCCATTCAGGCCATTAAAAAAATATACATGTTTAGCGTCCCCGCCCGCTTCCTTTTCTGGGGGCCGCCTCCTATTTTTTTTTTTTTTTTTTTTTTTTTAATATTTTTTTTTTTTTTGAAAGAAAAAAAAAAACAGCGTCCCTGCCTGCTTTCTTTTTGGGGGCCGCCTCCTATTTTTTTTTTTTTTTTTTTTTTTTTTTTTTTTTTGAAAGAAAAAAAAACATGAAAAGCACTGCTAAAATGTATTTCTGGTTTTAAAAAAGAAAAAAAAAAAATTGTCGGCCGCCATCTTGAAAAATAACTCGAATGTCAGGGAAAATGTAACGGAGCGGCCATTTTGAGGAAAAAAAAAAAAGGGCCTCCTCCTTCCCATTTTTCAAAAAAACAGGATGCTAAACATGTTTTTTTTTTAATTTGGCCTTATATAAAAAAAAAAAACGATCCAACTGTACCAGTAGTTATTCTTTAAGCCACTGGAACTGCGTAGAGTTCCGTAGTGTGACGTACCGACTACGCAGAAATTAGGCTGCGTATTAATGGGAAAATAGTCCCTGCGTATAGGTTATGCGTAGGCTGGCGTACAGGTTTGCTTATGGTTGCTTACTGTGTGGAAAGCTTTAACTGCTTTGTCGATCTGGCGTAGGGTAGCGTACTGTTGCGTAGTCATGTAGCGTAGTGTTGCGTAAAAAGGCGTACTTTCTGCGTCAAGTTTCTACGCCGAAAGTACGCGAAAAAAATTAAACATGTTGAATTGTTTTCGTTCATCTTGCGTACCCCTTTCCGCCCCTCAGCATATAGTAACGTAGGCCAGCGTAGTTGGTACGCAACACTACGCAACTCTACGTATTGACCCCACGCCAATTCGTGACCCGCAGGTGTCACAAATAAAGTATTAAAAATATGCTCATCTGACCCTAATTAAACGCCTAAAACCCTTGAGCTTTCGGGGGTTTATGGCCCCTTGAAACCCGTGGATCCCACGCCTATATTATATATACACTCAACTCGCTGCGATCTGATCTCTCTCCCCCCCCCCAACCTCGAAGAACGTAACCATCGAGCTTTTGGGGGTTTATGGCCTCTTGAAACCCGTGGACCCCACGCCTATATTATATATACACTCAACTCAGGACCCGCGGGATTCTAGAAGGGGCGCAGGCAAAAAATTAAGTTTTTCATTTCGTGGGCTCCATTTCAAATTTTGGGGAAATTTTCGGGGGCTACTTTTTCAACTTTCGGGGGCTCTTTTTTCTGGGGCTACTTTTTCATTAATTCATAAAAGGATAGGCCTACAGTTTGTTGAGATTTGTTTAGTAGGCTAAGGTTTCAGGCTTCCTACTTCATAATTGCCTATAAAAAAAAAACATTTTTCTAGTTCAATAACTAATTTTTCATGCATTGATTTGATGCAAGAACTGTAACATAATAGACCCTAGATTGTGATTATTTCTTACCATGAATTTCGATAATCATTTTTCAAAGTAAAATTTTCACAAGAAAATCAGACAGTCGTTTAAAAACGTAGACATTAGTAATACTTTTACTAATTCTAAGCTCAGGTTTCGTAAATCTATTCACGAAACTATATTGAAATCGCGGCAATAATGATGCAAACCAACAATAACCCTATTATTATTATAGATATTCATGGAGTGATTTTATATCCTGCTGCTACAAAACACTTGTCTTCATTTTCCTAACTAGTATAGGGCATTCTAACATGACATCATCGTGTACCAATGACCCTATTGGTGGGCAAGCAAAGTGTCAGGCTACCAGTTCAGGAGTAAAGGAGGTAGATGTGTGTGAAGAACAGAGACCTGTATGTGAGAGATAACTCCCCTGTTTGTAAAAAAAAACATAACAAAAAGTGGACTCGCATAATGAGTACATCATTAATTTTGAGTTGGTGTGTTGTTCTTTTTTACATCAGAGAAAGCCTTTCAGATTAAACCAGTTCATAAGTCGTTTACATAATTATACTCACCAAACCCGATTGCATGTCATGTTCATTGGAAAGGACAAACGTCGGTGACGTGGGTGTGGACGTCGTCCTCTGCTTCTGTTCTGAGTTCTGCATCATGTTGAACTGCTCAAACTTGTACTGTAGAGCATTAGTCTGCTGCTGCTGGTAATAGGCGTCACTGAACAGACCCATGTTGGCTGGGACCGGAGAGGTGGAGCCTGGAGAACAGGAACCTACTGGCATGGATCCACCAGGAGAGGGCAGAGGGGAATTGTTAGGATTGGAGACAGGTGAGGTCGGGGAGGAGCAGGAGACAGTGTTACCCATCATCTGTTGTCCTTTGTCCCTGTAATGCTGCATCTGAGCCTGTAATACAGCCTGGATGTGGAAGAGGGAGGAGGAGTATTAACGAAAGGACAATTATAAATACCATAGAAATGATACAGGAAAATTTCATCAGTTGGGGATAATGCTACATGTTATACCATAGAAATATTTGACAATTAAAGATAAACTTGAGTTCTGGTAAAAAAAGAAAATGAATTCTCACAGAATCTTATGAAACTTATACTGAAACTTATACGAAACTTATACTGAATATTCAAGATTACAAATAAATGTCATGTGCCAAACAATTTTGGAAGAAAATGTATACTGGCTGAGTAATGAGCATAGAAAGATAAGGAAATCAGGGTAGTACTAGCCCCGACACCATGTGTGTTGTCCCATATACATCTATCTGTGTAAGTGATTGTTACTTTACCAAGACTCTGCCAAATTTATGATGATTTTGATGACTCTAGAACCTTGCATTACACACCATTACTTACATGCTATATGATCAACTTTTCTGATCTATTCCACACCTTTTCTTTCACAATGCAATCGCATTACCAGTACTCAAGTTTATCTTTAAACATATTCATGAGAATAACTGAAACAATTTGTGTGAAAAACAAAATACAATGTGAGAAAAATTTCAAATTGGAAAGAAGGGATAACTAAGCAACTCCCAAAATAAGAAATGAATGCGTTGTGAAAATTAATAACATACAGGAAATGAACTTTTAACCTAGATTTGTCTTAGTTAAATGCTAGAAAAACACATCAATTCCCCAAGAATATCTGAAATTATTATTTAAAAAATTCAGCATACTAGGTGCAAATACCAAGTCATCAGCATATTCATATGAACCTTAAAATTATTTCTATCAATGAATGACCAAATATTATCTTATTAAATACACTTGGCAAGGGGTTTATATCCTGTTTTTTCCAAACTGAAAATAGCCACTGGACTACCGGTATACAGGTTCTTAGTAACAAATTTATATCAAAAATGAAAGTCAGTACCATGTGTTTCCTGTTTTCTATAATTACCTATCACTTTAATTATCCTGTTGTGCTTTAAAGAAACAAATAACGGGCATACTCAAAACCAAAACCACAACCCACTCGACTGGCAATTACTTAGCTTACTTTCATATTTACTTCAGTAATAAACTTGATATTCAATAGTGTTCCCCATATAGAACACACAAGATGCACTTGTGATAATATTTCTATTCAACATCAACCTCAAAGATCAAACACTGGTAATTTACAAATATAGTATTGTTTGTGGAAAGAACCTAAAACCTGAAAATTGTACTGCCTTGCTCTCTCTTTGAGAGCTTTAAGAATTATTTTCTTTTTTCTGTTGTTTGTTCTTTCCAATAAGAACTCTACCTAAACAAAGCTGTATTTGGTTTCCTATTGTTTATACATTGAATAAACAAGGTTGTAAAGACATTCAAAGAATCAACTCAACTCAACTCCTATCACATCGCCTACAGAAATCATGTTCAGATTATGTAATGTTTGCAGATTTCAATAGGTGATGCACAAGGCTATTGAAATCGCCTTAGGCTGATACTTCAAAAATCTTTGGGTCATGTCAAAGCCCCACTGCACTACTTATAGCTACTTGCACCCTCTATATAGCAAACAATGACTAATCGTTGACCATTGGTCCACCACTATTCCCTTTTTCTTATGTTAATTGAGAGTTGATTTGATGAGATAACCACCTGTCAGTGACCATGCAGGGAGGTCAAATCCCTCCTGGCCAAACTAGTGCAGTTGGGCTTTAAACTTTGTTTATAGTATTATATTCTTCAATCTATTCCATGAAATAATTGTCAGAATTAGTGACTTACCATTTGTGACATGTCTAACGTGAGGCTGGGAGGAACGTTGTGCTGTGGACTCGCCGGATTTGAATGATGGTGTTGTTGTTGTTGCTGCTGTTGTTGCTGCTGTTGTTGCTGCTGCTGTTGCTGCTGCTGTTGTTGATGGAATATATTACCTTGGTTTGCCATTTGCTGTTGTTGTGATTGCTGCTGCTGCTGTTGTTGCTGCTGCTGCTGCTGTTGTTGTTGCTGTTGCTGCTGTTGCTGCGCTACCTGTTGGGCTACCTGTGCAACTTGTTGCTGCGTATGATGATTGGATTGCTCTTGATGATGATCCACAACTATGCTGGGGGTCTGGTCTAATGGGATACCCTGTTAATATACAATCAATCAAACCTCTCTCTGTTTATTATCAACTACTACACACATTTTAGTGGTATGCATATTGTATTTGTTTCACAGAATAAACCATTGCTATTACACAGGTTAACTTCCACATACTGTAAGCATTTTCATTCATGACATTCATTGTTTTTATTGCAACACTTCATTAGAAATATTAAGTATGATCATTATTTCTATATCCCTGTAGAAAGGGCGTAGAGGTTTAAGCCATGGTCACATCCGATGCAGTAAGCTGCCTAAAATGCCACACAGATATGTTAGCATGCTTACGGTGCAATTGTTGAATGTAGCTCCTTTTTCTTTTTTCTTTTTTTTTTTTTTTTTACTTCACTTGGCATACATTTATGTGTAAACTTGTCCTCTATTGCTAGTGTTTTCTTTCTTTCTTTTTATTTCATTTATTTATTATTTATTTATTTATATTTATTCTTTAATTTTTATTTATTCAACTAATTTTAATTTTAGTTATTTATTCATTATGATTATTATTTTATTTGGGGAGGGGGAAGGAGGGGGCAGTTGATAGTGAGATGTTATAACAATGTTTTAGTGTTAGTGAGACCGACCGACCTACCTGTGGACTAGGGGATAAATGTCTCCTTTGATTGAGGACGACGGGGCTACCGGGATTGCTCATGACTTGCCGCCTCTGGTTCTGGGGGCTCATTTGAGGGCTAACCTGTGGACTGTGCGTCGTCACCTGGTATACAAGGTGCAAGAATAAGGCTCATTAAAGGTAAAGACCTGTTTTGGAAACGCCCCCCTCTCAAAAAATGAAATGGAAGCTCTTATTACAATCATATGAAAGAATATGTTTTGACTAATATGTGATGATACAAATTTTCCTGAGAAATTGCCTACAAATTGATATATTTGGTAAATTATTGTATCTATTTGGACCTGATAGATTTCGCGTCACGTAGTCCCATATACATCTTTCTGTGTACAGTGCTTGTAACTTTACCAAGACTGGGCTAAATTTCTTAACATTTTGATGATTCCAGAACCTTGCAGTAAACACCAATACTTATATACTTATATGCTAGATGATCAGCCTTTTCTGATCGATTCCAAAACGTTTCTTTCACAATACAATCGCATGACCATAACTGGTCTTTATCTTTAACCTGCCAGATGTATTCTCTTACCCTATCTGTCTATTCATTGACAAGTTATTCTATAAATTGGTCATTTATTCACAATTACGCCACTGCAAATTTAACTTAAAGATGTTAAATAACGATAAACGTAACATTTCAAATCTAATGGTGCTTTATAATTCCAAAATGCCTTTAATTACCTTTAACACTGGAAGAAACCATTAAAGCTATGAATAACATCTGCAACTTTAACTCCTGTTCACACAAAGAGTAAGTGTAGAACAAATGGCATATCTAACGGACAGCTTGTGTATGATTCATGTATACCACAAATGCCATCAAATCTTGGCACGAATGGTAAAGGTTGTCACGGCAAGGTCAGCCTCTCATGAAGAGAGGAGTGTTTCACAAAGACTAAGATCAACTTTAAGTTGGAGTTAACTTTAGCAGGCTGTTCATGCCACTGTTTGCTCTCACCATTTACTGGCATTGGTTTCTCAAGGAAAGCACAAATCATGGTCACAAATCTACAGAATTTACCTTTTTTGATAGTTTATTATTTAAGGAAAAAATATTATCTAAAGATCATAATTGAGAGACCAATGGTGAGAGCAACCAGTGGCACGAATGGCCTGCCATAATTAAGTCCAACTTAAAGTCGATCTTAGTCTTTGTGAAACATCCCCCAGGAAGGAGACGGACCCCACAGAAACACTCACCTGTGGTAACGTGTGGTTACCCACAATGCTCAGGTGACCTCCTGATGGCATGCTTTGCGAGAGGTTTGTGGCGCTACCGCTGTGATTGTATGTCTGGTCTTCAGGATCTAAGGGCGTTGGGAGCGGAGAGGGGATGTGGAGGTTGGTGAGGTCCGGTAGCGACCCGGTGCTACTTGAGATCGGGATGGAGTTGATTGCATCCGATGGCTGCTCCGATGGACAAATACTGCAAATCAAAAATAAAACAAACATCAATTACATCATTGACACCACAATTAACAGGTAGTTTTACAATGAAGTGCTTTTCTAATCATTAATAAATATTTATCAGATTAACTAGATTCAATTACACTTATAATCCTTGTAAGGATTTTTTAATAAATTGTCAGACAATCAAATAGCAATACCTATCACGTCTTCATTTGACTGATTATCAATGTTTACACATGTATAGACTATAAGCAATGTAGCTATAATGCTTAGGCTAAGTGCCATGTTAATGCTTGAAGATATGACTTTCATATCTCCAATCAAGTATCAAACCAAGTCTACTACTAGACTGACTGACTGATACTTCACTCCTTTTAACAGACGTAAGGATACATTGAAGTCTAACACAAGGTGTGTGTGTATGCACCTGCTTGATACAGGTAAAAGTTTATGACCACTACAATGACTGCATACATTAAGCAGGGCATACAGTTTTACTCTGCGTGTAGCTTTTGAGTTTGTGTAAGTTGCATGACAATTAAAAACACACATATACCAATCAATCAGGCTAAGATGGATAAAATTGCAGAATTTGAGCCAAATAATGGAATATTTATCCTTATGCTTTAATAGACCTGCATGCAGTCTGTATCATAATCCCCAAAGAATTCTCTCAACTTCTAGGAAGCAATGAGAGTAGTTGATTGATCTGACTTTCCATCAAGGTATGCACAGTAAAGCATTACTCCTGAAACCTGAGCAAATTGGCCTGGAAATGCCTGGAAAATCAGGTGTTGACTTACTTGATTCCAGGTACCTCACATGATCTGGGCCTGGACTGAAGCTGGTGATGACCCTGGGTAAGAAAAGACAAACATGGAGAATATTGGAGGATCTGCGTTCATATTCTTTATTCAAATAGTTCTTTGTAGATTCTATAAGCAGAAGATGATAAACTCCACTCAAGGAGGAAAGACTTACAGGAGATTGAATAACGATTGTCAACAAATAACATAAAAGAGACTCCATGTGTAAGGTGACAAAGGAGATTTTCAAACATAAGGTAATTTTTCCAATTATAGAAATTAAAACAAAATGCATAGAATGACACGATATTGATTGAAAAAAAATTATGATCAGAAATGTGAAAAGAAATCCCACCACTGCCACCATTTTTGGTTGTGTGTTGGCTTCACAGCACAAACAAATAATAATATAACACATGAAGATGAAGAATATGATCTTATTGGTTTTAATTCATAAAAGCACTCTTATTCATTGTATTCATGTATTTTTGTTACAGAATTACAGTGATTAATGTGGAATAAATTTGTTGAGAATTTTGGTTCCATAAACCAGGTTTAACTTAGTCTGCCTTATGAATAACAGACATTGTATATTAAGAATGAAAAGGGGTGTTATCTCAAATAAAAAGAATTCTCTTATTTACATGTACGCTACTCTTGTACTCAGTAGATTAAATACAAACACACAAGTAATACAAGTATTTTAAAACTTATATATACAGGATAAAATTTGATAGACAAAAAAACTGAAAATATAAATGAAAATTAAAGAGAGAAAAGAAGATACAGTAACAACTACAGCATAGTAATTTTGTGTTTAAATTACTGTCATACAATAAATTTACAGCCTGCATAACAAATCTGAAGTGATTATCAGGAAGAAAAATGGAAGATTCTACAAATAATCCCCTCTACAGGCAACTATTCCGTCAAGTTAAAACATTGCCGGCTAGATATATTCTTGCTTTTAACGCGTCCTTGTTTTGGCATGAACTCTCGTCGTTTATCTCTGTTTCCTACCATCACCTTCAAGAAGATAAGGGAGTGGGATAATTCTTCTTCTCCAGGGTGATCTCTATCTGATTGAATATTCATAACCAAAACCAAGACCAGGATTTCCCTTTGTGAGATAGATCAAGCAAATACTTCATGCCATCTCCAAAATGAAAATAGCTCATAGATCTTTCCAATGTACAAGCTTTTTTCTATTTAATCAACAGTTCATTGTGCAGAGGTTGCTCCTTACAATTGTATTTGGATAGTACTGGACTATCAGCATACACTGTTTAATCCAATTATAACAGAAGAGGAAAACAGACTGGAGGGATAGAACGAGGACACAGCTAGGGGTGTCTAAACAACGTAGTTTCTTTAAATTGTTTGAACCCGCAGTTAAAACATCCCAAAATGTTGATCTTGAGCATATTTTTGGACAAAGAAAACTCTTTCTTTCTTCTTGGAATTCAACATGGGTTAATACATTGTGAAGTTAGATATCTTGATACAGTTCTAGTTATATTGAACAAACAATGCAGAAGACACTACTGGACACTTGTCACATGAATTAGAACTACTTGAACATGTTTAAAAAGATAGAGGCCATATGAGATAATCAAAGACAAGCTGATATAAAATGTTCAGAATAACAGAAGAGGAGATTCCTTGTGATATATCCATTACAGTGAATCCTGTATAAAAAGACCACTAAAAGGACACACATAATGCATTCTATACAAGCAGGTGGTCATTATACACAGGTTTCTTTTAACAGGTGGTTTCTGTAGCAGGGGATGTTTCACAAAGATCCTAAGTGGAACTTATCTCTAAGTTAGACTTAACATTTATGGAAAGCTGTTAGCATTTATGAAAATATTTTGTAAAAGTTATTTTAAAAGGCATAAAATGTTGATTCAAATCATTCATATTTTCTATGATCAAGGAGATTTCATGTTCTTGATGTGGAATTTATAAAAAGTCTTGAGTACTAAAAAGTCTAAAATACTTGAATTTTCGCTTTTGTACCGGAGTGTTGGCTCAGTCAGTAGAGCGTCCGCCACACAACCAGGAGGTCGTGGCTTCGAACCCCGGCCGCGTCATACCAAAAGACGTTAAAAGATGGGAGTTGTTGCTACCTTGTTTGGCGTTCAACAATAAGGGATAGAGCAACGTCGATCTGGTGCTGCTCAGTGGCTGCCGAGCTCACGATCAATAGGGCAAAAAGAATTGCCGTTTCGGTATAATAAAATTTGGAGTGGACTGTTAGGCTATTATTATTATTATTATTATTATATGTTATTATAAAGCTACAAATGGCTCTCCATAATTTTTGAGTCCAACTTAGGATCCTTGTGAAAACCCCCCCCCCCCCAGGTGTGACAGTATACGACTTACCTTCTTGGGGTCCCAGTGAACAGGCTTCAATCTATCACCCATGTTATCTATCGTATCTGAGAAAAGAGAAACAAAAGATATGTCAATATAAACTTAGAGACAAAATGGGGGAAGGAAAGCGAGAGGGGAGAGATGAGGGGAGGGGAAGAAAAAAGAGGAGAGAGAGGGAGAAAGAGGGGAGAAAGAGAGAGAGAAGGGAAGAGATAGAAGGAAAGAGAGAGAGAGAGAGAGGGAAAGAAAGAGAGAGAGAGAGAGAGAGGGAAAGAAAGAGAGATAGAAGGACAGCAGGAAAGAAACAGGAAGAAATTTAACCAGTTTAAATCTCTTTACAAAACCCTGTTACCATTCATTATACAAGAGGTGATCAAATAGAACATGGCAAAAGAATTTGAAATCTGAAAGGATAATTTCTTAAATCTTTGAATTGCATACACTCTAAAGCTTTCATTTATTAATTTCTTTGTTGATCAGGGAATTTCTTCAGGACCAAGTCAAAGGTGAGGGTGACAGCATTTAAGGGTCTGCATTGCAATAGGATCTTAGGTTAGGTTTAGAGTTAGGGATAGTGTAAGGTTTTGGGTTAAAGTCAGGAATTCTAATAGATATCAAGCATGGAACAAAAGAAACAAGACATTCATTAGCAAGACTTCCTACAGTACTTGCCTAATAAAATAAATTCATAATGAATCGAATCTACAGCACAAGAATTCAAGTGTAGGTTTCAAACATCATGCTTTGAGACTATAATGCAGTATTCAAACAATCATTTTTGTTTTAGACTTCAGACTTGATGATGACCTGCTACCCTGGATAATTAATCAAATAAGGGCTTGATAGTACCCTGGCTGAATAATATTCAAATATTTGATCACAACTTTTGAACTATGAGCAAAGTGTTGACTGTCTGCCATTTATGTTTTCAGCTCATCTATATGTTCATATCTTTTAATGCATAAACTTAGGTTTTGAGGAACAACTGTTTGCTAGCTTATCTAATTACTGGCATTTGCTTTTTATCTATTTTTTGTGTTTAAGGTGACTCTGTAATAATGCCTAAAATTCAGAAACAAAATCCTGGATTTAGTTTATGCTGCAATCATTATTATAAACCTTTAGGTCAGTCAGGAATTCTATGACTTTTAGAAGCCGATCACCTGTCTGATTATCAAGATATTTATGATTGGAAATCGAAATTTCATTTTTCGTTTTCCTAACGGTTTTTATAACGCTACAGTCTATTGGGGAAAATGAGTATGGTAAAACCGGTCACTTCATGATCATTTTTAGGCACAATTTTGTTGGAAAGTGGGAAATATGAAAGAAAATCTAAATTTTCTGTAAACAAATACATAAGAAAGAAAGAAAACAAGCTTCAGTAAAAAAAGAAAAAAAAACCCCATATATTTTAACACAGTTCTGTCACAGTGGATGTGTTGTCTCCTTTGAAATTAGTTGGCCAGTAATCTTTGAAATGAACATTAATAACTCCCAGTGTTTTGCCTGACATAGCATCTTACCTCTCCTATGGGGAACGGATGCGGGTCCAGAGAAAACATCTTGAACCATTGCACTGGTATGAAGCGCCGAGTCAGAGTTCGTTCTGAGAAAGAAAGAAAAAAGACATAAATTAAAAGTTAATAGTGTGGATGACACGACAGTCCGATAAGTTTAGGTCGTGGTTTTAAATTTAGAAGTTGACTTGTAATTAGGGGAACGTGGCGGTGCACTCTTGGTTACAAAACAAGTTCATAACCTACATGTTTTACAAACTTAATGTTTATAACAACCATGTTAATGTTGCTATTATTATAATTTCATCTTAACCTCGTCATGATTAGTCCTTCAATGATAATAATAGCTCATGAAGGATGTTATGCAAAAGTAAACTGTGCAGCTTTTTTAATACTTAATACATGTAAATTACAAATTTTCAACATATTCAACTTCCGTGCAAATCTACACATTTTATTTTTTTTAATATCTTCTTTTTTCCCTTCATCTCCCTCTCTCTTTGTATCTAAAAATGAAAACATATAAAGTGTTAAACTTAATAATTCAATCTGATGATTTGGGAAACTATGAACTTCTGACAAAATATTAGTAAAATATACATTGTAACATTTCCGTCTCTCACACACAACCTAATGACCTTTGACATTAGACCTTTATATACCAGCTGAAAACTCTACATCATAGAGATAAATGAATTTGCAGGTGAACTCGAAACATAATGCAGCGTGATGCTAGCTCCAGGTGGCAAAATAATAAAGGGGAAAACCCTAATCTGAGGAGGTGATAGAAGCGACTTGGAAATGAGGTCATATATTATGCATCAACCCAGATCATTCCTCTTCACAATAATCCAATGATGAATTTTGCCAAGTTTCGTTCCCATTTATTAAAGTCACACCAATTTCTTGGAAAGAAGAGATTGATGTTACATGTAAGGGCCTATATTAAACTTCATCAAATTTGGAATTTTTCTTTCTCAAATACAAAAGGTCACTTGGAATGAAAAGGAGAGTGAGAGTCTGGAAATACATGCCAAGGTGTGAAGAATAACTAAAGCTGAGATTGCAGAGAGAGAAAGATGGAGAGAGAAAGAAAGAGAGAGTGAGAGAGAGAGAGAGAGAGAGAGAGAGGGGGTGGGGGGGGCAGGGAGATAAACATACAGGATAAAGGAAGAGAGAGTGAGAGATAGAGAGAGAGATAAACAGAGTGGATGGACTGATGGAGAGATATAGAGATAGATAGAGAGGGAGAGAGATAGACAGAGTGGACGGAGAGAGAGAGAGAGAGAGGGAGATAGACAGAGTGGATGGACTGATGGAGAGATATAGAGATAGATAGAGAGGGAGAGAGATAGACAGAGTGGACGGAGAGAGAGAGAGAGGGAGATAGACAGAGTGGATGGAGAGAGGGAGAGAGAGAGAGAGAGAGAGGGTGGGCAGGGAAATAAACAGACAGGATGAAGGAAGAGAGATAGAGAGAGATAGAGAGAGAGAGAGAGAGAGAGAGAATCAATCAACAGGTTGTAGCCAAGCATCTAATAAGTAGCATTTTTAACATTCAGATGGGTGCCTGTTGAAGGCTTGTGACAGAGCCCCGACTCCCACTGTTTCCATGGCAACACACCCACAATGCCACTTGAGAACACCGAATTTAGGATGGAAAGACAACGAGAGAATGGCATAGCAGTGTGTTTTCACTGATGGGGGACACATGCTATGCTTCACAAACGTTCCACTAATATGTAATACAACCAGGCCAAGCCGGTGAAAACCAATGCATATACATGTATTATGGGGTCTGAGAGACATTTTGTAAGATGAGTGATTCTGTGAATTGATTCCCGTAAGATATACACATAAGAGATATATATTTTCATATTTTGTTTTATCCATGGAAAAAATCATGAATGGAAAAATCATAAATTATAACCACTGTCTCTGGTTTCGCTACAAAGATCTACATGTCACTACCACATAATATTTTTCATCATGTAAAATCAACAGGCTTGTCCATTGTCATATGTGACACATATACGGAATTCCCCTTCTACAGAATTAGACTGATGTAGTCATGTGATAACATTCCCCCTTCCCGTGAGCCCTTCCTGAGTTACGCCTGACGAGACGACGGACTCCCGGGTTCATGCAAAAGTCAGCACCAGGTGTGAGTGAGGCATTACACAAGAATGAATGGGATAGCTTACATAGTACCATACATTTAATTTTATGTCCTGTTTGTTATATTAAAATTCACATCTTCCACACATACCGGTTAGTATTACACTTTGATGATCTAATGGTAGAGCCTGGTTGAAATCTAAACCCTGAGCAATGATGAGGGAAAGTGGAGAAGCTGTTAAAAATATGTGGCAAAAAAAAACTTTGAAAGCTCAAGGAGGGCTCAGATTATAAAGATATAGGAATATCCACAAAAAAACTTGAGGCAAGTTTATTTTTATATCAAATATTGGGAGCTACATATACTCTGAAAAACAAAAACTAAACAAAATTAAATTTATTTTAAAAAAACTGAAGAAGAGGAACCGAAATAAGCAGTTTGAAAACAAGGAGAAGCAAATATTGTATTGATTTCATGTCGAAGTGGCCTCGGTAGACTCAATTTCACTTTGTTTCATATCTTTTCATGTAAGGTCAAATTTTGAAAGATGCCAGAGACTTGGTTTACTGCAAAAATATTTCTTATTCATAAGAACTTTTTAATATTTGAATAAGGGTGTGACATATAAGAATACTGTCCATTTTTTCAAAAGTTCAATTTTGTTAGTTATTCTACTCTGTGTTTTTTTAGCTCACCTTAGCTACATGTACACCTCTCATGTTTCATATTTCAATGATTTTGCTCAATGTCAATGTTTATTTGCTTTTCAATTCTACAATTCATGTTTCTATTTACCCTCCACCGTTCAAACCATAACAAAGTATGCATGTATACTCTCTTGTGTTGCATCTATTCAGTGCCAGAATGTCATTTAAGTCACATACTACAATACAAAGTCAACTCCCTTCTAACACTAAGCAGACAATAGTTTATAATTTCAATACACATACGGAATGGGGTCTTTTGGGAACTTGTCACAACCCCGCCTTCTTAAACAATAAGCAGCCAGAGACACACCTAAACTTAGAAAACCATGAAAATGACAACAAAGACATATTTTTCAGCATGGATTCCCTTTCTTTGATCAACTTGGCTACATTCTCTGTATGCCTAAATGTGTATAGAGAAGATTCTTGCAAGCGCTTGGGATATTCATATTGAATATCTCTCTTCTGCTTCCTTTGCTTTTCCCCCTGTTTTACTTCTCTCCTGCATAAATGGGGCTTTAAAAGTCATATGCACACCATACACATAACCATCATCATCCTCCTCGCTGGGGATGCTTTCCAGTAGTCTTCAAAATCATACCCTTTTTTTAAATTTCACAACACACGCTCAAGCAACAATCGCTCCCAGCCAATGTCCTTTACTTGTATACTGACTGAACTCTATGTTCATCGGGACTATAAAAAGAACGCAAATATACCCAACACTTAACCCTAACCTAAACCCAAACGGCAAACCTATCTACCCTTCATGTTTGATAAAATATAGTCCGGAGCAAATGTTGAATCATCCCTTTCATCCGTGATCATCTTTACTAGATGTAGAACATTTGACAAATTCACATCCTATCCCATCGGTATTAGGATACAATTGCCAAAAGATGTTAGTGCCAGGCTGGGATTCGAGCCCTCAAACCTTGAATGAACCACTATACAACAATACTTCCTCTAATGATACATATCAAAATGTCAACAACACATTGGCACTGCTATATATTTAAGTTGCATTGTTTACACATAGAGTTGTTTTTTTAAACCATTTAATTTTGTGACAGTCATGTATATATGATATAAAAAATAGATTTTAAAGTTAGATTCTGACACCTGCAAGCCTATAAGCCCTACATGAATCCCTCTACCCCTTTATCCTATACATCAGATGAGGAATGAATAAGGAGGAAGTATGGGGTCTGCCCTTGACACAGCATAGACTACCGCTCCCCGAGATAGCCACCATGTATTCTGGTGCGGGGGGGGGGACTTTGATAATAATAGACCTGGCTATTTCTGGGCTCTTCGCTACCCACCACTGCTCCTCAGCATTCTATAAATGTCATGCTGACTTTCTGTGAGCAGAGCAGAAGAGTTGAGATGCAATCATGGCTTGTAGACGTAAACCTTTTGATCCGTTTGTCATTGCTGATTGAAGGATGCGGAGCGTCTTGATACTGCCGTCAAATCATGTGTCTCATGTGTCTTTAACATCAACTCGGGATGAAGAAGGGGTTTTCCCTTATAGCTTTACATGTTCACACTTCAAGCTAAATCCCGAGTAGGCCCCTACTAGTAATGCAAATGCATTTCAAAAGCAATTCTAATTTTTTAAATCATATAATTGTTTTGGTCAGCAAAATAACGAAAAAATTGCTGAAAATATTGACTGAAAAAACATGTTTTATATTGCCTGACATGAGGTTGGAATTTATAATTATTAGGTGGTCTGTCGTTTTCGACAGATCACCTACTGTTTTCGTCAGAATTTTCTTTCTTTATTTATTTATTTATTCTTTATTTTTATTTATTGTTCCCACTTTTTTGTTAACAGGGTAACTCAAGATCGGTTCAATCAATTTCGTTCAATTTTGGCACAGTCATAGGTCATTGTCATGAGACGTCAGAGTAACATTTTCAAGGTCATCAAATCTTCATGACGTCATCCAGGCGCCATTTTGTGTTTTTTTTGGTACTTTTTACTCATGATCATATCTTCATAACGGAAAGGCATTTTTCATTCATATTTATCATGATTAAGGTCAATATCCGTCCGGTCAATTTCAGGTCGTACGTGCGGGCGTCAGCGCACGCGCAAAAAATAAAAATGCTCAAAATCGTTTCAAATTTATTTTGCATACGTTTCAGGCCATTTTAAGCATTTCGCAAAAAAACTCGCACACGCGCATGCGCGTTTTCGCGCGTAATGGCATTTTGCAACATAAAATCGCCAAATTTTTTATGTCATCGTATTTGGCACATTTTTCCAAGCATTTTGATACCTTGTTCACCTTTTCTTGACCATTAAAGATAAACTTTAGTACTGGTAATGCGATTGCATTGTGAAAGAAAACGTGTGAAAGGATCAGAAACAGTTGATCATGTAGCATGTAAGTATTGGTGTGCACTGCAAGGTTCTGGAGTCATCAAAATCATAATAAATTTGACAGAGTCTTGGTAAAGTAACAAGCACTCACATAGAAAGCTATATATGGGACAACACACATGGTGTCGGGGCTAGTACTACCTTGATTTCCTTGTCTTTCTATGCTCATTACTCAACCAGTATACATTTTCTTCCAAAATTGTTTGGCACATGTCATTTATTTGTAATCTTGAACATTCAGTGTAAGTTTCGTTTGATTCTGTGAGAATTTTTTTTTTTTTTTCACCAGTACCATACATGCCAACATTTGAAAATCAGAAATCTGTACAAATTATGCTTTTTTTTTAAAAAAAGAGGAACAATCTTAACTCTCCTATTCAATACTACAGACAAATTTGTACAGGAAGAGGAAAACCTGCATTAAAATGATAATTATCTTCTCCCAAAAAGAGGAATGTTCCTCTTTAATCTGAACAGTTGGCATGTATGCAGTACTGGAGTTTATCTTTAATAACGGAATGAGCGTCCGTTTAAGATACATTCTGTGCGTGCGAGCTCTTGTAATACATAGCATATATGGGCAAAAACATGCCTATACAAAATCCATTGTAGCTCTTTAGGGTGCAAGATGACCCCATTTTTTTTTCATATCTTGATAAAGTATGAGTCGGAAATATGATTTCATGTCTCATTTGACCCTCAACTAACTCATGACGTCATCATAATGGCCTACGAACTCAAAATTTCAATTTGCATATTATGACGTCAGCATATTTTTGGAAAATTGACCGTATCTCTGTAGATATTTATCAATTTCCTTCCAAATTTTGATATGATCTAGCTTATACAATTCTCTACAAATGCAGTTACCACAATATTTCATTTTGACAAAGGTATCATGGCGTATTTTTGCGATTAAAGGTGGCATGTCAATTTTTCACATTTTGCGTGTATTCTCTATGGGACATGACCTTTTCTCAAAACTGGATTCTACATCCTGTCTTTTGCGAGCAATATCTCCGTCGTTTTAGCTTTGTTTTCGCTGAGCTTTGAGTATGTTGTAGCTGAGACAATAAGCTATCACAAGTGTGCCCTTTATTTTTCGATCAGATGCCGGGATCATGCTCATATCTCACTTGCAAAGTGGGATTTGATAATTCCATTTTCCGTTTACGTGTAATCTCTATGGGAAATGTTTTGGTATATCGGTAACGCACTTGACTTCCGACCTCGAGGTCCCTGGTACGAGTCCGGGCGTCTCCAACAATTTTTTTTTTCTCCACTTTTTTTTCTTTTTGACCTTTCACTGTACCATCTCCTTTGAATATTAAAACACATAGAATCGCAAATAATGTAATTAACAACCATATTTATTTTATTATTACCCTATTATCACTTGATCTATTACTTTTTGCGTGTAATCCTTATGGGAGATGACTTTTTCTCAATCTGGATTCTACATTTTTGTCTTTTGTGAGCAATATCGCCGTTATTTAAGCTCGATTTTTGTCGATTTTTGAGTATGTTGTAGCTGAGACTATACGCTATCTAAATGTCCCCTCATTTTTTCAATCAGATGTCATCATGGTCTGTTGATGATCATCATCAACATCACCATGTTCATCATCATCGTCATCACCATTACTATCAAGATCATCATCATCATGATCATCATTGTTTACATGTCTATATAACTTCTACCTTTTTCAATATAGTACATATTATAATCTATCATAAGACTTGAAGACAGACCACCTTATTCGTCCTCGTGACAAATTAAATTCTAGTTTTTCTTTAACTCTGCTTATGACTGAGCTACTACCAGTATATGTTTGCCATCATTGGGAGATTATTTGTAGCCTTAAAAGCTCAGTGTAAGCTTGCTTTCAATGTGGGAAATCATATTTTTGTAATTTGTAGGTTTTGGTTAATATGTAATTGTTTATCTTTGTATTTTGTTTGTTATAGCACTTAGAGACTTTGGTGGTAAACGCTTTTTAAGTACCGTTTCGATTATTATTATTATTTTTTTTTTCTCATTGCCAGCATTAAATATTTGCTCCAAATCTAACATTTGTTTCATTTAACAGAGCAAATCAAAAGATAACCATTTCTTACAAAAGTAAAAATACTGTTTTGTAATGCAAAACTTTTGCTTTTATGAATTATTCTGCATGGCCAAATCACTAACAAAACATAAACATTGTTTTTTTTAGTCCCACGTATAATCTACACACAAATAAAACCTTCCTCTTTTTTGACATAAAGACAAGCAAATATTTGTACAAATGTTGATACTGTGTAATATTCTAGAAAGAATCACTGAGCGATTTCCCACAGAATCCTTGCTTCCAAATCAATAAGATAAACAATGGAGGACAGGGGATGGTGTGCTATATTGATTTTTCTTTCCTCTACATTTATTTGTTTACCTTGCAATGCAATCTAGAGCAGTATATAACAAGAGTGGATTTCTTTTTACGGGACAGCAAGAGACAGCTCAATGGCTATGCGTTGTGATGTTTTGTGAGTCTATATCATACAGTAACGTATCAGACAATCTATGAAATACACCAGTATTTAAATTGAAAAATCTAAACAAATGTCTGCTAATGTGACTACACATTTCTTTGTGTTGATCAACAAAGCTTTTGTTAGCCTGCATTTACGAACTGCACTTTGATTTTTTTCTCTAATCACCAGAACTCATCTAAAATACTGACAGTAAAATTACTGTCATTAACAAAATGTTTTCTCAAAAGAAATGAAATGAGTGCATATTCATGTATTTGATTATGGATGCAAGTACGGTGCATCTAAAAATTCATATAAATATGACAAAGAAAGAGCAAATGTGCCATCAACTTCTAATACCTCTCATTAAAAAGTTATCTATGTCTATTTGAAAAACACAAAGGTCTTTTTGAACAATTATAAAAAAAAGATTGCACATAAAAAAACCCATTTGAATTCTCTTTAAAAAAAGACATTGTAGTAGGGAGCTCTTTTTCTTGGTTAAATTTATATCTCCCTATCAATACTTCCAGATTGCCTTTCTGTTGTATCATTTTCAATGTTTAATGGTACTTTTATAAATCTGTAACTGCTAACCTGTCCCTTTACTACAAGGGATATCCCCTTCTTGTAGGAGTATGGAGAAAAGATTTTTCTAGCTCAGTGCTCTCTTGAGAAGGTCTCAGCTGATCAATCGTGTTCATCAACTTAATCAAATCACAAATCAAATCAGGCTTATATGAATATACAAAGAGGTCTACCACAAGATTTGGTTTACATTTGTGTGCAAACCAAAGTCTTACATTATTTTGAAATTTGAATGCTATAAAACATAAAGCATATGACTGTGGAGGTTTTTGTTCAATATTATGTTGTGTGTGAACTAACCCTATGCTTTTCACAACCACTTCATTTTACATTGGATCATACACAACAACTAAGCCTGTAGGATGTACATTTGTACTTTTCAGAGTTGGGAAACATTATTCAATGACATTAAATAATTTAATATACCATACATGGATAACACATGCATATTTAAAAACTTTCTGTGCTGTGGGAATAAATGTATTGCCCCAAGATTTGTACCACCAGAAATGACGCCAGAAGCGAGAAGTTTAGCGTATTAAACTACATATAGGGTGTGACTCTCCTACTAACAGGACCTCCAGCTAACATTCTAGACCAGAATAGAGGGGAGGGGCGCGCTTACACACAATGGGGCAAAAAAAATTCTTATTAAATCTTTGTCTGCTCAGGGTAGGACTTGAACTCATGTGCAAAACGAAAGTCATGAGAGCGAGACGACGATCCAATTGCGCCTCACCGCCTTCGTTATAAAAATCAGTTCACAACCTTGGCTCAAATTGTAATGTTTAGTCGAATGTACTCATATTTGCATCCAGTGCTTTTTATTGTTTTCAGTACTATTTAGTCAACTTATAAAGTTTATGAAGATGAATATAATGATTCTAAAACCTCATTGTACTCAATTCATACATAATCAGCTATCCTGAATAACTTAAAGACCATTAATACTACTGGGCCAGAAGGGATTAGACCACACAGGAAGGTCACTGACAGGTGGCTGTCTCATTAACTCAGCTTTCAACTAACATGAGAAAAAGAGGATCATGGGGGACCAACAGGCACTGATTGGGGAAGTTTTCTATATAGAGGGAGCAAGTAGCTACAAGTAGGACAGTGGGGCACAGTGGGGCTTCAAGATAGTTCCTTTCAACAAAAAATTGAATGTCCAGAACTCCAAAATATTTTTGTAATGGCTGTGTGTGGGGCACGTCGCACTAAGGGCGCGTTCATGCTTGATTTTGAAGGCAGAATGAGCGATTTGTAACGCTCATCGTAAACGCTCATCGTAATCGCAGTTCCACGGTGCACTGTTCATGCTCACTTCTCCAGGCAATTCTCCTTGGGTGGCCTTCAGGTGCGCATGCTACGTAGACCCACTAGAGGTCAGTGCCTTGACCCCATTTAAACGCGTTTACAAATTGTAAACGCATTTTTTTGTGAGTTTACGATCGGCGAGCGTGATCGCCGTTTTTCGGTGATTCTACAAAAGTGAGCATGAACGCAATCGTGTTTTAAACTAAATGCGTAACAGATGCCTGATTCTGGCCGTCAAAATCAAGCATGAACGCGCCCTCATCAATACATAAGATATGCTAGAAATCAGAACATGGATGTTATTCCAGAAGCTGACCTGATAATAACCTCTGAGTGACTGACAGAGAGCATACACATAAAAAACCTTTCACTCTCTCTCTCTCTCTCTCTCTCTCTCTCTCTCTCTCTCTCTCTCTCTCTCATCTCTTTCCATTCATATAGCTTCATCTCTTCAGCACACACTAAATGGTCCACACCGACTTCTAAACCATTGTATTAAAAAGCTTCCTGCACTGTTCTCCCAGGCAATCTTAAAGGGACGGATTTGCTTCCATCCACCTGTTTTTAAAAATGTCAATCTCGCTCTGTCTGACAGAAAATATGTTACCATTCTCTTTCTCTATCTCAGTTCTTTCTCCTCTGCACACACTAGAGCGTCCACATTAACATTGATAACTGTATGTATGTAACTGTAAGCTATAATATATAACATTTATAAAAATTGTTTTATGAAAATAAGAAATATATTTGAGACTTACCTCCTCCAACTTGTATCACTTGGTGGAGACAGGTAGGGAGCACTGTATGGCGCTGCTTCGTGTGAGAGGGTTAAGGAATATACACCAACAATACATAAACAATACTCTACATGGATCAAAATACGACAGAACTTTTGAATAAATAAAGTGTTAGATCTGCCCCAGCATCCTCCTAACAGCATGTGGGATTACAATGATGTACGATACATAGATTATATAATATGACCCAAAACACAGTACCAGTGCATAGAATATTCAACATACTGCATATACATGTGTCAGTAATTAGCCGACAAAGATAATTAGACCACAGATTGGTCAGATAAGAGCAAGTAAAGTCAAATCAGGAACTTTCGTGAGTTATAAAAATTTGTTGTTATGGTCGCATGAAACTTTTGTAAACTGCTAAATTCTGAGCAGCAATTACTAATAAATCTATTTTATATCATGACATATTCTCATTTCATTATAGTACAAAAAAATGAAGTAGGTATGATAATCTTGACAATATTGAGATCATTATAAATACCGGTAAACATTATTAAGCATTGCAATGTATTATGTACACACATATTTTTAAAGAAAGCAATATTTGTCATTAATGAGGATAACAATTGATGCGCAAAACTAATGTTTCCTTCCTCATCAAATGGCACAAAATGAGGAGGAATACATTAATGTCCGAGGCACAGACGCTTCTAATTAGGGCATCAATCATTAGCTTTACCCAATCAGTTTCATCAAACATATATCCACTATCTTCGCAAATAATTAAAGTATGACAACAAAATTCTTTTTTACAAAGAGGGTTAAAAGACCTTTCCTGGTAAAGCACTAAAACGAAGGGCTTAAAATCTGCCTTGCAATATGCATGATTTGCTAGCCATTATTATCAGTACGTGTCAATTTCATGCATTTTTCAGAGGAAGAAACTCAGGGGAAAAAGACGGCTTTCTCAACACATCCTGCAGCCACAGCTACTCTAGTCTCAGCTACTCTAGTCTCAGATCAGGCGCTCACAAATGCAAATTTGTCATATTTTCAAACAGCTTGTAACCAATTCAAATTTTGTAAGAATGGTTCCTAGTATTACATTTGAATGTTTTTGAATCCCAGAGTATGTTCTTTTTTGGTGATAAGGAACCAAACAAGAATTCCGCTTTCCCAATTTCACTTTTGCTAAGTGATACAAATGGACTTGTATCATATTGTATAAGCTTGACAAATATATAATTTTTTGGTGTAATGTTTACATCATGGCGTAAACAAAATAATTACCTTGATAATCACTGATTGGCATGTGCGCGCGCACACTACTTGCGTATAACATGTCTGCGGGTAGTAGTTCAGTTCAGTTCAGTTTATTAATTTTTCTCAAGCATAAAAACAATATTATAATATATACAAAAATGGCAAATATATGTTATGTATGTATTTAAACTTTGTCCAATTTCCTCTGTATTTATAATCTCTAATTTATACAGGGCTTCTCAGGAAAAAAGTTTTGATTCTGAGAGAGTTTCCCTGTTTCAAGAGGAGGTACATGATGTAGTATAATGGAAGAGGCTGTGGTGATGGTGGAATCAAGTTGTAGTTGCCTTTGTTACATTTTGTTACAGCAATCATATAATACACTGTAGTTTGGTGAAAATCTGTTTCTATTGGAGCACATAAGTGGTCTGAGATCATATCGATCATATCAATCTTCAATTAGAGTTAAAAGCTGTCAGAGAACGAAATAGGTCAGGGAATATCTGGCAAGCCAGATAAATCCACCTTAGCCTTTGAGTAGAGAATATATTGTTCTCCTCTGGGAGTTTCACAGCTTGCAACAAACTTGTATGATATAGAACAAGTAATGTATGAATACCTCAGTGGCTGCCAAGCTCACGATCAATTGGGCAAAGAGAATTTCCATTTCCGGTTTAACTTAATAATAGTTACTTAATAATGGTTCTTGGAAGAAACATTGAATTTGATAAATACAATGTACATACATGTGCATTTATTAACTAGTCTATCAAAATATATCTATCAGAGAAAAATTCTGCTGATTTAAATACATTTATGTAAAAAAAGAGGAAAATATAAAAATTCCCTAAAGATAATCATACTTGTCAATCAAACAGATCACCAAGTATATCTATCTTGCGTGTGAATAATATAGACTCAATTTTTTATAATTGAGATAAAGGTAATCAAATGATTCCCTATCTTCCTCTCTCTTTCCAATCTTGTATCAAAATCTTACAAGGGTGATGACTAGAAGACTATCTTTTGGATTTGGCTGTGTCCAAACTCGTTCATCTCCTGTGCTCTACGGCGGTCATGCATGGATGAAAATTTAATGCCATGAATATTGCAGGTCCCCATGAGCCACATAGCAAATCGGCCACAAGATTCTCTGCTGTCTTACAGATTGAGTACCGCAGAAAGATGGAAAGAGTTTCCAAAGATAGCTGATCGTGAGAGAGCATCCTAATATCACCAAATGTTGTTTCATGTCAAGTGTCGGACGGTAAAAAATAATATTTTGGTGGGGGTAATTTTTAGGATACCGGTAAACTGTGTGTAGTGATCACATTCAATGATGTATAGTTGTATACAATATCATAATCAATGATACAAATTGTTGCATAATCGCTATCTCGTATATGCAGTGGCCCATATTAACATTTTGTGGGCACACTGCCCTCGCTCCCCTTGACTTGGCTATGATGAATGGCAGGGATCTATAATAACTCTTTTTTTTCTTAGGGTCCTGCTGAGCTGAGCAAATCATATCTGCTCATGTCCGGTTTTTAGTTCAACTAGAACAGCAAATGTGGGGAAACTATGCTTTAAACAATTATCTTTCTAAAGGTATGTTTGGCATGGTTTGGTTTGACCCAATAACAGGTTCTTGAACCAATTCAAATCTGCAGAGCTATGAATATATATCTTCTCCAATCTTCTCCTGGGAAAGTTCTTTCATTTATCTATTCCTCGATGACAACTGATACTTCTTGCAATATGGATCAGGGCTTTGCATAGATCAATATACTGACAATTGTAGAGAATATTTCTCAACCAGAGGCCTACTTATATCAGTTCCATCATGTATTTTTCATCAGTATAAGTTTTAAAGCTTTTGTCAGTACTGATATATTGACAGTTGTAGAAAATATTGGATAAGTCTACTTGCAATATTGACAAAATTACTTTTCACATTTTTTGCCATATTAGGATTTGCCGAAACTGACATATTAACAGTTGTACAAATGTTTCACAATTAAAGGCATACTTATATTAACATAAAGAAGGTTTCAGTATTTTTCTCTCTTTAGAATAGGTATTTGGCATACAGTTTTAGAAATGTAGAATAATTGTTCAACTGTAGACTAATCAAAGCTCAAGTCGTTTCATTTTTCAGTGATAATTTTTTTTTCCCTAGGCAAATTACTGCATTATGTATGAACAAGTCTACATGGCGTCGGTGCATCAGTACAGAGGATAATCCTCAGGCAAGCTTAGGGTTGCTATTAGCAACTACTTTCCAAGATATCTACAGTCATGTACAGTGTCATTTCCATTACTGCTCAGAGGGCAGAGAATTATAATGTTTCTGGGACAATAATTGCAATTATGTTTAGTATTGATTCACCTTTGTTCTGTAAAGGTACTATTTGACACTGTAAATAAAAATGCAAGTGTTTATAAAATCAAGCTCAAAATTATGATGAATTGCTTGCTTGTTTCATTGTTTTCTCAGTGTATTTATCATTCTTAAAACACATTAACAAAAAAAAATAGCTGAAATAAAAAATATGAAAAAATATATTTCTCTTGTTTTTCTTCATATTTTACTATGGATTTATGTATATCCTGCCAAATACAAAATGTGTCTTCAAAAGAATTTTCATTATAAACACCTTCCCACTTATCTGCCGAAGGGTGGAAAAAGTGTTTCATGTCTAAACAAGACTGTACACATAAGATTTGTATGCGGAACAGGACCCCATCCCAGTGTTCAAGGGGAAGTCCACCCTGATATTAAGTTGGTTTCAATAGAAGCAGAAAAATGAGAGAAACGGGTCAGTGAAAGATTGAGCGAAACCGATTAAAAATAGGATGGCCACAGGCTTGTTCACATGGCCATTGTGATCACGTGACCCACTCTCGGAGATCAATATGCAGCTGAAGTTCTCGTTTTCACCAAAACATAGATTTACCCCAAATGCAATTGTAGGATATAGCGGACGACGAATGAGACTGCCAGCACACACATAATCAAATAGGGATCCCCTTCTATCTTGGAATAAACGAACAATATTTCATACGAAGATTGCACATGTAAGATGCAGATGTCATTATGATCACAATGTTTTGCATACAGCGGCCATTATAACTCCAAATCTTTATCACCGTTATCATACTGGTTTATGAAATGAGGCATCCAATTGCCACCTTCACACATCCATCCATCTCTCATGCTTGTAAGAGTACTGGAGCTGTGAAGCAGCCGGCGTTGAGATAATTAAGCCATTACAGGGCCAGCCGGCCGGCCGATGCCATAGAGAGAACAGAGGATTTCATATTGATATGGTGAATGGTATACACACACTGTCTGGCACTGGATCATTAGAGGCAAAGCAAAACCTGATAAGGGTGATTTCACATGATGGGAAAAATCCAATGTAGAATGGTAGAGTAAAACATGAGAGGAACGTAAAGTGAAAGGGGTGTACATGAGATATGAATACAAGTGTACCTGCATCTGTATTTGTGTAAACACGAAGGATTTGAACATTAGAGGCAAAGTGAAACCCAATCAGATTGTTTTCACACAATGGACAAAAATCAAACTCAGAAATGTAAAGAAAAACATAAGATGACTGTAAAGTTTTTGTTCAAAACAATGCTCAAACAGGTGTTTGCTTGAAGTATATAACATATCATTATAAGATTTCTTTATACAACGTTCAGTGTAGGAACAAAATGAATAATTTATTGTTACCATTGATTTTCACTAAGCTATACAATGAATAGTGTTAGTCTGAACACAAGGGCAGTCTGAATAGAGAAGAGATCTCTTATTAATCACCTCTGGGTTCTAAGAATACAGGAAACATAAAATTCACAAAGACTGATACAGGAATAAACCCGACTGACCGTGAGAGGGGAAGAGGAAGGGGTGTGTGTGCGTGTGAAAGACAGAGAGAGATGAGCGAAGGGAGAGAGGGGGAGGAGAGAGGGGGAGGAGATAGAAAGAGCAGATGGTAGGAAAGAGAAAGAGAGAGAGAGAGAGAGAGAGAGTGTGTGTGGGTGTTGGTATGTGAGAGGGAGAGAGAGAGGAGAGGAGGAGCATCATTGAGAGGAGAGAGAGAGAGAGAGCACCAAAGAGTATGGAAGAAGATGGCCAAGAAGGGGGTGATAAAAGGAAACAAATATTGTGTGTAGAGAAGAGAGACAACTGGAGAGAAATAAAGTTCATATCGTCGCTGTTTTCACAAAGTGACGGTAGTGAAAAAAAATTGCATTCACTTTGCGTTACGATTTTCCTCACTACCGTCACTTCGTGAAAACAAGGACGATGTATATCACAGGACACGACAGACAACTAAGACTCTGCTGTAAACATTTCTATGAAAATTTCGTAATATTGTCCTTCATTCATCATATCACTACGTAGCATCAAAAATCAATCGGATTGGTTGAGAATCAAATTGGTTAGGAGTGGTATCCTGGTTATCTATGTTGAGAAAGTAGAGATTATTTTTTCTAAACTATATTGAGAGATGCTTGTCCATCATGTTATTATTCTAAATGTTTGATGAAAGTGATTTCACTGACCTAAATTAGCAAAAAAAGCAGATCCACACAAGTATAATGTACACCCCTACCACTATACATGTAGAAGCATGCGACTTATGAATGAATGGAATAGTCATAATCTCGTTAAATACAATTTGATGAGGTCGATACCCTTTCTAGCTTTCCAGTGACTGTATATAAATACATGGTCTAGACAAAGTCACGGAGTGGCCAGATCACATGCTGATTGCAAAGTTGCACGACAACGGTACCGGGCGTCGACCAAACAAGCATGTTACAATGCCATGCTAGAATCAAACTTCTCCACATCATCATAATCCTTCATTTTATTTTCATGCAGCACTGTCATTGCCATGGAAACAGACAAACAATTAGGAGTGCCAAGATAAATTAATAATAATATGATTATATGGGACTACACACAAAGCGAGGACACCAACACATCATCATTAGGCTTTGGCTAGACATTGACATTGTCGAAGGGCTTTGTGTAGGTGGAGCAACAAGTTCAACCGAAGCTGAAAATGATCAAATAATTTAACTCATTGCAAATCACAATGGTTAATGTAGAACAGATATATCATCAGGATAATCGCACACTTTCAGCATATAATTTCACAGTTATACACGTTTAGGGCCTATAGGCCTACACTTCATGTCACAAATTAATGTTAATGTCATGTTATCTTCGCTGACTGCTCTTTTAAGAAAAGTAGCCAATTCCAGACGAAAGCAAGATAATGAGCAACTGAACCAGAAAAACCTGATTCACAACAAGACTGAAACCATGCCCCCCCCCCCCACTCCGTGAACGGAGGGATACCATACGTGTTACCAAAATGTCCGGTAAAGGGGTACTTTTCACGCACCAAAGTCCGGCTCGTAGTACACAAAAATCCGGCCCGTATTGACTATACAGTTTACACACCGGACTTAGGGGGGTGTTTTCAAAAGGAGGAAACATACACATGCATATGCATACCCTAAATAACAATGAGTGGGAGGGGGGGGGGGGAGGCGGGATGGCCCTCTTCCATAAAGTGTGTTTTTAAAATCAAAACTTACTATTAACTGTTATAAGCTACTGAAATCCTTGCATTTGATTGGTTGAGAGCAAATAAGCTCAGGAATTTTTGGTTTGTTATGGATAAAAAGTTTCATGAAACAGGGCTCGGACCTATATTGTACAAGTGCCAGGACAAAACAACAACAAAATACAGTACAGCGTACATCTGTGCAAACTTGCATGACCAAACAGACTTTCTAGCACTTGCAATATAACAAGCCTGTAGTCTGTACAGCAAGAGAATATTTTCCACATAAATTGTGCCTATTTCAAACTATTTCCCTGGTCTACAAATATTTGTTTGACTTTCTTGTAGCTTTGTGACAAAAACATCAGGCATAATTGCTTCAGACTGCACATGTTTACAGGTGCGATGAAGGAGAAATCATTGGCGTGTATATATACGTCTGTCTGCCTTCAGCATACCACACTGCCTAATTGAGAGACAAACATAACATTTACTTTCATGCTCTCGCTTCATGTTGGATGCAACACAACATAATGATTCACACTCTCTCTCTGCTGCTTCTGTGTTTTGATACTAGTCTACTATTCAGTCCTTATGAGTACATTCATTATTTAGTGGGTATAATGGTAACATTAACAACTTATCAAAATAATCAAAGTGGTTTAGCAATTTCCACTTTTCAATTCCTACACAATGTTGGAATGTTTGTCAGATGGGAGCACCTCAGCTGCTTGCAGATCTAAAAGGCCAAAGTTCTACAAAATGTAGGAGACCGATATCATCGTAGAGATAATACAGTTTAACAATCTCATCAACTCTCTTACTAAGGGCAGCAAGGTGTGCTTTCTGCAGATACTAATATCTGCTGACAATTTTACAAAACACATATTTAAAGTTCTTTGAAAGGGCTACCTGGCATCAAGTAGACTTTGTATATAATTCTCAGTACAAATAACAGGTGAGCTGCTCATGAGCACAATCACAGCATTACCAATTTCTATTCCATTTAATTATAACTTCAAAATTCATAACCTTCTTATCCTTTATCAAGTTTTGTTCTCTCCAAAACTCACTAATCTGCAAATTTTGTATTTTTTCTTTTATCAAAACTACATGTACGAGAGTGGATTTCCCCTTATATGTACAAATAATCCAAGAATTCAAAGAATACCTTTTAATAAAGAGAAACTAAAGCCTGCCATCTTACACTTATCAGAGCAAAATGCAAGAATGAACACATAAAATTTGGAGTGATCGTTATCTCTTTCTTTTAGTAAAAAAGAAAAAAAAAATCAGAAGAGTTATACTGTCCTCTCCTGACTTTCTATCGTAACTGAAGTACCTAGCCACCTAATTTTGCTCTAAATATAGATAGGAGCTATTTTCAGCTTAAACAAACAAAACCTGCCTCTTGCTATTGATCTAGCTCTTATACACAGAGCATTGTACCATTCAAATTTATGATCTTCCAGGGTCATTGATGCATTTAATGAAGAATCATTTTTGATGCTTCGCAAATAAGACGTGATCACGTGAGGACAAAGTACGATTCCTGAGTGTTGGTAATGTCTAATCTCATCTGAAAAACACCATTTAGTCTTGAAATACAAGGAATATTGGGGAAAGTGGAATTCTTTGGGATAAACATTTAACAAAGAATCATTTTGCTTTGCAAATAAGATGTGATCACGTGAGGACAAAGTATGATTCCTGAGTGTTAGTAATGTCTAATCTCATCTGAAAAACACTATTTTAGTCTTGAGTACAAGGAATACTGAATTAGCATTCACTAGTTTAACATATTGGGGAAGTGGCATTCTTTGGGATAAGTATTCAACATAAGGTGTGAGTTAAAATGAGAGTGGTTTATTCATTGAATTGAATGTTAATAAAAAGAAAAATACTAGAAAATGAAGTAAAGTAAACTAGATTTTTTAAAATCTATTCCTGATGTCTACCAAGTATGAACCAAATATTTATAAGCTGTTCATCAATTTTCTGTATTTGAATGTTGCATTAATGGTCAAATTAATTTTTCTAATAAATGATTGTATCAAATGGAAATTTGACAGGGTATTGTTAGAAGTCAGGATGTTATTCTTCTCTCAATTATAATTCTAGGTTAACCTTAACCTGCATACACAAGGAGGCAATCATATCATCAATTAGAATAACACAGGTTAGTCTTGGATTTCAGGCCCTAATAAACCTGTTTATCAGGCTATTCAGATAGTCAATGATACAGTACCGGTACATGTAAATACTACTCTGATCATGGAAACACACTAGCCTCAAAGTCAAAGCAGACTATGTTTATTATTTCATGCCAAGGGGGTTTCTAAGCATACTGACATCACAAAGATGATCCGCTTATCAGATTATGAAAGAATCGTTACAAATACCCATATCTAGTATCTCCATGCAATATTTCAGTTTGTTCAGGCACAAACATTAATTAGTTCTGATTTATAAGACTAGCTTCTGGACTTATAGATCAAAACATACATGTAAGAGTACATTGACCCCTTTTTATTCTTCTCAATCCACTGTTTATTTTTATAATCATTCTTTTCTAATAACATAGTAATTGGAACAATGCATTCAACATCTGGCAGTAGTTACTTCCGATGAATAATAGTTTGAATTAACCTGGAAAATTGCCATCACAAATATATATTCTCATTTAGCTTTCAATTTGGTGAAGCAAGTCACAATAGTAAGTTTTTGACAGATTGAACGTAGACTGGGACTAATTCCAATATCAAGTAATTTATCAGGCTCATTATTTACACCTCACTTATTTGTTGATCATATAAAATGAGTAGGATAAATGAGATTTGGCTTGGCTCCAGTCTACTAAGATGTTACTTCTTGCGAGAAAAAAATGAAGCATGTCACATGCACCTTTATAAAAGTAAATTAAAAATCAGAGTGTCAGTTCAGTATAAATGAAAAATATAAGTCTGCTGACACAGATACTGACAATAAGCACAATACTTTATACACATAACTTACATGTATGTTGAGACTTCACGTCAAAAGTGTCACTGTGTTAAAAAAAAGTATTTCTACTTGCATAATAGACCTATTTTAGGACACAAGCCCTACAAATGTGAGAAGGAACTGAATTAAAATGCCATACATTGTAGCTCTCAACAGACAGTACCTATACCATGGATATGTACGTGTATGTGGTACACCTGTGCAAATTCATGACAACTCATGAAAGTCTAGGTAAATATATGACAACAAACACATCACAGACATAGACATATAAAATGTTATTGCTTTATGACTGTGGTTGCAATAGAAGGAAAACAAAGATTATTTAGTTTCTATAACATTTTTTCCCCTAGGTGTTCCTCATAGATAACATTTTTCAAAAGAAAATTCTTCCAAGAATCTATGTGTGGATATATATATATATATATATATTTCTTTGTTTAACTTCACAGAATAGCAATTTCTATGTTTGCATACTTTATATATTTTTGTTGAAAACCAGAGAAACCCAAACTTATAAGAGGCAATTTATTAATTTGAAAATTGTTTTACCTCTTTATTTAACATGGAGAAGACTGCTGCTGAGCCTTGTTTCATAAAACTTGTTATCAATAATTAGTAACGATAGTTGTTATAAGCTACTGAAATACTTGCATTTGATTGACTGTGGGTAGATTTGTGATAGATCTGTGGCCTGCGGTTGTTATTGATAACTACTTTTATGAAACAGGGCCCTGGCCTGGTCAAATAATACTTGCGTAGTGTAGAGCGCATAAATAATTAATGATAGTCCGTCCATAGGCCATTATTAACAAACAAACTTGAGTTCAACAGAAGCAAGTGTTCATATGTTCAAGAGTGATGGTGTACGTAGGAAAGCAATAATGCAGAACATTAAACATTTTTCACTGAGCAGTAAATTGAACAGCACTTGATAAACCTTCAGGTGTACTTATAACACAGAAGTGGCTATTGGTTCTTGCTATATTTAGTTGAAATAGAGAATAAATATAGATAACAATCATTTTGAAGAAACTATTTTTTCAATAAGATCAAGAAAGTTTCAAAATTGTGGAATTGGTCTCATTAGGAAGATAAATCAAGGAAAAGGAAACATTTAAAGAGGGAATGAATTATCAATGTTCACGTTTGATAAGAAGAGTAAACAAATTATTCATATAACTGTACAAAGAAAAGATACTCTAAATACAAATGCGTTACCATTTAACTAGAGTAGTATTTAATAAGAATGTCATTTTCATCCTCCATAACCATGACCTTGTTTCAGAAACCTTTCAGACCAATATTTCACAGCGTATTTTTACAAATTGAACCGCATGCGTAACTAAGATTTTCATCCAAAGACTCATTGCTATACAAAATCTAATCATAAAATCATGAGTACACCTACTGGAAAGGTTCTTCATACAGGCACTCGCATCTAGAATCAGAAGTCACAATTTTCTTGTTTACCCAAGGACACAACTTCCTCATAAGCTCATCAAATGAGTCTTGAAAAAAAATATCCACTCTCTCCCTTTTCATTGGCAACTCAATAATGCATTGACACTCTTCACGATGCAGTCTTTATGAGATGATAGATGGATGCAGAGAAGAGGAAAGAGAGAGAAAAAAAGAGAGAGAGAGAGAGGGGGTGGGAGGGGGATATAAAAAGATATGGACAGAAAGAATGGGGCAAGAGGATAGGGAAAGAAAAATTAAAAAGAAAAAAAGCAGAGCCTACATAGTACTTCCAGAAAAAAATGGGGGAAAAAAATATGCAATATACAGTGTAGATTAGAATCTGTAAACATATTAATAATAATATTAGATATACAGGATTTGATCTGAGATGGTAATCTCTAACACTGCCAAAATTACAACTTTATTATCAGTAATATCTCCCTCAAAATTACATTGAAGAAAGAAAAAAAAGGCTCTTTTAATTTGAAATCCTTCGTTATGCAACAATGATCACCAAATGTGCTTGAAAGTAAACAACTACATTCTACCTGTATCCTGTGAAATCAACACCATTGAAAAAAAGTGAAATACAAAGAAAGAACATGTTTATGTGAAAGCAGCACTAGGTATACAAGTGCAATAATATCACATTGGATATGAAATGAATACTGAATTCATCCCTATTTTGTGACGAACATCACAGAAAGCGCCTTGACAGGTTTACTGACGAAGCTACACTGTAGTAGAATAGCGTATTTGCATGTTACCGGTAGATGGAAAAAACTATGCCATACACGGTAATGAGATGATATATTCCCTAAGTATTCCTCATTCAACTCACTGGTCTCTTTCCAGAGTCAAGCCTCATCATGCATTCTCTTTTTATTCGTCTTTGAGCGGAGTATTGGAGCGTATTATCATAATGCGGCGGTCTGCATGCTCAGTAGGAATGACAAGCCATCATATATTACCTTCTGCGAGTTGCCAATTTGATCATCAGATAGCATTGATGATGATGTTACAGGTATATTATACGCTCGGTCTGTCGTCCACACACTCCGCTGGTCGGTGTGCAGGGCGGTAAGCGGAGCATTTTAGATGAGATTAACGATATGAAGATGAATAATTATGACAAGTGAATGGATACATTAGCGAATTAAAAATAGCATGTACTGCTTGCGTGTGTCATTGAATCACAATGAAGTCTACTTGCATGAATGGAAGTGAAATCCAGTTTTTATTTTGAATCTAATAATTGTGGGTGGGAACTGGGAAAACATTTGGAGTCTGGCGTAAAAAAGGTATCCCTTTTTCATACTGGGTGATGTAAAGATCACTGGTAATAAAAGAATTTCCTGCATGAATTGATGTCAATTATATGGAAAGTAAAATGTATTTTCTAGAGTAAAGCAATGTTATTTTAATCTATTTCTGGTATCACAGTTCAGGCACTAGTTATATTTCCCTCTTCCTTAATTTGACATTTACACAATTATGTCTTTTAAACAGGAAATTCTAGAAAATGATTCTGAGTTTCTAAATACTTCGGACATGACGGATATATATGTAGCCTACATGTATGTATAAAGAATGCAAGTTTTAGTGATATTTCTACAAAAATAACACTACTCATACCCAATACTATGGCAAGAAGAAAAAATATGGAAATTAAATTTCAGATCAACACAAACAATCACGGCATAACATTTTCAGCATATTTTTAATCAGCCTTTCACATGTACTCGTAGGTGTATGGAAAATATTGGTAATATTTAGAACAAATATTTTAGTCTAAAGACTCTAAACGCAACTAACTTATTTAATCAAAATGATAAAGATATCTTCAAGCTTAATGTTCATTATAATACAGAGGTCTATGACCTGTAAGAAGTTATCTTGGATCATCTCCAATAGAAATGTGCATAATGATATTGGCAACAAGTGCTAAATATGACTGTACACAGGCATATTGGCTGCCAACCAATAGCATCTCTATGAGACCCATGAACAATCTCTATATGTGTATGTATTTATGTGCAGGTTTTCCCTTTAATTCTCTTTATCTCTTATTCTTAATCTACTTTCTATAATTAGTGCCAAAACAGACAATTATAGAAAACAAAATGAACACTCGATCCACTAGAATCGTTCTTTCATCCCCAATTCACTCTTGCATGAAATGGAATCTTTCCTGTGATTGTGGACCTGTTATACAATGCACATGTGTGAATGGAATTATTGTTATCACAACTGATGCCTGCACGTCCATGACGGCTGGCTGCATGTGCATCTTTTTTTTTACTACTATCTCCGTCGTCTCTCTCACTATCACATCTTTCATCGCTGCTATATTTATGTTCTTCAATACGATGGCTGAAACATTGCTATTGCAGCCTGGTCACCTGCAGGCTGTGGATTGAGAGAGAGAGAGAGAGAGAGAGAGAGAGAGAGAGAGAGAGAGAGAGAGAGAGAGAGAGTGTGACAGATCAGTGTGTGTATGATGTGTCTGTGTGTGTCGCAGGCAGTGAGGATAAGATGCAAGTTTCGACTGATGGCGACGACGCTGTGCCAAGCATGTCATTATCAAAACGCCACGCTTGGCCTGATGCTGCATCACATCTGCAGCCAGCTAGCGGACTGAGCTGAGGAGGGAGTCCTTCCCCCATAACAAATGTAAACAAATGCGATGTTGATGAAGCTACATCGTGAGATGATCCAAATTTACTGCCGCTCACTCTCTCTCCCCATCCCTCCTCCTCCTCGTAAAAATATCAAGGAGGAGACTTCCCCCTCCCCCCTGAACACCACCCCTCCCTACCTGCCAGATATAACCGATGAACTTCTATCACCGTAGCCGTCGTTTCAACCCTGCCCAGTTTTTCAGCTGCAATGTGACATGACAAATTATAATGCCTGGCTGGCCAGTAATATGCAGCGCATTACCTACTCTCCACCTCAATTCAAATACAGTGACAACGGACGGAATATGAGACTCGAGGGAGAGCAAGCAAGGGCTATTTATAGCTCTTAGATACAAGATACTACGCTTCAATCATACAATAATAGAAGCAAGGGAAGCAACATGGAGTACGTAATAAGCCATTCATGTGAATGACTCTCCAATGCCGAGCATTTCTTTTCTTTGAGCAAGGATACGAAGAAGATAACGTTTCTGGGAAAAGCGATATCATAATGAAATACAAGTCCATCTTTATCCGTGTATTGCTGGAACACTCAACAGCAATGAATGGATATGTAGAACTGACTACAGCGCAATCCTACACCATGTGAACTGTTTTGTTTGTATGTAGGTCACACACAGTGATGAACTATAGAAAGCAATCAAACAAAATGGACAATATCAGGGCTTAATTGGCTAAATAAATATAATCGCCATTCAAAATCTCCAGAAGAAAAACTGGAATAAACCCATTCTCTATGAAGAAAATAATCACTCTCTATCAAAATCATTAATAACCTAATTTGATCCTGCCAAGTTGAAATTACCTTTTGAACTTTTTATAATGGATGTTACCAAAATAAGGAAAGCATGGTCAAATATCTGCTGTGTGGATATTCTCATTTCGTCATGATAATATTTTTCTATGATTCTTGACTTTAGAAATCTTGTAACATTGTGCAAACATGAATTATATTGCTAATCATCAATATCAATTTTCATTTTTCAATATTTCACAAGTGATTACTTTTTATTCAATTTCTATAAAATGTTGGAGACATCTTTCTAAAACATTATAAAACAAAATGCTGAATAATTCAACTATTTCCAACACTGAATCAAAAATATAAATTGGCACCTTTAACTATTCATGGAGTATTATTTAAGTGGCATGTTTATTAAAGAGCATCATATCACAGACATGTAAGAAAATGTGAAACTAGTACAACATTACAGTTGTGTTTTGTTTCACTCTCAAAAACAACCTCTTTTATTGACATTAACTGTTTGTGATACTGTAACAAGAAGAGAGGAAGTGTCTTCTTAATATCTATCATTAAATCAAATAGTTTTTTATTTTCATGAGAAAAAACTTAGGTCTCGGTAGCAATGTTTGTATGTCCTGCCATACTTTCGAGTTAATATAAAGGTACATGTACATATATATTATTAAAAGAGTTTATTTCCTTTTTCTAACATATTACATTTTCAAGTACAAGTTTGAGAAAATTTCACAATGTTTTGATTTTCTTTTGACAATAACCTCTTTAAAACAAATAATCCTCTTCAAATGAATTTTCAGTTTTGAAAGTCGTTCTGATTTTATAATGATATGTATTCTTGTTTTGAAAATATTGTTTACAAATTAATAAAAATCAATGAATCAATTGATCATAAAATTTCCTCCTTGAGTTCAATAGGTACCTGTAGGTAGTGATGAAAGGATATATATGCATAGATGTCGCAAACATCTTATTTCTTAAATATAAACCTTTTAGTCCTGGATTTATACATGTAGGTACATTCGTCCAATGTGAGTAAACTCTACCCTTATCAAGGGATGTCAACCTAACCTCAGCTCGCATGTGATAATACCTATATTCTCTAAATTCATTTAGTCCACCCACGGTCTGTTTCCACGACGATATCAAGATACAGGTAGGAAATCATCTCTATCACCATCACAGACGAGTAGCAGACAGTGAGAGCTACAGGCAGGAGTCTACCGGGTTGTGTTTATACGGTCTTTCGCAGCCAGACTTGATCATGTTTCATTTTAATCATGTTTCATTTTAATCATGTTTCGTGGTCTATTCCGTGAGAAATTTCGCACTGCAGTTCTTAGCATGCTGCATTGTCTCATGCTGGGCAATGAACACGAAGGCCCAAATTCACAAAGGAGGTTTAGATTTAACCCATGGTTTAATCCCTCATTTACATAACCCATGGTTTAAAAATTAGCACAAAAAAAACGTACCTTGCCTTGCGCGGCCAATATTGGACCTCTGACTTGTGTCGCGCTTATTTTGCACTTATTTTAAACCATGGGTTATGTAAATGAGGGTTTAAACCATGGGTTATGTAAATGAGGGTTTAAACCATGGGTTAAATCTAAACCTCCTTTGTGAATTTGGGCCAAGGTGGACAGAGGCAACGTTTTGCTGTCCATACGATGGAAGAAACCTTGGTATCGCGAGGACTATGTCATGTGATCTGTCACGTGACAAGCCAAATGCGATTATATTATAAAGTGAAGGAGTCAGGTTGTGAGGGGCCGTATAAACATAGCCTCAATCTACCTGGTCGATGAACTGCTCCGGCGCCCACTCATTTGATTTTTTCTTGACTCCTTAGCAGTAATTTGTACACAGACCAATATATTAAATTCATTTACTGGTATGTATCTACAAAAACATGCCTATAAAGTTCTATTCATCTGGTTTACACCAGGCATTTCACAACCTCATAATCGGAAAAAGTACCAGCAGTTTTTTAGATGCTAGTTCAGAAACAAGTTTGAAATAAATCGCTCAGAAGTATTATTATTTATTACTATTAACTCTTCCCTTACCCAACAGAAATCACTTCCAAAAGCACTTGCCATTCTGCCTTTTGGAATCTCACACCTTTTGAGTAATATACCCCGATCTCAAAATAGCAAGAAGATTATCCCTGATCCTGTGGATGTTAATGCATCTCCTGGTTGCTTCACAATCATGATGCAGGGGGGGGGGGTGTACCAAATGATGTATAGTCAGGATTTTTGGCAGAGAAATAAGCAATCCTTTGGAAGCATTCTAATTCTGATTTCCACATTTCAAGTTCAGCCTTTGTCCTGAGAAACCTTGCTCCAAGATCTCATTGGAAACGTTAATCATCCCCCTTGAGGGCATCCGCTCTCCAAATTAGTGATGATTGGAGACATCTTACTTTCCAATAATTCCACAAACTATGTTTCCTTGTTCCCTTGGAATGATCTTTAAAGCCAAACATTAGAACTCATAGTGAGCTTCATTTTCAAAAGAAACATTTTCAAACTGTTGTGACTGACTATTAAGTCAGGAAATAGAATTCTTGTATTCTTTGGACCACTCAAAGGTATTCAAAGCAACAGAAAAACAATGGCTGAGAAATGAGAAATACCTTTATAAACATTGGAAAGAGCTCAGCCAACACAAATATACACACATGGTGACATTGGACAATATATTTTGGCCTTGGAGGTACCTACAATGTAGTCTAGATTAGACTATCCATTGGATGCCATATGTATACAACTAATTACTCAGCAATTAATGCATTATCTTGGAATCATTTGGCAGACAATTGTTTAATAATAAATTTGTTGTCCTACCTTAGAGTACAGTAATCATTGATGATGATAAAGATTGCCTTTAATGTACCTTTGGGACAGTTGAATGTGCCTGCCTTCATGACAGTGGCTTGATAGTGGCCTCCATGAGTGAATTAATCATAGCATAAAGCCATAGACAAGAGACTGGATGTGCATTATGCATGCAGGCAGGCAGACACATCTATGCATGTACTCCATGCATTTCATGTCTTTTTCAATGAACACTTCAAGAGAATTATAGCTTTGGGTCATTTCACTGCCATTGATTTTTCTCAAGTTAAGAGCATACTTCCTCTAAGAGAGGAAGTAATATATTTCTAAATTAATTTACTTTGAGATTTTCCAAATGTAGAATGTATCAGGTTTATTCAAGACTGGAATTGGACTGAATAATGTACGATGCAAAACCCTTTTGTAATAGAAGATGCTATTGACTAAATACTTCAAAACTGCGTAATCATGAAGACCAGAGTTGCAGCTACATCACAGACTCTCACTCATAAAAATGCTGGGCAAATATGAGGGCAGTTATGCGTTTGACCTGTATCTGTATATTATTACACAAAGATCCTAGAAGACACATATGGGCATGTGTTAGTTGTTCCACTCACCATTCATTTGCTGCTACTCATTTCTTTAAGCGACTTACTGGCACTGCGGCATATGAACAAGACTAAATATTGATATCTAATATTGATTAAGTCATGACTACTAATGAATATGGACTTTGGCTGTAACTTAAGCAACCACTCTTGGTGATACTTGAACAAAAGAAATGAAAGAAAATTGTTGTTTGCTTTAAAACTCTAATAAAACTTCATACAGCCTTGAACCTTCCTAGGTTAGCATGACCCATTTATGAAAAAATAACATCTTATAAAAGTTCTTGTTAGATAATTTTAGCCTAGAAACAAAGGTACACCCCTTTAGAAAAGAAAATTATGAAGAATCAACTTGAAATCAGAAATATATTTTATCAATGGCTTGTTTAAAAAATAAAAAATAAATAAATAAAAAAATTAACAAAGGATAGTCTTTAATTAGGTTTGCCTTAGTCAAGAAACCTTAGAATAATTTTTCAAATTTCATATGCTCATCACTTTACCAATAAAAATTATATAAAATTCAGTTTGGACAGGAAACCTCAATTCATCTTTTATGAGACATAATTCCATTTTTTTAAAGGCTATTACATGATGGTTTTCTCACCAATAGTTTTAAAGGCATTCTGGTAAAGGTGAAAAAAAATTGTGATCTTATGTCAGTTTCTCCCTAAATCTTTGATCCTCTGAGGCAGAATATAATTATTTAAGCAGCAATGTAATTTGAACAGGAATGCTCTTAAAATGCTCCTATATTCCAAATATGATGAGAAATATTTTAAAACTTTGAAGCAAATTGTAATGCCATATTTGCGTGCATGCAATGTGAATGTGTGTAATCCCATGTATCTAGATCTATGTTATTTCAGCAGAATTAAGACGTTTGTTTAATTCTGAGGATTAAAAAACCTCACAATAATATGCTTATTCTAATGTATAACACTGTATTGTAATCCTTTCCCAATAAATTCTAGAGCTTCTTTTATGATGCAACTGCATGACGAGGTCTCAACTTTATCAATAAATAAGGCTTGGAGTCAGGAAAGGGGTAATGACCCCGGAATCACCTGATTAATTCATCATACAATGAGGGGGTGTAACTCCATGGTGACATAACATTAAGAGAAAGGTTGGGTCTCTATCCTGCGAGCCAGCCCAGTCCAGGTATGCCTAATTACATTGAAATATGAGAGATTTGACTGCAACTTCACCTCAATCTCATTACTTCGCAGACACACTCAGCATACATGAAGGGGCACTTGCCTTCATTCCTCCCAAAAAACAGATGAATAACAGCAGGATTCTATATTTCTATGGTGACAAAACACCACTTAAAAATAAAAAAGGTTGGGTTTTTCATAATTATAAAGAATAGGATAAATTTTGCTGTAACTTCGGTCCCTTCTCTATTATTGCAAAATCAGATTCATAGGGTGTGGTCACTCCCCCCACTCCCACCCCATTACTTTGAGAGTCCATGGTGATACAGCATTAAGAAAAAGGTTGATTATAAAATGTTCTACGGTATGCCTAGACACATTTAAACACAAGATATTTCATTTCACCTCCTTCTCATATACATGTATAGCAGAAGCAATACGTACAATGTATTGTAACCCACCCCCCCCCCCAAAAAAAAAAAAATAGGAAAACAGGACGCCATTGTAATATAATAATGGACGAGTATTTTCGCCAGGTATGCATAACTACATCATTCATATACATGTATTCTTGTTCAGTGATTGGTTAAAAGTGTGTCACATGATAAAAAATAAACATACTATTTTCCTGAGACGTACATAGTACCTCAACTAAAAAGACTATTTACGGCTAGGCAATGTCGGCCGCGTGATTTGACCCTACGCGCAGACATGTTATATGTAAGTAGTGTGCACGCACACACGCGCGCATGTTTGTGTGATCTTGTGAAGGAGCAGGGGTGGTAGGTATGTTGCAGTTATAAAACTGTTTGTTGAAATTTGAATCCAACTTGGAATTCAGATTTTTACAGCAAAATCTTTTAACCAATCAATGAACAATGGATATATAAATGAAGTATATAAAACAAATATATACTGTCTTTATTTGAGTCTCTGGATTAAATTAAAACTATATGGTCCCTCAGTTACTGCAATAGTGCCATTTTGCTTTCGTGCTGCGCGCCTCAGCAAAATAGCACTATTGCAGTCACCTTGGGCCCATATAGTTTTAACCAGAGCCTCTCATGGCAGTATATATTTGTATACTGGTATAGGAGATTTACTGTCATTTCTTGTTCCTTGGGTACAGATACTGGGGTCCACAGGGTCAGCTACCTCTCAAATAAAAGGGGGGATGCTTCTGATCAAGAAGTTTGCAATTTGCATCCACCCCCACTCCCCCCCCCCCCCCCGACCCGATCTTGAAAGTGGATTGATACTCCTAATCGGATCTTACATTATATCCCCTTTTTCTTTTCTTTCCAAATACAATCATTCTTTCAATTGTTTTTAATTTTCCTGTTCAAGTCATTCTCCCTAGTTTCCTAAAGTATAATTGATCCCCTTCTCTCTCTTTTGTCAAACAATACCAAATTTGCTGATCGTCTTCAGTCCCTATCTGTTTGTTCCAATGTCACCTATATGTTTATTCATTATGTACAGTACATGTAGGAAAACCAATGCTACAAGTAATGACAGGTTCATCCACACACAACTCATCTATCAAGAGCCAGAAGGGCCTTAACTCTATGTGACGGCATACGAGCTAACGCCCTTCTGGCTCTCAGCCGATGACCTGTTAATTAGTGTGCACAGAATCAATATCTCTGGCTAACAATAAGGAGGTGGAAAGGTGGGTCCGAGCCGAGGTGAGAAATGAGTCATATACCACTACCCCCTCTCCTCCCCTCCCCCTCCCCGGTCCCTTCCTCCCTCCCCTCGCCAGGAAGGGGGTCAATGTACTTATGCAGGAGATGACTACAGGAAATAAGACCGGTAGGAATTCCCAAGGCAAGAAAAGAGAGATGCACAGAGCCGTGTCCACACGAGGCAATAAACTGCAGTGGCAAACTGAAATTACATTAGCATAGCACATGTCACAAATCCGTTTCTTGTCCCTAAAAGATCAGTAAGTATGCATTGTTTTTGCGCACAGCTTTATTTATTTCTTTACTTCATTTAGAAAATAAAATTATTTCATTTTCCTATGGCAGTATTTACTTTTTAGGTGTTTAACTGTTTACCACAGCATGTGAATAAGGCTTAAGCATGTATGAGAACTATGAGGGTTATAGCCTTGTCTAAAGACTTCACCATGTATTCAGCAACAACAACTATTTCAAAAGTCAACAGCCTTTACCTGAGAAGTGCTTAGAAAATAAGCTGGAACACACACACATCCTTCATCAATCTTCATTTTGTTTTCCTTCTTCTATTGTTTTTATTGTTTAAATGTTTTTTAAATGTTACTGACTTTCTGCTTTATTTCTGAAGTTCTTGCCTATGAAAGTATCGAATAAGACATTATAACCATGGGTATACAAATCTGCAGGGGATGAATCTAGCCATGCTTCATTGGAGCCTTTCCATATCTTGTTGAGATTCCATTGTATTGATATAATTAAAAGTGCATTTTCTAGAAAAAAATATGCTTGAGTTATTGTTCTACAGTGTTTATGTTGTTTTTTTAGGAATAACTGAAAATATATGATTTCTCCTCAGAAGAGCTTAGAGAACAAAATGGAAAAAACAAACCTTCACATTCTTAATGAAACCTTGATTTTTTCCTTCTATTGTTTCAAGGTTCACATTTACATCAGAAGATGTTTAATGGCTTTTATTTGTTGCCATATCATTTTTCTTTATCCAAGCATTATTTCATAATTATAAATTGACAGTTTTGTCAGTCCAAAACTGATAAAATGTCAAAATTTGGGTATCTTAAATAGCTTAGGAAAATGGAAATATTAAAAATGAAATTATCTGCAAATGATGGTGAGTGGACTGTGTCACAACAGCTAGGACAGCAAAGCCAGTGATAGCTGAATTTTAACATAGTTCTTTGAAACATCTTTTCTGACACTTTAATGAATTGAAATTGAACATAATATTGTTCATATTCACAAAAATACTGGATATTGAGTAGACATTAGTTGAAATAATCAAAAAGTGGTTTAAAATCACCACACATTAATGCGGTAGTACCAGGAGAAATCTTGTAAAAGGAAACCAGTGTGGACAGCATGTGGGCGTTTAGGCATACATTTATTGATCCTAGACATAAGCTATTTTATGAAGCCACTTTGTATACATTTTAAAGATTTTAAGGTTTACAATGGCTGGAAGTACTATGTAGAATAGCTGTTATATATATCATACATGTAAAGGTATATATAAAGAAAAAATATACACCATGGTAAGGATAGTATACACTTTGATCCTTGATGATATGCAATCAAAAGTACATTTTAAAATGTTGCTGACTTACTGCATTTTGGGAATGTCCTTACCTATGGAAGAATCAAATATGATATTATAACCCTAAACAAATATTAAAATGTTGTAGGGATGAAGTTAGCCATGCTACATTGAAGCCTTCTCTTATCTTGTTGAGATTCTATCATTTTGTATTAAAAGTGCATTTTCTAGAAGAAGAACAAAAACATTTTGCAAAAAATCTTTATGCTGTTGATTATAATTTTAGAAAGTTTCACCAGGCAGCCACATGGACTATCTATCCTGATGCAGTTATGCCTCTAATCTGCAGACCTATACCTTGATCTAAAGTTTTTGGATATGCTCATAAATTCACGTTATTATAAATCAGGCGCTGTCTTTCTACAAATGACACTGTGTCACGACAAGGTGACAAGCTATTTCATGATTTATACAGCAAATTCAGTTAAAGGTAGGAAAGAAGAAACTTTCCTTGCAACCTCCTAGTATGAGTTGTACTTGAAAAACAAGAGACAACCGAGGAAAGACAATACACAAACAACACACAATACATCATAATACAAAACATTCAATCTCAACTGTTAACCAATCAACAAGTTTAGAAATAAAAACACGACTTTAAATATGAAATCTGAAAAGGATATATGTCTCCCTCTATGGGCCCCCGGCCGTTGTGTTCTGTAGACTCGGTCTTGTACTCCTCGTCCTGTTGCATGTTTTATATCCTCTAAACTATGCAATGCTTGCTGGATGGAGAAAATGATTAAAGAGAAAATGGTGGATTAAGTATAGGTTTATTGATATATAGCCAATATTACTGCAAACTGTAAATAAATGATTAAAACTATTGAAAATACAAAGTCCATGATATTTTCAGACTACAATGGTATAAATGGCACCTATTTCTTTATTCTCTTTACTTCTACTATTAGTTAGGTTGGGACGATTTCCTTTTAAATTTATGATACAGCTAGAAAATTAAGAATTAAGACTGTAATAAACAATAACATTGTGTTATTTCCATGTAAATATAGTAACAACACTTGCCACTAAATATTAATGAATTTCTAATGATATTTTTGTGACCCAGTGATGGTAATCATTTTTCAACTTATATGCTCCTTACATGACTAATGTTTAGATAGCAAACTGGATATGAATTTATGAACCAACTGTCATTTGCATATTATGTTTGAAATATTATTTGGTCCTTTCCTTGATCTACTGCAGAATCTATAAGAACCTTCATTGATAACAAGTTTCTTGCCAGAAAATTACCATCATGAATTGCAATTTCTATAGTTTAGTTTGTTGTTGTTAAGAACTTAGAACCTACTTGTCAAATTGGAATAGAAATTTTTTGATTTTGATTTTCTTGCTATCCATTTTAGTAGTCATGAATTTTATCAAATTTTACAGTTATTACTGAAATGCACTTTTTAATTTTCTTGAAAGGTTAGTGTAAATATTTGTTCCAGGCCATTCATGAAATACTGAAGTTTCAACTATGTGGGGTAGGATGAGTCAGTAAGTTCCAAAAGTAGTTGTTGCCCTACAGCTTGTGGACATGTACCTTGCATCTAATCTAAAGGATAAAGATTATTTTGTGAAATAATGGAAATTGTCATCATAGATGACTGTATGAAAATTACATGTATGTATTTTTGTACAAGTGGAGTGTGTAATGATTGTATTTGGAATTCAATCAAAGACATATATCAGAAAGTCCTAAACTGATCATTATTTCTAATTACTAGTTTTACAAAATGACAATGCTGGTCAGTTTGATTGAAGGGCTCCGGAAGGTGAAAGAAAAGTATGAAGTGCTGCTTCTCATTCCTTGTGTGTGATCCATGCTAGATTGTTCATTGCTCTTCCATAACAGTTCCGTTTTGTTACAGCTGCTCTAAAAGTTGTTGAATTAATTTCTTTATAGAAATATAAGAGCTCTGAACATATTTAGAGATTTACATGAACAGATTATTCCAACTTATATCTGATGAACTGTAGGAACACTTCTTACAGGATATTACAATTTAAAACAGATGATTATTTCATCATCATGACGTGTAAAGTACACATGTACACTGTACATCTATTTCAATGTTTATGTCACATTTATGTGTGATAAACGAGATGCGTGAGAAGTGTGTATAATATATCAAAATCAGAAACAGTCTTTGTGTATCTGTGTCATCATATATCATCTATCTATGACTGTCTGTAAAATATTTTACCTGTCACATTAGGACCTGTGCAGTTGCATTAGAACTGTTTCCTAATATATTGACATACACAGTATTAATTAATGCGAGTCCACGATAATAACGTTCACTTTGTATTTGGGTCATCACGTTAGGATCTCATGTGTATAAAATAACTCACCTGTAAATCTATAGAACTGTTTCCTAATTGATTAACATTTGGTAATGATCCTCCGCGATATGTCCCCAGTGCAGGAGATAGCTGCAGGTGGTGATGGGGGCTAACACTGTGTGGATGCTGAAAGAGAGACAGAGAGACATGATGAACATTACTTTAATAACATCATCAAACTCATCTATATGTCTTCATACAGATCATATATCATTGAACACACATGCTCTCAATATATACTAGCATTGCATTTGAGTCGTGTGTGCGTATTTGCATACACGAGCATCATATACAGCACGTCCATTGAGAGACATTATATATAGTTTACCAGTGGAATATATAGATGCATTACACAGGCATGTATGGGAACGCCGTATGCCCAACACACGGAAAACACTGCAAACGAAGATGTAGGCACTAACAAATCGGTAATATCACTTACCCTAGAAACTATTGATACTTCTTTCATAATCTGCTCAAAGGCAGCTGTTTCCTCCGCCTGCTTTTGATTGTGCAGGGCAATCTTTTCACTAAATTTCCGTGGGCTAGACATTTTCGACATTGGTTTTGCCTGGCTTGCACAGCCAGATTTTCGTTCCGAAATAAATGTTGTCATCCAGCGGGTTATTTACAGCGGGTCGCGCCAATCAGCCAATCACTGATGGCGTTACAACATATACGTTCTCCGAGCATATTACCGCTACAATACGAGAGAGCGCGGAGCCCCATCGCGATACGAATAATATTCAGGATTATGTTTCAAGATAATCTGTCATAAAATTCATAAACTTTGTCGAAATATGGGTTTATCTAAATCAAAAAAGGAACATGTATGTACATGTACTGGAATATGAACAGTCAGGGTATATTTAACAAAGTGCTTGCCTTCAAGGCTTCAACCTACATGTGTAAGAAACGAGCTTATATATTTTCAGTGATTGTAATAAGTATTATAATATTGGATCGGATGCGAGGAATTACAGAATTTCCTATTATACATGCTCCAAAAATGGGATGGCAATTCCTAGCAGGATACAAAAATAAAAAAGGTTTCTTTTTTTTAAAATACAATTTTTTTCTTCAAACTGTCTTTTCCTGGGGAAGGGGTCGGCGATAGAGTCAGATTGTTTATGTGGCTCACATCTCCCGTTGTGCAAAGGGCAACTGAACTGTAACCAAGCATCTGGATTGGCTATATCCAGTTTTATATCTCTCTATGCAAGTAATATACACCAAAAAGCTGGAATGTATCATAGTGAAAATCACTACGTTGTTATGATTTTTGTTAATAAATATGATAATACTAAGGATTGTGTCTACCCAGGGAAGCCTCCTCATACAGCACCAATGCTTTTCTTCCCGAGGGGCCCTGCAATGATCATTGCCTCACTAATGCCACGTACCCATTCACACCTGGGTGGAGAGTGGCAAACGTAGATTAATGCTTTGCCAAAATACGTTAGTTCAGGGCTGGGATCCAAACCATCCACCCGTGTAATGAGATTCAAGCCACAACACCACCTTATGTTTCTATTTCTATTTATTTAATATGATACCACTTTATATTTGTTATATTTTAATGTTTGAGGGGGCCCGGGGGCCCCTCCCTGGATCCACCACGGAGGCATAGCCCCTGAATGCTCATCTGACCGCAATTAAATACATAAAACCCCTGAGCTTCCGGGGGCTCTATCCCCTGGACCCCACCAAGGGCACTAAGATGGGCCCCTTGATGCTCATCTGACCGTTATTAAATACATAAAACCCCTGAGCTTCCGGGGGCTCTGTCCCTTGGACCCCACCAAAGGCCCTAAGGCGGGCCCCTGGATGCTCATCTGACCGTTATCACATACCTAAAACCCCTGAGCTTAATGGTGCTCAGCCCCTGGACCCCACGCCAATTTACGCAATTTACGCCAATTCGCTTCGCTCGCTACGCTTTACATGATCGTTAATCCTCCACTTTGATAAATGTTCCGCGGGGCCTATAAGAGTGGAGGTGATGCAGATTTTTCTTCTGCTCCCCGAACGTTTTTGCTCATTACGCCACAGTCCCTGAGAGGCGAGCCCCCTGGAATGCCCCGCCCCCCCAAAAAAAACAAAAAACAACAACAACAACAACAAACGATGAGAAATTAGAGGGAAGGTTCTTTCTAAAGTAGATTTAAATATGATATATATTTAAACATCACTCAAATCCGAGCACAAAAATATCGCTGTAGAAATTCCTCAGATTCTTTAAAATCTGAATGTGTTATTCCTTCTCAAATCGGCTTTCATATTTTTTTTAAAACATTCTATAATATAGGCCCACCCGTTCTACTTTTTTCTTGGGAAGGACATATTTCCTCTCCCGCCCCTCACCCACTAATAAGTTCTGAAACACAAATCCAAACCCCAACTCCAGGACAATAGCAGAGCCTTTTAAGAAATCAACATTTTTATTTTTAAAAAAAGGCATTGGATTGCCCGTAGACATCATTCTCGGATTACATAATTGTAATTTTAACATGCTCGCACATTTTAAAAGGTGACGCACAGGGCTATTGAAAATGCCTTTGCTTGATTTTTTGAAAGCCTTTGCGATTGTGTGTAATTTAGATTTCCCGTGCTGTTGATATAAACGGCTTCGGAGATGCAATCTGCGCATGAGCAGATAAAGGTTATTTGTACAAAACTTTATAACCCATCCAGGCGATTGCTGGATGAATGTTATGTAATCATTATTCATTTATGCACCGGTGGTACCTGGTACACAGGTGGAAGTATTCTTCCCAACAGGGAAAACAAACGGTATTCTTGAAGCACTTTCATCACTTTGGCAGTGATTGTTCTAAAACACACAAAGTGGGACTTCTCCACGTTTGGGGGTCATCTGTAAAAGTGCTATCCTCGATGTGGTTTGTTATCATTAGCTTTTATTGTTAGGCTGCTGCAGGCGCCCTCAGCTACCACTCCTAGATGTTCTATTTGAAATACCGTTTGAAATATGACTTAACCATTATTAATTTTATATTTTAGGTAACAACAACAAGAGTCGTCATTTTTGCTTATGAAGAATTGTTCTGAAAAGGATTTGATGAAAGTTAAACATTTTGCCAGGCCCCAAAAGGTTTATGTTTATTACGTTTTCCCTTTTTGCAAGTTCCTAATAGTGGTAAAGAAATAGTATTTACTTGTTTCGATTCATATATCATAAGTAAAAATTCCAGTTGTTGTAGCATCTGACATGACATGAATCATAGTTGGGCCCAAACCAAGCGAGCATATTTGATATTTATTCATTGTGAAAGATTTTTGCAAAAATATTCAGTCTCGTACTCTTTTGATTTTGAGATGATTTGTATAGGACCTGGTACGAATGCGACATAGCGAGCTGAGCACTTATTGTTGTTTTGTTGTTGTTGACGCCATTGATACCATTGATTTATTTATTTTCTATTCAAAGAAAGTGCACTGATAATGCGTCTTGTAGTACCCTGAAATTCCTCTAAGGCTAAGAAATGAATTTTAAACAGAAAAAGGAGATAAAATGCACTGTTGCATGATTTAGATGATCACTTGTAGTAAAAGCACAGCTCTGTGATTATTCAAATGCGACGTAGCGAGCTGAGCAGTTATTGTCGTTGTTGTTGTTGTTGTTGACACCATGGATACTACTGATGTGTTTATTTTCCATTCAAAGAAAGTGCACTGATAATGCGTTTTGTAGTACCCTGAAATTCCCCTAAGGCTAAGAAATGAACTTTAAACAGAAAAAAAAATGCACTGTTGCGTGATTTAGATGATCACAATATAGGGCACAGTTCTGTGATTATTCATAGGATCATTTGAAAATGTGAAAGGGGAATGTATCAGTGGTGGCTGTGGAGGGGCGCCTTTTAGTACCAAAAGGACTTTTCTCATAGTTAGGGCATTTGTATTTAAAGGAGAACTACCCCCCCCCCCCCAATTGTTACTATATTACATATTTTTCACCAAATGTAATTTTTACCTCCTTGGCTATGATTATTCCTCATTGAAAAGTAAAATTTGTTTTTATTGAATTAAAAAGTCTATCCAATTAAAGCTTGGTGCATGATACATGTACAACTCCGCGTGGTACGTCACATTTTCAAGAAAATGGCTGCGCCCGTGTCATGCTAAAAGACATTACATCATGGCGAGAAATTTTCATTTATATATCTCTTGTACACGTTCGTAAGATTAGTTGTATATCAAAAGGCAGGAATTCATTTCGTTCTTCAGAATACCTACACTTATTCTTTCGGGTGAGTTCTCCTTTTAATATAATGGAAATAGGCCATTTTTGTAATGTAAACATAAATGAGCTTAAAGGGGGAAGTCCACCTTAATATTAAATTAGTTTTAATAGAAGCAGAATAATTAGAAAACCAATTCGGTGAAAGTGTGAGAAAAATCGGACAACAAATAAGAAAAAAATAATCTTTTGATCAAAATGGAATTTAATTACATTTCTTGCATTCGACAAAGGATAAAATATGAGGGACTGGCATCATATTTATAGACCTCGTTGCCGATTAGACTTACAGATTTGAAGTATTTCATGAAAATTTATGGATTAAAAAAATATTATATATTTATTATCCGATTTTTCTCAAACGTCACCGATCTGTTCTTCACATTTTCTCTTTGAATTAAAACAAACTTAGCATTTGGGTGGACTTCCCCTTAAAGTGCCTCGATACGAATAATTGTATTTCAAAAGTCAGAATGCAAATTGCGCATATTACGTATTGTTAGGTAGGGCAAGCGGTAATGTTTGTCCTAACAACTAATGTATGATATTTGCATTCCGACTAGTAATAATATACACTTATTCGTAAACAGGTGAATGAAATCATTTGTTTCGAGGCGCTTCACAAAGGCATATGCATAAAAATGCAACCAAAGTTATTCAAATTTGGTTACATTACGAAAATGTCCTATTTGAAAGGGGGCTGTATCAGTGTTTGGTCGTGAATATTTATGGCAATAATCGTGTTAGTCTCGAGGGGCACCTGTTAGTACTAAAAGGACGGTTCCATAGTAAGAAGGTAATTTGTATCTTCAATAGTGAAAATGTACACTTGGTAGTAGTGATCGTCAACAGGAGGTTATTTACTACTACCCCCCCCCCCCATGAGGCTAGGGGCTACACCCACGAATAGAAATTGTTACATGCAGGCCGCCAGTATTCGGGCAACCGTCATCTCACTATCGGACAGTACTTCTGTGTAACTTATACAATCCTTTCCCATTTATTTTAATGATAACATTACACTAAAATGTTTTAAAGGTGAGTGTCACTAGTGACAAATTTGATATGTTTTTTTAATTCTTTTATAGACGACAGCTCTGGCCCTTCCTCCGACTTTGCCCATACGGCAATGTTCTTTCTCCAACCATGCATCTGGTAATAGAAAGATTTATTATTTAGTTGATTGCATAAGATGATACTGTCCATTTAATGGCTATTGTAATAGATTGCACGTTTCTACGATGATATGTATATATATATACTTTGTAAGTATTTTTAAAATCGTGCAAAACAGATACACCGTGAATGGGACTATTTAATATCAAATGATTTAGACAAAAGAGGCGATTTGAAATTGGTTTCAGGCCTACCATTCATACGAATAATGAATCAAGTTTTTTTTTTTTTTTTGGGGGGGGGGGGGTCTCAGGGGCTGGGAGGGCAATCAGTCAAAAAGAAAAAATATGCTTAAATCATTTGTTTGGATTATAATCAATAAGATGTTGAATTTAAATTCTGAATTTGATAACCAGTGGTCATCATTTTGATCGTAATAAACTTTTCTCTTTTGAATAGAATGATGAATTCAGTGTATATGTTGGAGTAGCATTTACGCGACAGTCAACATTTGAAATTGTACCCCAAAAAACGTAAAGCGAGAAAAGGTCACATAATCACGATTGTTTGTGTTAACATGGTCTAAAATATTGATTTCTCGAAATCTCGTGTGACAAGCCTGTACCCCTATTAATAAAAATGTGCACATATGAAAAGTCCGAAAAGTTTGATCTTTGAGGAACTCGATGATGTGACATCCCTTCCCCATCCCCCCCCCCCGAGAACGGCTTGTTAGAGATATGGGGTGGTATTCTCTTAAGTTAAGCCGGGACTAAGTCCAGACTAAACAAGAATTTTAGTTCGCACTTCTATGGAATGCTAGGTTTGATCTTCCTCCTTCAATATTCATGACAAAGATAATCTACCAAGGACTTTGTTGAAATTTAGTGTATACTCATATTATCTTTTTCTTCCTATTTCAGTGCAAAATTAATTTTTTGGACACTTTTCATTGAAGGATTAAAATAATCTGTTCAGGGTAAATTAGTTCACAACAGGCACTCCATAAAAGTGTGAACTAACTAAGCACGCGCTAACTTAGTACGCGCTACCGGAATACCACCCATTAGCGTTAGTCGAGTTGTTAATGGAATGACGTCATATACACGAATCGCATTACATCATAATGTATTTCCTTTTAATGTGGCAACTACTGCGAAAAATAAATGGCGAACAACTCGTGAACCCATTATGACGTCATAATGTGGTTTCACAGATCAACAACAAAAATGACAACATAACGTGACCTAGTTATAGCTGCATACGCGTAAATCATTGTGACGTCACAGTAGACAGTTGTGTGCGCGCGCTCAATGTTCTATTTAAAGCCCTTTATGACGTCACAATGCGATGTACAACCAATTATTGTATGTTCACAACTCATGGCTCTTTATGACGTCACAAAACAGCTGCACAGTAAAAAGTTCAATTTTTCGAGTACTAAAAAATGCTTTTGTTTTGATTAAAAACTAAGCAAAATATTCTGTTGTTCAGTGAAAAAATTCAAGGGGGAACCAAATGCAGTTGTGCATTGCTTTTAGAGGTATCAATTTTTTAACGCTTTTCGGATGATGCCGTTAACGGTTTGTTCCCAGGCGTAAACACTCATATATCTGATTGATGCCCATCTGTAAAAACTAAAAAAACCTCATTACAAACACAACTAACCTAGGGAATATACATTTTCAGTCGTTGCTCATGTATCTTGAATGATTATGAGAAACAAAACTGATAATGCATGATCTTGTCTCCCTCGAGAATGAAAAGTAACCTGTCTAGAAAGGCAACCTTTCTAAAGTGGCAACTTTCCCTGTTTCCCTTTGGTGGCCCTCAATAGGCAGGTTTGACTGAACTGTTTTTCAAAGTACGTACAGGGTCGGTACCCCCATGCACTCATAGCTGTACTGATTTCTCATTCACAACAAAATAGAAAAAACAATTACTTTAGCGAAGACGAAGTGAACCAAAATGCCAATGGTATTTTATAAGCGGGTGAAGAAGCGCGTATTCATCGTATTTGCATGCAGCGCGTAGCCGCCTCCGGCGCCCCTTGACCGATACCTATTGACCAATGGCATATTTCGTTTCATGGAGCGTCGACAGGGCGAGGCTGACTAATGCGCATGCGTAATGCATATTATGACAAATTCTACTAAGGAGAAGCCAGTGCATCGTGGAAGTGAACCCGAAAAATCAACGCCGGTATAATTCGTAAATAACCGTATTTTGTTTTAATCAAGTAGTGTGAACTATTGAGAAGAACAGTGTAGACATGCGTTTTATTCTGAGATAGAGCAGATCAACTCGAGAGATTTCTGAAAGCTGATATTCCACATTCTTAGGTTATTTGTTTGTTTCGTAGCGTCGTTTCAACATTTGATTTAGCTACGCACGATTTTTTACCGAACACACTGCTGTATTCATTCACCTCCAGGTGAAAGACCGCAGTGTAGACAACGGAGATCGGCCGCTGTACGGCCAAGTTGCCCAGTACGCCTCGTTTCGCGTTCGTCTGGTAATTTAGGCTTTGCAAACGGATGTAAATAAAGGTCTATCACTCATCATCAGGGACGTCAACGCTTACGGAATTATTCTGGAATTTAAGGGATTAACACCTGGGAAACTGAAAGGTGTACGAGCGCGAGTCGGCCTCCACCACCTGTAACAAAACATTCTCTTTTAAATACTCGGCTGGCAGATGGAGTGTCCTCACTTGTCACAGAATGTCAAACAAGAAGTTTGTCAAATAATAAAGAAGTCACACGGCGAATCCACTTCGTCGTGGGTATGTGCAGGTGAGAAAAACAAAGGATATCTGGACCAGTCTGAGTAAATTTTTGTAAAGTGTTCCTAATCAAAGATGAGGTCACAATGAAATTTAACTCATTTGTCCTTGTCCCTGAGCTGACCTTGCTTGTACCCACTGCACTACTGCCTTGTTTATGTGTGGTGTCTCCTTTCATTAAAAAAAAAAATGCTATTAAAAATAAAGATATAGATCTAAACAACAAATGACATTTTCAGAGCTCAATCCTAAACCTGGCTTTAGCCATAGATCTAGATCTTCTTCTTTGCTTGGCCTCCCCCCAGTTTGCATGGTTTGGAGAACTGCAGTTGGTGCTTTCGGACAAGAAATTAGATAAGGAGGGAAAATTCTGCCACAATATTTGCAGTCTTCTTTTTCTCCCTCTGCCTTTGCCAGAGATCATGATATTGTCTTGTAAAACTGACTTAACTCTCCATATGAGTTCATGGTTAACAACATGTAATTTAAAAACTTGTTTCTATGGATGTTACTGAAAATAGAGACGTTTTTTTGAGAAAAATACTGGACAAAAAGGTAACTGAACATATTGCCCATCATTAGAACCAATTGGCACCAAGAGGCTGTAGAAGATCTATTCAATATTAAACAAATAAAACAAAGTAATTGACACTTGATATAACATATGTAATTATTAGGCATACAATTATAATGTTCACCGTCTAAGCTGTTTCCACAAAATGTTACATGGCCAGCAGGACATAGATGCCCGAACCCACATTAAACCTAAACCAGATCGTAGCAGACGCGGGCACTCAAGCCAGTTCGAAATACCATTAGCCAGATTGGATGTATACAAGAACTCATTCTTTCCTCGCACAACCGGAGCATGGAATAATCTTGATCCGTCCTTAGTATCCCTGACTGACTCAGCAAAGTTTAAAGTAGCACTCCTTCCGAAATATGTCCACTCTCTGCCACCATGACCTCCAGTTTAAATTCCACTAGGAATTTTTTGGAGGAACAACAACCAAGTACCAAGTACCAAGAAGAAAATTCTTTTGCTACTGAATTCTGTAATTATGTCACGTCTAAACTCTAAATTGATTATTAGTAATGTAGAATTCAGTTGTAGCAATGTCTCTGAATTCTTAGCAAAGTTCATTAAGTTGATTCCCATTTCTGTTTGCTAGAGAGAATAACGAAGAAGATACAGCAGATATTGAGAAGGGGGATTTTTCGAATGGAACAGTTGTTCATGTAATTGATCTACTTGATTTGAAATATTTTGCTAAGAGTCATTTTAGATCTTGAACATCAAAAACAAACATTTTGCACAATAAACTTCCTGCAGAATCAGGATTGCATTGTGCAGGCTTGTGTGTACCTGGGCCTGTGCAAGCAAGGGAAGTACATTTACATGCACACGAACATGTATGGGTTTACATGGAAATGCAGAGCTTGGAGACTCCCTTCAAACAAAGCTTGTTTTTAAATTTGGTGTACTTGTCCTCAATACATTTTTATGCACATGTCTTTAAGTTTACCGTAAGCAGTCAATAAAATCATTGTTTAATTTTTGTACATGGGATGCATTTTCTTAAATTTACTTGTAATGTACATGGCAGTACTTTTACTAAATATGAATTTAATAAATGAACCTTTGCATTACTCTAAAGAATACCTGTAATATATTTTGACCTATCATGAGAAGAAAAACAATTTTAATAGTCACAATAGAAAGTTATTATTTGTATTCGCCTTCAAATTGAAAGTGTAAGAATGTGAGTGTGCATTGTCAACTCAAGGCAGGCTTGCCTTACATTTGTGATCAGCTGATGCATGCATTACGCAGTATAGTCTGTATTTGCAGACTTCATTAAACTTTTGGGGGCAACAGTCTGGGAGTACTTCTTTAGTTAGGTGACTACAGTTTTGATTTTATGCTTTATAACTTGATTTATTACTTAGCAACACTTACTTGACAGGTTTTATTTGCATTTTAGCTTCTGGTCTCGTAGTGCTTTTTGAAAATTTACCTATAAATTGTTGTCATGACTTTGAAGATATTCTTTATTTAGACTACACATTCATGTGTGGGAGGGTTTGTATTGCGACTGGTTGCCTTTGTTGCGTAGTTCTGACTTCAAGCTAATTCCAGTGCATTCAAGGCACATTGCAAGGGTGAATTTTGTGATGAATATGTTATTTATTAACTTCTTGGGGAGAAGAATTTCCTTTTCTTTCATACATGTAGTTTGAGTCTAGCATTTGATTCATGACCTCAGTATGTCAAAGATATTCATCATTGAAAACTGTTTGCATGCATTTAACTGAACAATCTTATCTACTTGTGTGTGTAAATAATTTGTAAATTTAAATGTCGTTGACTTTAAAGCATACAGCGGGGGAAATACATTCAGAACTTGAACTGTAAAGGCTTGGATTGGCAGTCTGAATGACTTATCAGAGGAATTTAGTTTCATATTCATAATTTGATCTTTGAAAGAAAAAAATTATATTACACAGTGGAATATGAAATACCTGATGCCTCATAGAATGATTGAATTTAAATAGTACAAATAAAAGAGCTAATAAAATGTACACGACATTCTGTCAGTGTAGGTGTACATATTAGTGAGATTAGAACATGTTCAAAACGAATCCCTAAAAGTCCATTTCAGAAAATAAATTATAAATCATTATCTCTTGCTTGTTTAGAGGTTATATATTGTTGCAATAAAATATGCACATAATATCAAATCAAAAGTATATTACTGGTGAACATGTACATGTACATACAGGTGTATATATATATATAAATGGTATATATATTTAGAATCAGTATTTAACCAGAAGTCAGAATTTGATAAGTTTTAGGGTATGGAAAAGAGACTAGATACGCTGCTGCATGTGACCTTTAGAAAGGCACAGGGCATTGAGAGGTTATCTGGTAGCAGTGCTCTCAGCTCTCTCAGCCTGGTGCAGATATTTGGCATGATTACTTACCATATTTTTTATTTATGCTTCCCAAAAGATTTAATATTAGTATTGTGATTTGCACCATAAATAAATGCAGAAGCAGAGGATTTATAGGTTGTTGTTCAAAGAATTCCCTCCCCCCCCCCTTTTATATTTAAATAATTACCCATAACAATGATACTTTACAAGGGAAATTTTAAGTTAAGAGATGAAATATACAGAAATAAAATACACGTGTGCGGTTATTTAATTTTGGAAACACCAAAGGAGCTCTGGTGAAATATATGTATATATATATGTACAGTAGGTGTAATCACTGTGAAAAGTCAATTGTGTATTCACTAATACTCCACTGTTTATTGATTGGAGAGATTATATGCACAATTTTTAATTGAATTGAGGATTTGCATACTGTATATGAGGTACAGTGTATGAGTGTAATAGTATTTTCAACCATGTATCACTGTACATGTACATGTGAATTCATGCTTAATGAACGACATATAGTACAGGTGTATGTAGAGAAATAGGCCATACACCAGGAATATTCCGCTAATTTGCTCAAGAGAGTCGCAGTTTTAAATGACATTTCCAGACTACATTTACAGTATGTCCAGAAAGAAGGTCCAATGCAGCCAGGCACACACTTACATAGGGGTTCCAAGTGGAGGCCATGAGTTCATATGCCCTTTCTTCTGTGTGGAAATGTTTAATTAGTAAACAATCAGTGACATGCATGCTAAGGTACAAATGTATTACTCAACATTGAGTCTAAAGGCCAAATGCTGAGGGGAGGGTACAGCTGGTTTATGAGGCATTCAAAATATCTCTAAAGAAAAATGCACAATTCATTTTTTTGAATGAATATACAAGAAAAGCCTAACTGTAACCTTGAATATAATTTGCATGACAAAAGCATGGAGATTTACATGATCTTGTCCTGCAAATATTTTCCATCTCTGTTCCATCTACTGTATGTACATGTACACATTACACAATATGCATGCAGCATAACAAGTTATTACAGACCATAAGGCCATTAAAAAAAATGTAAACATGTACACTGTATGTATAGCAACCCTGTTTGCTCCTTTTTTCTTCTTATAAACAAAAATAAAATTGTTTTCCTTTTTTTTTTTAATGTAAAAAAACAGGCAAAACGAACTGCTAAAACGATCTTTTTCTGAATTAAAAAAACCCAAACATAAATGCAGGCGACCATCTTGAAAAATAGCCCCAATGTTAGGGAAAATGTACTGAGCGGCCATTTTGAGGGGAAAAAAGGGCCTCCTCCTTCCTATTTTTCGAAAAGGCAGGACGCTAAACTTTTTGTTGTTGTAATGGCCTAATAATTTCATAACTAAACTTACAGTTGTTTGTAACTTTGGTTGTAATAAATGCATGGTCTTGTTGAACATTACATTGTACATGTACAGAAGTGTATGATGAAATAAAGAGATAATGAAAACAAAACAAGGGCCTTCACTTTCAAGTCCAGCCAGGCATAAATTATATCAGGTATAAAAAGGTCATACAACGTCCTATTTCAGGGGCTAAAGAGAGTAGCTGGGAGAGCTCGAGAGATAGAGAGAGAGAGAAAGAGAAAGCAATCCTGCTGCAGAATCTTGTTTCTATGTGCCCCATTCTTTGCTGAACTGCAAATGACCTCACCTCTCTCTCCCTCTCTCTCTCTCTCTCTCTCTCTATGAATCGAATTCTCGTGATACACTTCCCGTATGTAGCACGTTGGTGCACATGCTGATCGTCGTATTCCATGTAAGATGCAGGCATGCGGTCCCAACACTACCCCACTTGCAGTGTACATTCATGAAGCAAAGTGATAATGCAACATTCTTGCATAACTTAGCTATTATTTTAGTGCAGTCTAATACATGTATGGCAATGCTGTATATTCGTACTGGCATGCATATTGTAGACTGATGACTCATTGACTGGCTGTTTAAATACTCTTTGAGTTCACAATATGGCAGTGATTCGTACAGAAGTACTTGTCTGTAAATAGTCCCAAATAATACAGTGTACATAACCTTTTGCATCATCATTATTATTTGTATAAAATAAAGCTTAGCCCTCCCCCCTTCCCCCCCCCCCCAAAAAAAAGAAGTTGTATTTGGAGTAATAGGCCATAGAAAAATAGGGTACATGTACAGGTGTACAGGTGTACATGTACATGTAGGTACACAATATCGTTATTGTCCTGGGAAATGGGATGTAGTGTTGTACTTGCAGAGTTTGTACGTGTACAAGAACAGAACATCGATTGCTCGAGTGGAAAACAATACTTTTGTGTTTTTGCCTTACCGGGATTTTTTTTAGCGATGAAGTTGGATGAATTGGTAATAAATCATTTAATCAAATTAATAGAAAATTTGATCATTGATTTCTTTTATCAAATATTTATTTTATGTGTTTATTACAGCAAATTGTTTGTTATGTTTTGAACTTAATTGTGGTGAAAACCTCTATGTAGGTAATACATATACTGTATACATGTACATGTACGTTGTATAGTGCACAAGTTAATTGACATTGATTTTTATCCCATTAACTCCAATGTATAATCTGACCTTTCTGTTTTTACTAACAGTTTGTCGATCCAACAAAAATCCCTGGATGTGTCTAGCTTGTGGAGTAGTCCTATGTGGAAGGTAAAGTACTGTCGTATCCTCTATCATCATTGATTTATAATACAACATAGAATTATGATACTGCATGGGCTGTTATTTTGTGATTTTTAGCATATTGTTTTAGGGTCATGATTTTAACAAGCAGAAAGGAACGAGCAATGCGTTTGCCAATTTTTAATCAAAGTACCCTGTTTTAATCATCACAAAAACAATTCATGAAATGTTGGTGTCTTTTGTAATCTGTGAATTTGTGTAAAAGATTGGTTTATACTACATGTAGCTATACAGTATATTGAGATATCTTTATTACTTCAGGCTCTGTAAATGGCACATACACAGTAATGTCTTGGGATTCAAATGAATCTTGTTGTATGGATAGATAAACAATCAAATTGGTTATCATTAGAAATCCACTTTGACTATTGGGAAAATATAATATAATTATTGGAGGAATAGAAAGGTTGTCAAAGAAGGCAGTTCAGTTCAGTTATACATTTGAATATTTGTACATGTAGATTAGATAATGCTCAGGGTTGCTTCTGTATTGATACTGAATGATTTGAAAGGGTGTGACTGTATCTTGCCGTCTAACAATACTTTGTTCTTTGTTCTACATGTATGTATATGCAGGTATGTGAATGGACATGCCAAGAAACACTATGAAGAAAACCAACACTCTGCCTCCATAAATTGTGAAAACTTAGCTGTATACTGGTGAGTAAAACACACTCTACAAGGTCACCTTCAAGGAAGGAGATTGGTGTCTTTGTAATCATATTGTATTGTTGACATGTATGTAATATTGAGGTTATTTTTGGTACTGGTAATAAATTTCCTCTTTGGGAACCATGAATCAAAATCATGATAGGTTCACTGTATCTTTTACCCAAGTACTGTATGTGTAGACATTAGTTTGTATCAGCAGTCAAGTGGTTCAAGCATGTCTGATCAAATTCTAACTCTTTGGTCTGATGAATTGTTGACTGTGTTTAAAGTGGGTGGGTTTAATGAATCACAAATCATTTTTCTATTGATCAGCTCAGCTGATTAAGTGGAATGATGGATGTGAAGCTGATAGATGAATGAGTACATTGTCATTATGATGTTTTTAATAGTTTCTTACATTCCTACATGTATGTACCTGTAGATAGAGGTTTTGTAGTTGAATGATTTTATCACTTGACAGGAAATGCAATGGTCATGCATGGGTTTAAGCCTTACGCTTATTTCCTTGAGCAAGGCATTTCATCTACAGTGTTCCTCTCCACCCAGGTGTTAATATGGTACCCGATAGGATACGAATGTCAATGTGGTTGGATTAGCATGTACACGCCAGTAAAAGGCGTCTAGCTGGAATGCTTCCTCATGGAATGGAGAATGTGTATAATAATGTGCAGAATAGCAATTTAATCCAGTGACCGGGGTAATAATTATACTGTATGCACTTTGGTCAGTTAATGGTAAAGGGCTAAATTTGGTATTATCGTTAGTACCATTCGTATTGTGCTAATTAATTGGATTGCACACATGGATGCATTTGTTTACTATCATTTTATATGTGAATATCTTTTTCTTCTGTACTGTATTTCCTCTTTTTATCTTGTTTCACTTTGTTTTTCCAGTTATGTGTGTGATGACCATGCCCTAAACGATAACAAAACAGAAACCATCAAACATGTCCGCCAATTCCTTCAGGCTAAAGTCAAGTGAGTATTGGGTCCAAAAGCAGTCATATCAAAGCTAAATACTGTTCCTGCTTAATATCCTGAATGTGATGATTTTCTTTTCATATTTAGAGCAAAATGTACAGTAAATTATACATCATCTGTGTATAAAAAAAGAAAGGAAAAAACAGTAGGGAACACAGAAATGTATACAGTATGTACTACGGTTTGAAGGTAAGTGTATGAAATGCATTTATTGTTTTATTCAATTTTGATTTTCCATTTTAAATACATTGAATGACTTATTGAAGTTGTAATTTTTTTCATTAAAGTGGTATTGTTTTCTAAATAAAAGCAAATGATATTGAAAATATCAAATTTCATTAGGTTAATTGCAAATAGTAACAGTCTTCATTTTGACACGTGAAGTGTATGATGTACTTTCTATTCATGAAATATTGATTAAATAACCCTGACTTTCAGAAAACAGTGAAAGTGCTTTGCCTTTTCGTATAAACTGCGGCAAAAACCACTACGGCAAAGTAAACACTCTAATGTAATGAATGGCAAATGCGTTTGAACAAAAACACATTATGGATGTAATGAAGATCCAAAAGACCCAAACCATGCTCACTTTTCTCTTGTTTTATAAATTGTAGAAATGTGAAGCATACTACTTGTACACCAATTTTATTTTGTTGTCACAATAATTTTTAGGCAGTTTATCTTGTCATATGTGAGCATTGCTCAAGTTAATGAAGACTAAATAATGCTGTGTTGCGGACAGTGAGGGAGATAGGATGATAGGTAGAAAACACTTTCCCTAGCAACCACAGGGAGTACTTTTTAAATATACATGTAGGAAAAACTGTATAGCCTTGGCTTCGTGCAATACTGCATAATTATTACACACAAAATTCCCTCATTTCTGCAGTTTGAGGATCTCTCAAAGAGCCATTAAAGCCATTTAATTTGAAAATTGTATTACATTTTTGCTTTTCCTAGGTTATTTCCCACCTTATGAATTGTAAGAATCCTTGCAGCACCAGATTTAATGGCTTACTTTTTGTCAGTTATCAGATGGTTTGGAGTTTGTATGGTGATCTTTATTTGTTTATTCATTTAATTGACGAATAAGGGATAGAGTATGTTATAATCATAAATTAATAAACTAACTTTGATTATCACTCTGTTTTTAGCCTCCAGTATGAGAAGCAGCTCAAGACTCTAACTGGTGATGTAGCTGGAGATCACATAGATGGACCACCTAGGAAAAAACTAGCAGCAAACGTGAGTCAAGTCATATCCAGTCAGACTATGTTCTGTATTTGTAGTAAATTCCATTTTGATTCCATTTCAGTGAAACAGAAATTTTTCGGTTATAAGTTCTAAATACTTAGGTTGGATATTTTGGCCGCAAGATATTATTGTTTAGTTATTTTGTGCAATTGAGTTCTTTGTCATAGTTAATTGATATTTTTAACATATTACATGTAACAAAGGAACTTGTCTTTTGATCAGTGTTAGATATTTTACTCACAAATCTAGCTTTTTAATGGTATTTACTTCTCATGAACTATGTTAACGTTATTCTGTTTTATTTGTAACTTTATTCTTTAACTAGGTATAATTGTCAATATTATGTACAATGTAGTAGATTGGAAGGCCAAGCTTCATTAACCCACATAAGGAATAGAGAAATTTGAGTCAAGGATTTGACCCTCATTCCATTTGTACTTATTGCATAGTGTTTCCTTGTTTAATCTTTTGCAGACGAGGGCTAATATTCCAGGGTTGCGGAATCTAGGAAACACCTGTTTTATGAATGCTGTACTACAATCACTGAGGTACAGTATGCTGCCTGCGGTTTATAGATTATTGATTTCAAAGAATTCCAGGCATTATTGGTATGGGTAATAGTACAGTTGGTTCATTATGAAACATGAAAAATAAAATCAGTTCTAAATTGGATATTTGTCAAGAGGAAGTGTATATAATTTGTACTTCTCTTATAAACCCACCTGTTTTATACATTATGTTCTAGTGCTGTAACATCACGGATATCTCCAATTCCGTTTAACCGCCAGTCAAAACCGGACGGTTTTCGGTTAAACGATTTTAAAAAAAAAAAAATTAATTTTTTTTTTTTTTTTTTTTTTTTTTTTTTTTTACCGACTCTGCAACTTTCATTTAACTGCGAGGTGCATTTAAAGGGGCCGATTTGTGCATGTGAACTTGTCACAAATAATAGTAACAATGTTGTTTTTAGAAGAATGTGTAAGATCATTAATGTAAATTAAAAACAGTAGAGGACCTAGGACAGAACCTTGTGTAAAAGTTGGATGAATTATTATTATAAACTACATATTGAGATGATGAGATCTATTACAAAGATTACTTTCAAACCAAGATGACAGACAAATTGGAGTGTTGTTCTACTTCTAGTTTTGGAGTGGTGAGTCAACACACAGATTACTGAGCTGGGAGACATTGCCAGGCATAGTGCCAGGTGGAGGGGCATAAATCGAAACTTTGAAAAAAATTTAAAAAAAATAAAAATAAAAAATTATAAAAAAAAAAAAAAAATAAATAAATTTAAAAAAAAAAAAAAAAATCGGGAAAACGAAACCGTCCAATTGAAAACGGAATCCGCCATGGGCGGTCGGATACCGGACGGTTAAACGTTTGACTACAGCACTATTATGTTCATTTAAATTATGAGACATTGGTACCATTACAAATAAAAATTATCGATGTTTATTTTATTATTACTCTTGGGTATGTTTTGATGTTAAAGGTAATACAAAGTTTTGGTATGGGGTCATGAATTTGGTTGAAATTAACATATTGGAAGCATATGCGATCCTACAATATTCAGTGATCGTTGTCGCGGTTGAAATCGAGTCTAAAATTATGAAATTGTAAATAATAAACTCTTTATGTTGTATAGCTCCCTCTCAAGGTCAAGATATTAATTAAGCTATAAAACAATGTTTCATGACGAAAATCAACCGATTAGCTATTCCCGTTTGGAAACTATATTATCACAACTACATATTCTGAGATTTTCATGGATGCAGCTACCATTGTACAGCCGTAGGCACTATTTGATTTTTTTTTTAATTTACCTGGAGCACCGGTAAATTTGTATATTCAATTTATCTCAAAACCAGAAGCATTTTAGGGGCTAAATTGTCTAGTGCTTATAATACATCCACAGGGGCATCCAAATATATCAAATTTGTAAATAATCACTATCCACCCAATTTTCAAAATTTTCCAAAACTTTGTATTACCTTTAAACTAAATTTGTCTCGGGCTTACATGTACTTGTTTTTGTGATACTTCACCTTCAATCAATGAACATTAAAGGACTTCAGAGAAAATAATATCTTGTGGCATGTATGCTTTGCAAATATCCTGGAAGGCACATGTTTTATAGAAATGTAAATAAAATCATGACAATACTATGATTTAGATGTTTAAAATGTATAATATTAGCTCTCGTGATATACAAGTGAAATTCAAACTTCAAATGGGAAGTTGAGAGCCAACAAAGCATAATAAAAATTACAAACTAAAACTTGTGAATTTGAGAAATGCACCTTAGGCAATTTTATTCAACATTTTTAGAATCATTGTAAGTAGCACATAATGTAAACTTGTTATATTAATGAGAGCCTTGTTTGTGTTTTACGTCCTGTAGTAACATCAACCAATTCTGTGGCTACTTCAAAGACTTACCAGCTGTAGAGCTTAGGAGTGGAAAAACAGCAGGAAAGAGAATCTACAACACAAGAAATATGAAGCATGATGATGTGTAAGTATCGTCATGTTACCATGGTAACATGTATAAGGTCTGGGATTATCAATCAAAACGTGATTGTCAGTTTCTGAAGTCCATAGAATAGTGATGTTTGTAGAGCCAGTGTGCAGCGGCAAGTAAGGAAATTTTCTTGCAAATCATCTGCTATGATAAGTAAGATTTGTTGTCATGGAAACCATTGTAGAGTCTGGGAATCTTGACGAATGTTAGTCAGGTTTAAGGAGACAGGGGATGAAGAGCAGAAAGGTTTTATCACCCCATGTCATTGAATAATCCATATGATATTGCAGTGTTTGGCATATCCCTCCAAGTTTAGCAGCAAGTTAGTAAATTACAGTTATCTTACTAACAACATGTCTTTGAGGCGAGGGTAAACAGCACATCACATAAACTTCTACCTCCAAAACATAAGGAGTCATATATTAAAACTGCAAGTCATGAATTGTCATGCATGAAGTGTTTGCAAATTTCGCTATTGGGTCAGATTTGCAATTGACAAAACACTAAATTTGTACAATTTGTAAAGTAAAAGTTCCTGACCTTTAAAAATGGTTATTATAAATAAATTGTGAAAGTTTCATGTCATCAAGGCTTTTTGTTTTACAGTAGTCAAGCCTAATAAATTCCAGATTGAAAGGCATCGTTTAACAATGTTAAATCTTTTTTTATTTAACTCTCACTATCATCCCTGAGTAGTGCTTAGTAGTAAAGCCCAAAGTGGAGTGAGTAGCACTCAACTAAATGGCCTAACTAACCACTTAAGCCTCGTTCTCACATAACACAATGAACTTCTAAAAATAACCAAAGGCAGCAAAATAAAGCATTTTGGGTGTAAATGAATGACAATTGGAGATAATTTTAAAAAGAGGTCCTTTTGCTTATTGTCTGTGTTTTCTAAAATACAGAAATGTGGCATGTGTGGCATGCTTTAGTCATTTTATTTTGGCATAGCAGGTTTTTAGAGGTTTTCATTGTTATGTATGAACAAGGCTCTATCACACAGAACCAGCAAGCTCTCAGTCATTGATGACTGTTTCTAACTTAGATGTTATGATATTCACTAATACTTTGCACTAATACTCAATTTCCAGGAGAATATTTTGATATTTGAAAGTGAAACCATACCTATTAGACATGTTTCAGCAAGATTACACTCTTGTAAAACTCTTGTGAAACACAGGATGCTTTTAGTAAGCAGTCTGAAATATAATGTATGGAATAGATATCACTCTCGAGAAATTACTTGCATAGAAAATGAATTTCTAGTTCCCATAGGCAGGTCTTCAGATTCAACTCTAAAAGCAGATATTTTGTGGAATGACTTATTTTCCGCCCGGTTAAGAAAACAGCTGCCAAATGTGAACTGTTTGAGAGTGACCATGAGTGTTAAGTGCATACTAGCTGATGGTCTCTCTGTAATCAAGAACTTGGCTTATGTGGGCATGCTGCACTTAATTGCAAATTTAGTAATATCCTGTGTAAGGAGAAAATAATCTGTTGAAAGTCTGCTTTTCTAGTCCAGCTCTCTCTCTGAAGACATCAGATAGCATACCAGGAAGTCAATAATGAAGCATGTTTTACCCAAAAGGTCTCACAGCTGGAATGCGTCTAGAATTAAATGTTTTAAACATATGTAGGAGAAATTAAACTTCACATTTAATTTTTCTGAAGGTTGTATGAGAGTACATGGAAAATCGCTTTGAATATGATATAAAAAAGTTGTGAGAATGAACTGAAAAGAGAAAACGCTAAATGAATAACTGCACAATAACAGTGAAAGAAGGACTTGTTATAGTTCGGAGGTTACAATTTTAGCCAGTGATCTTTACTAACAGAATTCCTGTGCCAGTATACATGTACATGTACATGGACCTTAAGAGATTCACTCCCGACCCAAAAGTAGCAGCAGACATGGGATATATCAATTTTTAGGATGATATAGCCATGCATAAAGCCTAAACCAGCTTTACAATGCTTGGATCAAAGAATTAAAAAAGAAAACGAAAAAGAAGAAGACAGATGCCATACAAGGGCTGCCGGTATGTTTATTAAAAAAGTTTTGTATACATCCCTTCCATCTATTTTAACCAAGTTTGCCTTGTTGGTGTTTAATACTTTTACCATAAGGGTCTTGCACAAAGTTACACTGTTTGTAAGTGTTAGTCTACAGCCTAGATGGTTCACACCCTATGATATTACCCTTTGCAAACTTATGTAATCTGTATGAATCTCATTGCTCATACCCTCCGTGAGGTGCGTAATTGTCTGCTGAGAGCTGAGAGGAAGGGATTTAACTCTTTGCAATATTATATTGATTTATACCCTTCTGGCTCCCAAAATATGATATAATGCAGTTCTTTCATCAAACTGTAAAGAATATCACCTGTATGCCAAATGATGCAAGTTAACATCATTCTGGCGCTGAACATATTATATTAAGCATTTTCTTCAATATAAGTAGATTATGTTTTCTTGATTATGTAAAATTGATAATTAAACCTTGAATATGTTTGTTGTACTTCTAGGTCATTGGTAGAGGAGATAAGGAAGACACTATGTGCTCTATGGCAGGGGGACCAGACAGCTATCTCACCTGACTCACTCTTCACTGTCATGTGGAAGATATTCCCAAGGTTCAGGTAAGAAGATTCTATGTAAACGACACCATCAGATCGCTTCATTGGTGGTGGTGGTGGTTATTTTTTCTGACTCCTAAGAAAGCGTCCATGCTTGTTAGTAAGCAACCAGATGGCCGACGGCTTTAAGTCCTCTCCGAGGGACCTGGGGATGAGGATTAATGCCTTACCAAAGGGCACTAGCGCATCACCTTGGTTTTGAACCCTGGTCACCGGATTACGAGACCACTGCTCTACCAACTCAGCTATCGCGCCTCCTATAAATGGGAATTTTGCCTATGGGGCATCTCTGTGTCGAAGATAACATATGACTCTTTACTGTATATTCCATGACTTCATAGGACTATTCACTAATGTTTTTTGCGGTATCATTTGGAAATAACAACAAAACACATTTTCATCAAGTATTTGAATAGTTGGTAGGCTAGAAAATGTTGTTAAAATGTTAATTTTTCCATTACCAAATCGCCCTTTATGTATATGCTTGCAGGGGTTACCAGCAGCAAGACGCTCATGAGTTCATGAGGTACCTACTAGACAGACTACACACAGAGCTCCAAGGCTCCACCTGGCCGACCACACCAAAGAAACAAACCAACGGCCATGCAACCATTGTCAGTCTCATCTTTGGTGGTCTTCTACTCAGTGAGGTCACGTGTAGACCCTGTGGCTCACTCTACAAGAAGATAGATCCATTTCTAGGTAGGCAGGGGCTTGATGGCATGGTGGATGTTTATTTGACATGTAATACTTAGAAAGCACATGTAATACTTAGAAAGCAAATGAATCTTCTTGTTGTTTTTTGTTGAGCATTATGGGCACCTTAGGAGATAGTTTCATCACTAAGTTATCAGGGATTAATTCCCAAATCATGTAGATCCGTGGTACCCTCTAAAGGAAGAAAGATCCATTACCAGGGTGACTAGGTTTGACAGCATGATTGGTGGCATTTAACTTGTGTTGCTTTGAGAGCTACCAAACCTCTTTATAAAGGCCACCCAAGGAACCATTAGAAGTAGCCATTTTAGAGAAGCCGCATTTCTGAACTGGGTCTGTGAAAACAGAGTCCCCTTGACTGGTTCCTGTGGGTTAGGTGTTGAAACATCAATTACCTGGTGCCCCAGAGAGGATGTAAAGCTAGTGTCAGATCCATGTGTGAATTTGTGATTGAGCCTGTTTAATTCATTATGTTCAAACATCACATCCTTAACATCAATTTGAATTCTGATAAAATGGTGAGCATATATGGTTTGGAAGAATGATTATCTATTTCCTTCATTCTTATATAACTTGTGATTAATTTTGAATTTGTTGTATCAATTCACTAATACATGAAATTCCTCTGTGAATTGGATTCTCCTGAAGCTCTTATGGTTCATTTCTTTTTTCTCCCCTTATTTTATCCGATTCTTTAGATGTGTCATTAGATATTCCAGAGAGATTTAGACCAAGAAGTAAAAACAAGGATGGTTCACAAGTATGTAGGTTACAAGGTAAGACAAGAACTGCCATAGTCCTGGAGTCTGGTCCTAGTTTGTCAAACAGTTAACTGAGTGGTTGAAACCTTGTGTCTATTGTATGGAACCAGTGAAAAGTAAATGAGAAACGTTGTGATTTAGCTCATGAAAGTTCCCAAGTACACATGTTTTAAGTAAAAGAAAAGAGGACAAAGATGCAGTTAAACATCAACAGCATAAGCGCCAGGAGTGTCAAGTCTGACAAACATGAGCGCTATATAAGAACCCACTATTATTATTATTAAAATCACTGTGAGGAATTCTCACCTGTACTGTAGGAAATCCACAGAAGCTCATGTGAGTGAAAGAGTTCTTATTGTTATTTGAGGTGTAAAATGTTATTAATCATAACCTCAGTTTTAGTCACTGCTGTAAAAATATGGTCCAGGGTGTGTGGGACTTGCTCCATTCTCCTATCCCCCCAGAAGTTGAACAAACATTCATTTGTGTCTTATTTGTCAAATCACACTACTTACTACGTATAAATACTTACATGTCACTAAAATTTGTCCCATAGAGCTTGTAGCTGTGTTGACAATACATCAGTGATGTGAGATTTTTTTTTTTAAAGCTGATTTTGAATGACTATATGTCTTGTTTGGTTGGTGTATGCAGATTGTATGCAGAGTTTCATTGCGGTTGAGGAGCTAGAGGAAACAGAGCAGTACATGTGTCCAAAGTGTCAACAGAGACAACCATCAACAAAGAAGTTCTGGCTCAAAGCTATCCCAAATGTGAGATGATCTACTAATGATTGGCAAATTAGCCCCTTAACTTGATTCTACACTGTAGATTTACTTTATTTCAGATTGGTTTATAAACTCCAGAATACTTGTGTTACGGTCAAACCTGCTTTAGTGACCACCTGTCTACAAAGACCACATTTTTGGTTTCCCTTGAAAAACAATTTCTCATTGAAACATGTACTAAAGGAACCTGTCTGCAAAGACCACTTTTTGTGTTTCCCTTGGGCGGTTGCTATAGACAGGTTTGACTGTACTTGTGGAGTAATAAAGGTCAAGGAGAGGGGGAGGGGGTAGCGATTGCGATCAAACTTATGTTTTCTACTCTGTTTTTGTTTGTTTTTTCTCTGTACCTGTTCATTGTATTTCAAATGAAAAGAATCGGTCTGTATCTAGATGATGAACAAAGATCACCTGTTATTTTCTTGCTACTTTGACATGTCCCGTCTTGTTGCTCGTTACTTTTGGGAAATCATAACAGAGACCTTTCTTTTGAAGAGCTTATGATATAAAATGAAATAGATTTCATGTAACATGATATGACATACTCATAGTGTTAGATGTTGGGTAGTGTCGAGAACTTGGGACAGATAATGCGAGGGACAAACGTTTGTAGAGGGAGAATAATAAAGTAGGGAAAGAAAGAACAACAGAATCAAACAAGGCTATGTTGCATGTTTTTTTTCCCCTAGGTGCTATGTATACATCTAAAGAGGTTCACATGGTCAGGGTTTCTACGAACCAAGATTGACACCTATGTGCAGTTTCCAATGAAAGGCTTAGATATACAACCATTCATGCTGGGACCAGAGGTAAGAGATCAACCATATCTGATCACCAAAGCAGTGGCTTCGTGCATTATGAGACACAGATGGGCACATATGATTGTCCATAGTCTTGATGCCTTTCTGTCTCTTTGCTGATGATTTCTTCTTCAAAATGTGATAGGAACAACAAATGTAACTTCTTCATATCTTTCAAAATGTTATAGTTCCTTGCAATAAGAAAACCTTAGATCAAGAACAAACACTATGCATTATATGCAAAGAAAATGTGAGTTTTATGTAGGAAATTAGGATTTTTTGCATTTGGCTGAGCGATACACTTCATAAAAATGCTTAAAGCCCCTGAAATTTTGCCATTAAATTTGTTACGAATTTGGGGCTCTTAACACTTTCGAGGGGTTTAATTTTGCTCCCTTAATTCTTCCTCAACTGAATAAAAATGGATGTCTGAAAAGGATGTGTGACTGTGATTAAATTTTGCTGTCTATAAAGTCAAGTCAGCTGTTCCTTGCATGTGTCAAAACCTCATTTCATTCATTATACGAGTCAATAAAGACAAATTTAGCCAAAAATTGACTCAACTGTGGGATGTTGATTCCTGTTAATTTCGTGAAATATTTAAGTAAAAAATAATTCCTAAATAACTTGACAATTATCCAAACACACCATCACAGACTATTTTAAATGATTGTAGGAGTGAATAAGTAGTGCTTGAGCTAGATGACTCAGCAAGAGAGCAGTAATCTTGTAACTGGGAAGTCCCAGGTTCAAATCAAGTCAACAGTGCCCTTTTGAAACCTCATTACTATGTTCTTGGGTTGGACTTCAAGCTGTAGGTCCCCTAGTTACTTACCATCAAGTTACTTTTCTTAGTTTGGTATTATAATCCATTAGTTAACATAATATTCATACTGTTACATCTTTACTGCCTTTGTTTTACAGTGTCAAGATGAGAATGTGAGCACAACCGTTTATGATTTAGCTGCAGTCATTGTACATCAAGGATCAGGGTAAGTCTTCTTGCTTCAAGACCAGGGGGGGGGGGGGGTGTTCACAAAGACTAAGATCGACTTCAAGTTGGACTTGACTATGACAGCCATTCATGCCACTGGTTGCTCTCACTATTGGTCTCTCTATTGTGATCTTTAGATAATATTTTTTCCTTCAATAATGAACTATCAAAAATTGTAAATTTTGTAGATTTGCGGCCACGATTTATACGTCCCTTCAGAGACCAATGCCAGTAAATGATTAGAGCAAACAGTGGCATGAACTGCCTGCCATAGTTAAGTCCACTTAAAGTCGATCTTATTCTTTGTGAAACACTCCCTGTTATCATATCCTTCTCTTTTCTACAACAAACTCATGATTCTGAAAACTCAAGCAAAATGAGCTTAGATTGCTGGATAAAGCAGGAACTAACATATGCTAGATTTTCACAAGGGGCTCTGTGGAAGCAAAGAAATTAATTTGAATATTGGTAGATTGTTTAGTAAGGGTAAAAGCTAATTTTGACAATTTACGTTGTTCGTTGACCCACCAAATGTATTTACCAAGTACATTGATTTGTGAAAGGATGTTTCCATAGTATATTGGAGCTCCTAGATTTCTTTTAAGTTTTCAATATATTTTGCCAACAGACATTTTTTTCTTCCATTATTTGGTGTTTATTGCTCCTCCAAAGTTCTTTAAATGGCCTTGAAAATCGTATGCAAGTTATCTCTCCTTTTCTAGACTTTCATGTAAATTATGTATGATGTAATTTATGACTGTTGCACATTCTGTCATCCTTGTAGCTCGTATGAGCTTTAAATTGCAGTGGGAGTCTCACTAGTCATTATTAGCTTTGATTGAAAGCCCCACATGCAATCAGCCAAGAACTTAAAGAACGTCCTACAGAGCTGACAGTCTTGGCCCTTTCTGTTACGTTTCTTGCATACTTAGTAAAGGATAATAGACAGTTCTCTAACATCATTTTTTTTTAAATTTTGTGATTGTGAATTATTCTATCCCGACTGATCTCTATTTTAGTTTCTTATTGATAATAACAATAAAATATTTGATATTTTAATAGCGCATATATCCACCCTGGAAAATGCTCAAGGAGCCTTGATATTACTTTGGCTCTTCTAGGCTACTGATTAATTGAATGATTGTTTAATTTTACATTTAGTTGATGATGAAATACACCAGGACCCGTTGCACACGGCATTTTTTCAGTGACAAATCTGCTGATAACCAATCAGAAGCAAGGATTTCGGTAGCTTATAACAAAAACTGTAATTTGTCACCGATGACAAGTTTTGTGAAACAGGGCTCCACAGGGGCCTGCTTTGAAATTTGTATGTGTACTGACGACCTATTTATAATGTGAATTGAGGTGTTCAGAGTTGCAATATAGAGCCCATACTCATCAGCCCCCTGTCAATATGGAGCACTGCTTACATGTACTTCCAATAGCTTCTGTGTAGCACAACCCTTTTTGCAGATTTTATTCCTCAAAAAATATTTAATACAAAATGTTATGTTTGGTTTGGTTTTTTAGGGCTGGTGCTGGACACTATATAGCATTTGCAGTCAACAACGGTGAGTCATTATTTACATTTTGATCATCAAGGTCTTTGTATGGTTGTATGACATATACTGGCTGGAGTACTCCCCAGGGAGTGGAGATTGTGCACACAGTGTGTTCCAGAAAGCATTGAATCCAATGACCTGGGTAGTAGCGTATCTGTAAAGCTCTTAGAGACATTGTAGATGTATTAAGCACTATATAAAAGCGGATTATTATTATTATTATTATACTTCTAACTCTAAATAAATGCTTTACATCAACCATGGATCAAACAATATGCCTAACCCTAAATGCATCCCTAACCCTAACCCTATACTTTTGATGAAATGGAGCCTAGAGCAATTGTTGCTGGAGTATGCGTAATGTCAGATTATCTTCTTTGTGTCCCAAGACAAGAAATCTATCATATTAAAAAAAAAATATTAATAATATCTTTTCAGAATGAGTATATTCTTCCAGAGCTCAAGAATGATTTAAATGATTGAAAAGGAGTAATTTATTATTTTTCTGAGGTGTATCAATTATTAGTTTTGGGGTAGGACAGAATGGCAGGTTGCCATGACTAAAAGTACTGCAGATATGTATGACAGATACTGTGAAAAATTGGAAGGGCTTGCTCCTACCACAATCATTTGCACATGTAAACCCAACTAAATTCCTACAGAAATTATGTCCATTGCCTTCTCCTTTAACAGATAGAATATCCTGATTTATGTGATCCTTATGACGGTCTTGGATGTAATCATAAAGTCTATAGTGAGAATGCTGCAGATATTTGCAAACACTGCTTGCTTACATCATATTTTATCACCTGACGAAGTGTTGCAGTGGCACACAAAACATTGTGATCTTTTAGATCCCTTGTTGACCATACATTGCGAGACGAACGAATATCACTAGCGATATTATTTTCAATAGTGTTTGTATTGCTGAAATTCCTGATTTGCCATGTATCAAACATAATCATTTTCTCATCATTTCTCTCTCTCTCTCTCTCTCTCTCTCTTTCTGCCTTCCACACACATACAGGTCAGTGGTACTGCTTCAACGATAGTACAGTGACCCCCGTAGAGGAGAAGGTGATCACCAGGTGTAAGGCGTACATCCTCTTCTACGTCAGTCATCAATTCAAGGATGATTTCCTCTCCTTCTCTAGTATCCACAATGGAAACATTCCATCATAGTCACCTGATCAGTCACCTGACTAGTCACATGATCTATAGATAGCATGGACAAGATCGCCTATATATTTTTTTTAAAGAATTGATAAGAGACGATACGAGATGCGAATGTTGTCGTAATTGTTGTAGTATCTTGGTAGGTATGTCGCAGTGATGGCTTGCTACACTGTAACCTTCAATGCATACGCGAAGGATTTAATCGTAAAGAGCGCTCGCTAGCTCATCCTTTCTATCGCATGGTTTCTTTTCTGCCGTTATCATTTGCTGTCTCCATGTCGTATAATATGCTTCAAGGCCCGCTGAGGTAAGACTTTGGTTCAGAGTAGTTGAAGAAAAAAAATTCAAGCTGCTTCAATTTGGGAATTATTATGCTACTAGCAAGAGAATTAAGCACTGAGGTAGACACTCTGTAGATATTACAAAGTGATCAAAAACACAATGGACATGTTCCTTTTTTTTTCTTCCAAGAGTTAAATAATATTTTATTAATCTTCTGAAAAGAAAATTTAAATAAAGCTCAACTTTCGGATAGCATTTCTCATGCTCAAATGTTTTTAAATTCTTCATTATTCACATACTAATCAAAGAATAGAACTGTTATATGCATACTTTAATAATCATTGAACGAACCTCCTCTTTCTTTTGGGAAAAGTAATCTTTGGTGTTTACTGAACAGACTGGTGCACCTACAAAGAGCCCTAATAGTCAATTGTGCAGAACATCTTAAGATTACTTGTGAGGAGTTGAAGCTAGCACCTTATTCTCTTAGATAATAACAGCTTAAGGTTACTTATGAGGAGTTGAAGCTAGCACCTTACTCTCTTAGATAATAACATCTAACAGTTACTTGTGAGGAGTTGAAGCTAGCACTTTATTCTCTTAGATAATAACATCTCAAGTTAATTGTGAGGAGTTGAAACTAGCACCATTTTGAATTTGAGTGAATTTTGTAAGTAACAATATTTTAACAAAATGAGGTTCGTATGGCAGTATATCATTTCAATGTAACAAATCTACAATTAGAAATAACTTTCTTCACAAATAAAACAAGAGCACTAAAATAGACCACTGGATTCTTATCTGGACATAAACACAAACATAACAAAGCATTCTTATGTCTTTATGAAGATGCTTACTACAAGGACATTTTATTGGAATATTATTAAGATTGTGATTTGTTTTAGGGAAAGTCATGGAATACAGATTTAGGAATGATATATCACTGCACAGGTTTGACTACATTGCCACAAGTGCAAGAAATACTTGCATAACATTTACGTCCCAATTTCTTCACCCCCCTTATCATTGTTTTTAGCATCAGATAGAAAATGTAATTTGTCACTGTGTCGATGTTTATATTCAAAACTATGTCCAAGCGAACATTAATCCGTCCATGTTCATGTCTTGATTATCACAATGATTATTTTCGTGTACGTTTAATAATAGCCTAGAATTAGATAGAAATTCAGTATGGAATACATCACGGATAGGCCAGTGACATAGCAAGTGGTCAAATTTAAAATTCTTTTATTTCCCCTCACAGTATAATTTCATCTACATCTTATTTTGAATTCTAACATAAAAATTCAGGAATGCTCTCAGAATCCTTTAGAATAAAAGTCAATGCTTTTTTAAGAGGTGTCTGTGGAATCTACTCTACCTGTAGTATTCCCGTTTAGCCAGAGGAGGCTCCAAAAAGGGTAAAGGAAAAGATTTTCTTCCTCTTCTTCTTGCATTTGTTCCTTTTTGTTCAATCATCTATCCCTTCTTCATAAACTTCCTCAACATCTTGAGATATTTTTATCTTCCTCTACATAATCATAATTTACTTCATATTTTAGTTTGTGGATGGTCTGGCAAGTAGCCTGTAAACAATACAAAACTTATCAGTTGCCAAGCCAAGTTCAAAACAGCAGCACATAGCATGTAGAGGTGTTTGTGTGCTCATGCTGCATTGATGCAGGCTTTTTGTAAAACAAGACACTTTCATGAACCATTATCGTTATTTTTTAAGCAGGATAATTTTTCATATTGCAAAATTGCACCTCTCTTAGTGGCCACATATAATTTCCCACTAGTAGAAAATGTGTGTTGAAGATATTCTCTAGAAAGGCCACTAGTCTACTGTCTAGAGGTCATTTTGGGGGGTTTCTCGTGGGTGGCCTTCATAGACAGGGTTTGACTGTATTTTATTTTGATTCAATCTTGTTTTTAAATTTGGTGGCATGAAATGCTCACTTATCACTTGTGAAACTTGCTTCATGCACACAACCGTTCATGGTTTGAAAGTAGTGTTTGAGTGGATGTCTTTTATAAGCCAAGTGAGCTTTGTAGGAGGTTTCACCATAAAACCCATTTAGCGCCCTCTCAGTCATGACATGGTAAACAACATTACAAAAGAAATGCAGCATCAAAATAAAAACCATTTAATGTGAATACGAATGGCAAAGTAGAAAGAAATTGTAATCTGTAGTGGATTATTGCTGGCATCGTTCACTAAGAGTAATTAATTGGGAAGGTGCCTTGATCAGCTCACTCGGGCCTCTGGACGGCTTGTGCTTGACTTTGGCAATCAACATGTTATATATTCTGTGATACATGTAGCTCAAATTGAAACCACCCCCTATGTGCACTATTTCTGTTTTGACAAGGGTCTGCTGGCATTCTAGTTATGGTTGAACATAAGCAAAACTTGTGAACATTATTTGTTCAACGATAAGGTTAGTTTTGTGTTTACTTTTTGAGTTCTTATTAGGTTATAAATCTTTATTGGCATTTGTTAGTCTGATTTTTTTAACCTAAACAGTAACATCATTTGTACCCATCAGCCCTGAATCATGGCAAAAACCAAACTGTCTAAAAATTATACCAAGATAGTGGATAAGTTTATTTTGATGAGCATATGTGATGGACTTAGATGATTTGTCCCCTCTTAAGATTAACATAGATCTGAAAGCAGAGTTTCTTTTTTCTTCAATAAAAGATAGAAATGGAGAGAAGACGTATCGTGTAGTAACTGGTAAGCAAACATGAAGTGGAAATGTGTAGAGTTAGATAAAAGAAAAAGGACCACATTTGTGCAATTCTAAACCTTTATCTATGATGTGCATAGTAATGTTGTGAGTATTTCATTTGACTGTCATTGAGATATTAATCCATTTAGGGATTTAAAACTTGCTGTTCATATAACTCACAAATAACGATTCCCATGTGTGCATTTGAACAGTCCACGTTATCAAGAACTTATTAGTTGTCCTTTAAAATGGATCACGATTGCTTGTTGGTATTTCAATGCAAAAAGATGCAGTTATGTTGAATTACAAGTTCCCTAAAATTAGAAGTGTAAGCGTCAAAAGTATAGACAAGTGTCAATACTGTACCTACATTTGTATTGGAACCTTAGTTATGAAAACTAATAAAAATACAGGGCAAATTATTTTATAAGCCGATAATTGTTCTGTGGTTCTGTTTTGCTGGTTCATGCCCAAAATTTGGGAATAACATATTTTATTAAAAAGCTAAAGGAGAAGGATGGGCTTACATCATCCATCTACTACCTCTAAATGGTATGCTATTATCAACATCAATGGATTAAATGGTTCAGTTTTTGTTTTTTAATGAGCACGAGAAGTAATACATACCGGTAGTAGAATCTGGGGTTGCATTCTAATAAATTGTGATTTTGTTTTAAATGTTGAGGATGCTTCTTAGACCTCGCTCAGAATTGCAGGCTATGATGTTTATGTTGGGATTTGTTTACTTTAGAATATTTTGATCATTTGAAAGAGAGGTAGCACCTGCTTTTCAAGATTGAAGAACTCTCGCTATCATTTTTGTGAAATCGTCTGCTCAGAGCAAGAAAGGCATTACGAGTCAGCACCCTTCTGTTTATGAATAGATGATGTATTCCCTTCTATGTTAAATGTTTGCCACATTGCTGTTAACAAGGTGAGGTTCTGATGTTATTTTATATGGAATTCAAAGTCATCGTCTTCAAAACCAAACTCAATGCCTTCAACCTGGGCTTCGTTAGACTCTGATCACCAGCACTCTTTAAATGTACAATTACAGGTTTAAATGTGTTATGTGAGCCACTAACAGTACTATGAATACCACAATTGCTCACAAAAAGCCTGGTGATGAAGCCTAGCTTACTCTAATGATTTTTTACCTCACATCAAAGTACTGCTATGTGATTAAGTGTGTGGATTACAAATGTACATTTCTCACATGGGTAGAAACTTCGGGCAAAAAAAAATAAAAAAATGTGCACATGCAAAGTTGCAAGTTAACTTCAATTTACATCGTTTTAATCTCCCTTGTTCCTCAATTTCTTATCTGTTTTCCACATGTTATGATTTCCTCTAATTTTGGTGTGATTGCTGTAGTGATAAATGAAAATGGTTGGTATTGCATCTGAGATGAAGGGAAGGAATAAAAGTAGTTTTCTTTTATTGTGGTAATGGAAAGTAAGTATTGTTGAAAGGCCCATGAATGGTATGATATGTATGGTATATAGTTGACTGCTTGTACATTGAGGTTGCACTGTTTAAGTTTTCTATTGGGTCCATGACTGTTCAACATGTGACAAACCCATTTTTTTTTTTTTTCTTCTTCGGAACTGTGGAGTTATTAAGATGTATTAATACCAGGAGATGTATGCAAGACCAATTAAAACCTTAAAATAAAAAATCAATAAAAAATACAAAAAAACAAATGGAAATTAAATCTTCATCTATGAGTAATTGTCTTCCTTTATTTCATTGGATAATGGTTGTTTTATTGTGTAGTGTTTGTTTGAAAGGTAATCTCCACTTGTGATAAATGATGATAACTGTGTTTTCTAATGTGTAGTGATCTATCAAAACTCAAGAATCAGAAGTTGCTTACCTTTATTCTTCACATTTTTTCTTCAAATCAACTTGATACTTGTATCAGGGTAGACTTCCCTTCAACATGAAATCATAATTGTCTCTATTGCATGAAAAGGAAGGAAATTAGTCATCCTGCAGAAGCAAAGGTTTCTCTGAATTTTGGATTTTGAACCCACACAGGAAAGCCATGTGTCGAGACATGGTTTTGATTTGAAGCCATTTGTTTAAGACATTTTAAATTCAGTCTCGGTAGTTCAAAGTAATTTGGGATAAATTGGAAGATAAAAGTATCAAAATACATGCCAGTAATATTGCCTATGGAAGTTATGAGGTGGTGTTTCTTGAAAAAGTGTGAAGATATTGTGAAGAAAACACCAGATACTGCAAGGTGCCTTAAAGGTATCAAACATTTTTAACTGAAAATAAAGTGATGATGGTGGTGATGATAATGCTAGTACTTGAAAACATGATCAGAAGGTTCCAAGGAAAAGAAGGGGAAGACAGGATGGAGGGGTAGCCGTAGGGAAGTGATAGAATGAAATGGAGAAGGGCAGAAAGAACGACAGATGGAAAGGGAAAATCAAAGAATGAAGAGCGTAGAGCATGAGGTTGCAAAGAGAGGCGAGAAAAAGTGAGAGATAGAGACAGAAATGGGGAGAGGCAGAGAGGGAGAAGAGATGCACACCAAAACAAAATCGGACACTGCCCACCTGCCTTTTTCTGATCAATGATACAAAATCAAATTTTCTTTTAAACCACAACATTGTAGGACTCGTGCAGTATTCACCGACACAAGTAGTGCGAAGTAGTACATCTTGGGTCTAAATATTGAATTCTTTTCATTCTCTTTCATAATCGGTGCTTCCTTGACTATAAGGCACACCAATTCTACAGATATCCATATCAAAACCTACAGTTTGGAACCCCATGCGTGCTTAAATCGTGGAAGCATGAAAGACTGAAATGGCCAGGAATAACTGGCATCATGCTCCTACCCCCCCCCCCCCCCCCCCCTGTCCCATAGTCTACAAATTAGTTCTACCTTTTATTGGGAATAGAGAACAGATTTACACAAAATATTAAGGTTTTAAATAAATGGTCTGTAATTTGTACCAGTTTGGTGTCAATTCTTGCCCATTGGGGCTAAAGCATTATTTTGTTTAGTCTGTTGTCATTCTGCTTTACTTCTGTCAGTGTGTGTGGTGTAAAAGCAATCGGTGAAAAAAAAATACACAAGGTTTATTTTAGATAAAGCAATCTGGTTTATTTCACATGATATTTGTCCACATACAATCTGTAATATAATTGAGCATTTATACATGTTTATCTACAAAAAGAACAGAAATATACAACTTCTATATTTATTTACGAGACTTGAGGTAAACGTGATGCACCATGACAAAAAGTATCTAGCTAAACATTGAAAATGTTTTGTGACTCTTATAATTTTCTGATTATAACCTGCTAAAATATCCGGTATTACACTTTACTCAACAAACAAATTGCAGCCTCTAACATTCCTGTTTAGCTAATCTATTATAAACTATTAGTTCTATTTTAGACATGAAACTATATATATTGAAACAGGGTTAAACTTTAATATCTTTTTTGGTCAAGTTGAATAATCAAAAGGTGAGTTGATTAACATTCTATAAAGGAAATTCATGCAATAAATGTTAAAAAGAAAGGAAATTTCATCAATACCATAATTTATTAAACAAATTAAGATGATGCATATTCTATATATTTTTATTCCCAATTTGCTATTTTATACTGAACTGAACTATGTTTTTAGAATTCTGTTCTATACATTCATCTATGATCACATACATTTCAATGATTATGGTGATAATGATGAGTTTAGAATGAAAAAAAGATACTGCTAAAATTTGTAATCCATTTCATAACTACATGTAACATTCACTCTTTAACAGAGCAAAAGTAATATTTGCAAACAACATAAGCACAATACATGTAAGCAAAATACAGACCAAAGCATGTAACATGTATATGGTATTGGACACTGTAACATACCTTCACATCTAATATAATGGTGCAAGAAGATTAATAAACTCTGACCATATAGAGTATCTACTTGCATACTATAGACATAACATATTGTCAACAAAGATCTGAGAATAACTTTTTACATCAACTTCCGACATCTGTGATTCCGTAAACCATAGAAAGACCAGTTTCACAATTCAAACATGTATTAAAACCAAAGCAAAATATAGATGTGCTTGAATGTCTACAAATTCATGGATAATTTGATATACTTCTAAATTAATTTTTCTTCATGAGATCCATTTTTGATTACCGGTATGTAAGCAGTAACAGAGTTGTATGATTATGCTTTCTTACATTGTGAATAAACTGAATATGGACTACATAACCATACAGATAATATTCATCCAACCATGACCAAATTGTAAGGAACAGATATTTTCAATCTAATTAGAGTATAAGATAAAAAGGGCATGTCTTTGTACCTAAATCATTGAATATAACTAGGTAGACACAGATGATATGCTACCGGTACTTCTATTGTGTACTGGTGCATACATGAGAGAAAAGGAAAAGAGAGAACATTTACATACATTCAAGAATAACCAACCACAGTTTACCTACCGGTGTTTCCTTTGAAATAATTATTCTACCATCTGTTTTTAATACCAGAAATGTGAACAAATTGCCAAGGATTGTTTCTTTTGAATATTGTTGCTCTAGCACACAAGGGAGTACTGTTCTCAGTAGTTAAAACAATTGTCTGAGGAACTTCTCCAGAAGATTTGAACTCGTGGAAAAGATCAACTAAAAAGCTCTTTATCTACCTGGAATACTGAGAAATATCATTCTTTATCAAAATATTGAATGATACAACCTGTCTGTTCATTAGCAGTAAGTAACGTCATGCCCCCCCCCCCCCCTCGTAAAATCAGGAAATGTGCCTTGTTAATACACAGGCTTAAAGGTTACAACCATGGTATACAAAAGAGCAAGGTATATTAATTGGTGACAATTGAAACAAAAAACTTCTTTTAATTATCATTTCTCTAAAGGAATTTGTGTAAGTGAAATTCATAGTGAAAATCCCATTGATCAACATAATACTCATGCAGGGTAAACACCCTCCCGGCTGGTCCTCACATGTTAATGTAATACGTGGGTGGATATAGAGCATAGGTATTACATAGATGAGACTTTAACACGGCACCTGTTACAAGCTTAAATTGAAATTATGCCGCACCGTTAACAAGTTCAATTAGATTGCAACGATTAAATCTGCCAACAGCTACAATGAGCATACAACATGTAAACACTCTTGAACACATATATACATGTATACAGTGAACATGTACAATGAAAAAAACAGAATGAAAAATTGCAGTAAAAATAGCAAATAAATTGATAATTTTTAAACAAATTAAAATATATCTCATGAACAAATATGCTATTTTTTTTATTTTTTTTTAAATTGTTGGACGCTTCACAAACACTTAATACATGACACTGGATCGAAGGGGGAATTTCACAAACACCGGACTGTATGCAAGTGTTTAAACCAAACCATGGTGGGATCTAGCACTTTTAACAAACCTATTTTAGAATAGGATCACATGTATAAAGCCTCAACTACATGTACTTCATAGAGATATGTGGGATCTAATCGGCCTTTACATCAAGATATTTCTTTTGGGGAAAAGTCTGGAGTAAGAAGTCTAACGATGGTAACACTTCGACTTGTGTTACAACATGTAGGGCTATACGGTACATAACATTTCAATATTTTGTGATTAAAGCCTAGAGTGCCAAGCTAGTCTAAACGATGGTATCAGTCCTCAGAGATATATCTCTAGGTATGTATCAATCTTGATTGTATTACAACATGTAGACCTATATTTTAACATTTATTTTTGGATAAAAACCTGGAGTGCTGAGTCTAACGATGATAACACTCTTACTTGTGTTACAGCATGACTGCCAGGTATCTGACATACGGTAGATTCAATGTTAACAAGCTCTTCTTCGTCGGTAATACATCCCTCTCCCTTATACACTTGAGATGTGAGAAGCTACCATGCCATAATCAGATCACGTTCACACCTACCAGCATCGTCAGATAACACTCAGTGTCTTACTGATCCAGATATCTGTGAAACTACAAAATACTTGAACAATGTCTAATCATGAGCTTTAATACTAGTCTACTGTTTTTTCCAAATTTCTAAAGACATCGACTGGAATTTTTGTTGTTGCTATGTTGACCAAGTTTTGGTTTATCAGAATAAATTGAGTTTAAGCCAATTAGTTGTCTGTTAAGTACATTGTAATATTGTTAAAAGTGTACGAGTAAACATTAATCACAACGTTAAGCTATTACATTTACAATCAGATATCACATTTTCTTCCCCAATTAAATCTCTCTTAATTAAAGTCGTTACAAATATACATGTACATTGATCTAGTTTTCTACCTACATGTAGGGCTTGGCAAAATCATTATATCATAGAATGCGATTTGATAACCAGTGTTTTAAGTTTTGGCAAAGGGAGTCTTTACTACAAATATCAATGTACTTGATCTCATTTTAATTTAAGTAGATTCAAGGATAAACATATATATTCTGTATAATTCGGGATATCATTAATAATCTGTTGAAAATGACTCTGTCATCAATCTTAAATCAATAGGCATCCTTTGATTCTCACATAAAACTTGTTAAAGGCTTGCCTGACCTAGCAACAACTGGTGCAAACACTATGTCACTTCACAGTGGAAAATGTAGTAGATTGCCAGATAAGAAACATCCCCTAATTTGAATGCATTGAGATTTCATTTGAAATAAGATTGCTACATTTGCCTACCATGTTCAAATGGTCTAATGAAAGCATAAACATTCAGAGCAGGTTCTTAGCGCTCTCCCATTCTCGCCTTAACTCCCCTCGTGACACTGTTAATGAATAATGCAGGCAAGTTGTCATCTATTGGCAGTAATAAATGCAGCAAGCGAGCGAGACTGTAGCACTATACTTACTTATAGACAAGATAAACTGCGCAAACAACCTCAGCTTAAAGGGAAGGTTTCATTCTTGTAAAGGCAAAAAATAATTTGGAAAGGTTTCTTCTTCTCATTCTGAAGTGGAAGAACATTATACATGTAGTAACATTGCTTCATGAAAGAATTGTTTTTGAAAAGCCCTCATATCATCATCAGCATCATTTACTAAGGTCAAAACTTTACATAGGACTCTTGACTTTTGTGCCATGATATATTCTAAAATGTAACTCAAAATAGGTTTAACCTTTTAGAAACAAATTTTGATGCCACATCATAGCATAATTGAACCAAAACATATGAATAATTGACTGTTTGATAAATAAAAACAACAACCTCTTATCAAATTATTTGTTACAGGCATAGCCAAAGTTGGGGAAAATGATATAGGCCTATACTATAAGTGAGGAAATGACTGTTACATGTGCGTACCTCTCATATTTAATTCATGAATGAAACTGCTTAGAAAAAGTCCTTGAATTCAATTCAATTATGCATAGCGTTTGGCAGATGGACAAGTCAGGACCAATAATACTAAATCCCCTATATCTGAATTCAAATATATAATCTCTTTACCCTTTAGTATTTTTATTATTGGGTCCGATACATATATCACCCCCCCCCCCCCTCTCAATTTTGTTACCTATATATGCTCAACAAAATGTATACCATGTGTGCCATCTAAGTGCCGATGAACTGTTGACATACAGTAGTAATGTGGCATGATAAAGTCAATGTGTCGTCTACCAAGGACGTTTCCCAACAAGACATCACATTATGCCATCAGAGGTAATACACTGCCAATATCCATCTCCATCTTACAGCTTGTTCTCACAGTAAAGGTTCGTTCAGATATGGCATGATAAACGGTCAGCAAAAAACAACCCGCAGTATTTTAACATGAAAATGAATCGCAACTGCATGCAACAAAAGACCTGCACGTATTCACTGAGATCCGTGTTATAAGATACAGAACATGGGAATTTGTGAAGGGTATTACATTTATGTCATCATAACAAACCCACTGTGGTTTTGCTTTGTATATCTGAACAGGCGCATCTCAAGACCGACTTGATCCAGATATGCAATAAAGTGAAGAAAACATGCATTACCGTAAACGACCAATAATGTTGGTTTATCACTCCTTTTGCAGTCGATTTGGCAGTAGGACTGGGGCATTAATGGTAGATGGATTTTTCAAACACTTGCAATGAAACATCAGATCCAGTTTTTCTGTCCCATACAGTAAATACCGCTACTGGTGATGTGTGTGGACAAACCTCTGGCAAACATGACTAGATAATAGCAGTACATTGTATGTATCTCAGAAGAAAAAAATTATCTCAATGCTATGGCATAAATCAACCTTGATAAACCATGGAGATGTCAGGGACCTCTCTATGAAAATCATATCTTAACTTATTGGATGCAATTTGATTTTGATATAACACAGTAAACACACACTTTCCATATGAACCCTGGCTTGAGTCAACACTGTCCCTGCGTGAGCTTGGTATGCAATGGGTTAAGTTCCTTGACAGCAAAGCCCAATTTATGGTCTAAGCTTTAAACTGCTTAACTTAAATGTCATGTATCATCAAATTCATAGAAATAGGGGAGGCCCTTGTCTTTGTGAGCCGTCGTCTATGCAGTCAGTGACACTGGGCAACAAGCAAAATGATTGTGTTTAAGATATTTTTTACACAAGATCATTCTAAATTCACCAATTTTTCTTCAAAATATGTAGGAAATGATTGGGGAAAAACTGGGAAAATTGGGAAAGAATTATGATCAATCGAGAATTAAACACATGCATGTAGAGAAGAGCAATATAATGAGTTGGTAACTTGGTATCACCTTGAAATATATATATCAAACATGTATTAAACATGTTAAGTGCAAATATACATGACTAATGATAACCAATCACTGATAACCAATCTTTTATTTATTCAGCTGCCGAGTCGTGCCGACTGGCTTCAGAGTCTGTATCTCTGTATATCATCAGTACCTTTAAGCTTCTAGCACCTATCGTTAGAGTATTGGGTATCATTGCAGCAGTCATCAACCCACACACTTCGGTGTATGTACCATAGCCTAGCCACGATGTGGTGACAAGCTCATTGTATTGGAAAGAGAAAGTTGTTGGGAGTTTGCGGTCTAAAATCCCTTGTTAGGTGTTGTGCATAACAGGGTCTGCAATAAGAGACTAAAGTAGGCTCTGTACTTTGACAGTTCCTGACCGGCCAGAGACTGGCAGATCTAAGCTCTGCTCAAGGCTTTAGGAATTGTGTTAAAGTGTCAACTTAGAGTCTGAGCTTGTAGACTAGGTTGAGGGTATGGGGAAAGGTGGGAATAATTGATGAGTTTTGTCATTCTCTCTTTCTGATGAGGAAGGATATGAAAGAAGCAATGCCACTTTGAAGGACTGCTCTGGTATACAAAACAACATAGAGGGGTGAATACCCTCCTGTTACATATTACATCATTTTTCTAACCTTCATATTTCTAATTTCTTGGACTCACTTTGGCTCTTTCCAACTCTTTTCCATTCTGAAACGCTGCAACAAAACTGTGATGTATTTTTAGAATGATGATATAAAGTGTTATATACTTCACATACATGTACATGTAGCTAAAATATTATAACACAGAACTCAGTGAATTTTGTTGCGCAAAGTAGCCTTTCATTTTACACAGAAAAAAACAGTGGTGGGGTATTTTCGCATTGGTTTACAGTAACACATCTGAACAAGCTGTTACATGCTTTACATGCAGAGTGTATCAATTGTATTCCTACACACCTTTGTGCCCCTATAGTCCCCTATAGCTTCTATACATTGAAGATAGGTATACAGTATCCTTGTTTATTACAGATCACTACTCCACACAGAAGTCATCCATCAAATAAATAATCCAATTGATTACATTCATTTGCTTCGACCCGCTACATGCTTTCATGAAGCTACATTAATCACTTTACCCGATAAATGGGCCCATATTTCCTGTCAAGTATCATTTAGATCTTGACAAAGTAGCAGTGTAGAAGAATACATAATGCAGAAGGAACATATTCCTGTGACATACAAAGTCCAACTTATATGAAACTGCTTACTATGGCAAAAATGCAGAACAGAAGGCAATGATTTTGAATGATGAAGATAAACAGGATGAATAAATTTGCTGAGAAAAAGAGAGTCTGTGCTAACAATAAGTGCATGCAGTATGTGTTTACAAATTACAATACATACATTGCATTTCATTTGCATGTATCCATCCCCTCAAAAAAAGGAAGGAATTTTCGTTTTTAGAAAGATATGTGTAAGGGAGCTATATTTTGAGAGTTAATGTGTTCCTGTCTTTAAAACCGTAAAAGGTTAAGATGTCACTTCCCCCATTTCTTCCTGGAAGAGAGGAAAATCATTCCTTGACAAAGTATGTGAAAATAGGTTCTACACATTGTCTGCATTCAACAGTTCTTCTACATTGCTGCCAACAATGTGTATTAAAACATGTCTATAAAATAAAACATTCTTATTTTAATGTTCAACAGAATCAATGTTAAGCACCAAAACTAATATGAATAAATAAGCTTTTGCAAACAAAAGTAACATAGTTGATAAAAACATCTTTATGAAAGTTGACCTAATGTACATATAACTTTTTATCTTTTTACAAGGAAATATGAAAAGAATCATATGTGCCCCAACAATGCCAACATTAAGTACAAAAGTATTGTAAACCACATATGTATTTTGAAATGGAACAAGTCCCTCTGAAGAGGTAAAGAGAAGAACAAAATTGTAAACCACATAACACTGGCTAAGAATTTATAACTGGAATCATGTGTGATACATCATGCGTTACATTACCGGTACATATGAAGCATACACATCACATTATTTCTGACTCATTTTTTTGCAAATTTGTGACAGGTACCATATGCCTCTAACAATATTCATCTGATATTTTCAACAGCTATCCACAGTCTGGAGGCCTACTCAAAGTATAAGGTGCAGTTAGCTGCCAATATATCAGTATTTTTTACTAAATCAGTATTTGTTGAGAGAACCATTCCTTCTCATCTAACATCCCGGGTGAATGTACATGTACAACACAATGACACAGAAACTACTATTTTACAAATCTGTCTTTTTCTTCTCAAAGTTCAATATGAAATACTTGTAAATCTACATGGCAGCACTGAACTAGAATAATAGTGACCAGTTTTGGCTGACAGTGGTACATCACGTCTGTGGCAGCATAATGGCTAGGATACCTCATGTGCACACATTTATCTTTCAGAGCATAGACTACTCAGAGTTGTGATTATTATTCATGGATATTTGTCTAAAAATCAATTTTAGGATACATTATGATGGATCTGCTTCAATACATTTTTTATTTTCCATTGAAAGTGATTAAATTTACGGGTATGTACCGCAGATCTTGGTACAAAGACATACATGTACCAGCATACAGTGTATATGTGAATGTTAATTCTATTACACATCATTGTGAAGCTGAAATTCCTGTACTTATTTTTATTTCACATTTGACTAAGTGGATGCCATCATTCATGCCACACAACTAAGTTTAGAATCTAATCATGTTATCTTGCGAAACAGGATGTGAGCCCATTACCTATACCTCAAAGCTTCTATCATGCATGATTCAAACAGAAATGCATTGCTGACTCACAAGAAATAAAGACAAAAACATGTATATCACAAATGCAGTACGGCTTTCAAGTTCATTGGTCTACCCTAAAACAATGTATACATAGCTCTAGGCAGTTTCACAGAATTCATAAACAAATGTATTAAAAGATAGCTATATTGTGCGAGAGGTCTTTTAAAATGCATACAGTGTAGCACAGATATCATGGGCCAAATTTAACAATAGCAGGATATCAACCTTATATGCACCTCCACACATTCTTCTTCATGAAAGGCTATTTCCATATTCAACCAAATACTTGTCCCCTAAAGATCCTTCTGTTTCAGTACATTGGGGGTGAGGGTGGGAGGGGGGGGGGGGTAGTGAATAACCCTATGCAATATACATTTTGAGTATTATTCTTCAGATATCATGATGCATGGGCCACTGCAGCTTTCAGTCTGTGCCATATGGCTTTTTATTTAATAGTAGATATACTTTTTCATTGGAGTAAGGATTGCAACAGGTTGAATTCACCCATGCCTTCAGACTAAGGTGAAAATTCTAACTATCTGGCAACGACAAATCTGTTCCTTGACATTGATCAATTTATTCTTCTTTATACATGTACACAGACCTGTAGTACTGAACAAAAGAATTGCATTTCACCAATAATTTTCAAGTGGCACAACATTCAAGGAATTTTCAATAGGAATGTACTGAAACATAATATGGTCTACAATATACATGTATACTATATTTAAGTATTCAGCCTATTTCTATTCTATTATTTCTTTTCTTTAATTTATGTAAATATATAACATTTATATAGGAACAGTACATATCTTGAGTCAGTTTAAAGATCACATGGTAAAACAATAGTTGAAAGTTGAGAGTAAAGAGATGTAATATACTGAACATGCAAGTATGTTGTACGAATAATACTCAAATTTGATGATTTACTACCAAAATAAAACTGTTTTCAGGAAACACCTGTGCAAAAAGACCATCTGTCTGTAAGGATCATCTTTATTTAGTTTCACTAGAACAAGATTTATCATTGAAATCTGTTTATCAAAGGAACCTGTACATTAAGACTACCAGCCTACATGTACATGTACAAGGACCATTTCTCTTGTTTCTTTTGAGCAGCCTTTAAACACATTTTCACTGCATTTGTGTGGACCTTACAGAAATTGAACTGAAGCAAAATGTTGTACCGGTAATGGTGTATCACTGTACCCTCCTGTAATATGCCACATCACCCAATAAAACACTAACATCATTCAACCACTGTTCTCCAGATAGCTGTTGTTTTGACTTGTCTACCCAAGTACCTGCCGGAAGATACACATGTCTCTGGGTAGCACCCTGATCCAAGATGGGCGCAACCAGAAGATCATCACCAACCATGAACTGGGAGTTGATCCTAAAAGCAACTGTATCGGTGGGAGCTGACCACCACAGGGGTCTGATGACAGGATCACCTTTCTGGGAGAACTCTTGAGCGAGGTCCAGGACCAGTTGAGCGATCTCATCTCGATGAAATTTCACCCATTTTTGGACGATGCTTCTGGTCTCCTCATCGTACTCTGATAATATAGTGGGTATATGCATAGCAGGGAGAAAAGCAGTGAGCTCGATGTACCGTATGAAGAGCTCTTTGGATGGGAGACAATCTTGAGGCTGGGCACACCCATCCTCCATGAATTTTAAATCTGGCATAAAATATGGGTAGCCTTGAAGACCCATTGTCAGAGCTGTTGGGATAATGGTTTTCAGACCATTCTCCCCATCCCAAGTAGGGTCCTTTGTAATTAACTCTGCAACTAATGGAATGTTTTGACACTGATATACACATCTAACTAATGGTGATGCCATCTCACTGGCAATAATAGCATACCTGGTAGCATATTCATCTGGAATCTCAAGTGTGTTCTCTACTTGGAAGCCAACAGGTAAGTAACTTGCTTGTCCATAATCAAAGGTGAAAGCATCCACACCACTCGCTCGAATGGACTTGAGTTTGCTTTTAAACCACTGGACGGCACTGCTGCTGGACACATCAAGGGCAGCTCCTACATTGTCCCCCCACTTAGTAAGCCCCGGGACTAGATCCCGAGGGTCATTTACCCAATACCCGCTACTCACACCCTCCACAAAGCTCTTCGACTGGGTGCTGACGTATGGCGTAACTTGGACAGCTGTTGTGAATCCCAGATCTTGGATTCTTGTCATGGTTGTGGAGACATCTCTAAAGCGATTACCATCAAACACAAGGTCTCCTTCTACTGCTTCATACGATGATGGGATCTCAAATAAGCCTGAGGTATATCCTAGATTGTGAAGGGTGTTGGCAGTGGTAATTAACGATGAATCATTCCATAAAGCTTTGTCTGCTGGTGTAGCTACGGTCCAAGTTGGGTTTGTGATCACATTGCTATCTGGAGTGTTCTTAGTTCTCACAATAAACTTATCACTCATGTTCCTGTGAACCGCTGTCAGGTCTGAAGCAAGACACATTGTATACTGCAAAACAGAATACTCACTCGTATTGGAACGAACGGAGATGTCATATTGACCAGACTCCAGACACATCTCCTGTCTCTCACTATCCATGCTCATTGAGATAAACACAGAATCATTGACTCTCAATCCCAATCCGTTTGATGATAACCAGTAGCGTTCCAAGACTGGTCCGAAAGGTGACGACCCATCTCCAGATAAGAACGGCTGAGATGGCATATCATCCACCTCGATGGGCCACTGCTGATTTGCAATGACTGCTCCACCATACCAGTGTGCATTCTGGAATGAAAAGCAATCTTTGTGAAGAACCTCCTGATGGATGGCCGTCCATGCAAATTCATAACAATCCATGTTGTCCAACTCTAACCAATCGATCTCCAGCTGGCCGTACTCTCTCCATTCTAAACACAGTCTCCTGTCTGTGGTTGCCGCACAGGTCGAAGGAGTAACAAGCGGTAAATTTAACCCAACAGAGCTGTGCGTATAGTTACTTCCTCTGTAGCTGACTCGTACAGTTTTAGTGTCCACATAGAATAGTAGTCTCCCAACCTTGTAATGTAGAGGTGGTTCCGAATAGAATAGGAGAATACAGGTAGTACCAATGACGATCAAAACAAACAGTAGGACAACAAAGATCTTTAGCCAGAGTTCTCTTGGTATCTTCAAAGCCTTGATCGGATGGCTAATGTCCACTACGGCTGGGTCTACAACAGAGTTTGTTCTGCTACGAAGGTCCACTGGTGTCATACCATCATCACATGAAGTCTTGACCTCATCAAGATTGACCAGGGAATGACCATTACCATTATTACTCTCTTGGACTTCGTCTACTTGAAATCTGGTCATTCCTGCAATTGATCAATGTGAAGGAAATAAAACACATGAAGGTCGTTAATCATGCTGTCACGACTTCTACCACAATTATGCATGTACATTTCTGGCAATGAAAGAATAGTATCATTAATATATAAGAATAGATTATTCTAGCAGGATGAAAGACTAAATAAAACACATTTTTTCAATGTGAACACATTCAACACAGAGTAAAAATGAGCGTCTGAAATATTTAATTCAAGCTTCAAATCAAAAGAAATCATTTGTAGAGTAAATAAAGAATAAAAATCAAATATGTCCCCATTACAGAACCATCTACAAAATCATTTCATAGAAAAGTACAAAAGAGAAAACAATGATTAAATGAAAGTGAACAAGAAATAAATTTACATTCCACTAATGTTTCATCTTTTATCTTTTATCATGTCTGATTTTTTTTAAAGACTTATAATGTGAAGAAGACATATAATTGGAAAAAAAATTGAAGGAATGAGCAAGAATAATAGGATCATAACTAGAAAAGAAAGTGTGATTTCGATATTGCAACAAATACGTGCCCAATAATGTATACAAAATCATTAAGTTAATCTAACTTTAGTTTAAGCAATTCATCATTACGGTCACTAACTTCACACGCGCCCGCACCCCCAACGTCGGTACGGTATGCAATTGTATCGTGCAGCAGTTTGCCGTGAATCCTGTGAGAAAATGTATATTTCAAGTCTGTGTTGTTAGGGGAAACACTCCAAAAACGATAAGAAAACTGACACGAAACAGGTGAGGTAAGAAACCCAACATTTTTTAAATTAGACTAGTCTATGATCATTATTTGAACAATTGATGAAGATTTCATCAATTTTTGGTAGAAGTCTATGTTTTAATACAATTACTAGGTTATCAAAAACAACCTTTGTTCAAAATTTATGCATAGAAATTGAATAAAATATATAGATCTACAGTTAGTAAACCGGTCTCTATCGTCTCTTGCATGGGCCAAGCCCAAGGCACCGGCGGGACCTGTACCTGGCCTGACCTGCTCCGAGCGCGCGCCGAGCCGACAGTCGACACAGACTGTCTCTTCACTGTCTCTTCCTTTATATCTACTATTCATTACCCATTTAAATTATAAGAAGTCTTACCTCGCTTTTTTGTACTTTGGTTTTCTGACTGCCCATCCATCATGACAAAACCTGTCTTGGCACAATATATGGAACATAAATCAATATTATATCACCATCTCACGTCAGAGAGCAAAGGTTTTCTCAGCTGCGAAAATAAATTTTCGAGATCCTCCCCCGGCGAAGTGATAAGACACATGATTATGATGTGTGTACTGCACTGCGCGCGCTTATTAAGGAGTGAATACTTGTAGTGATAACAACTCCAATCTGCAAAGGGAGCGCGGCGGCGGGGTAGTCTGCAAGCGCAGACCCTAATTTAACACTTTATCAACAAATCGTTGTGCCTTGAGAGAAGGCCCAACACGCCCTTAAAACTAAAACAACAACAACAACATGGTTGTATCAGGAGCAGCTACAGTACATGGTCTATGGTAGTCTTATAGTGCAGACTCACTTTTACGACTGACCAGGGTTTGTGCTTGCAGACTAGGGTGGGGTGTGGTCCTGGGGCGTGGTTCGATCCCTAATATCAGATTTGTTTTATATCAGCAAAATCATCATTTTTTAGTGCCTATCGACAAATGAATTTGAAAATCTGATGATCCTTTCTGTGTGTTTTGGGGGTGTTTTTTGTTTGTTCTAACACCCCAATGAACGCCCCTGTAATGATCCAGTTTATAATTCTCAGGTCATGATACATTTTTAAATGTAGAGGTTGAAAAATATATGCATGATAGAACTCTGGCAGATTCAGGAATTTCTAATCGGGGGGACAAATCGCATGGGGTGAAATATACGAAAAACGATGGAACGAGGCGTCAGCGTCGAGGGAGCGTAGCGACCAGGCGGGTCACGTCACCTGGGAACGGGGTCAGACCCCGCCTCCCTGAGTAGGAAGCATTTGCAACTTTTAGAACCTCATTAGGCGCATTTTCAAGCTCTTACTGGAGTAATATGGAATAAAATTGCTTTCTCCTTCCCCCTCCAGCTCCAAGAGTAGGGATCTTTTGCAATTTGAGAACCACATTATTTTGGCACATTTTGACACCGGAAGTTCCTGGAAAAAAAAGGCGAGGCCTTCTGATTGGTTAGAAGTTAGAGAAAAGTGATCTGTCACGTCTCGAGAAGTTGTGCGTGCTTTGGAGCTGCATGCACAATGAACAAAAAGACGATGGTCTGGTACTTCACCAGTAGTAAATTATCTCGCCGTTTTATAAACTGTGTAGTTAACCCATTATTCTTTTAAAAGAAATGCAATTCTCATGCTCTCGCACCTCTCTTAATTCTATCGTTCATTTTATTCCTTTCCCCTTTAACTCATGCACATCTCTTTTTTTTTGTTCTTCTTGTGCTTTTTTTTTTGGGGGGGGGGGGAGGAGGAGGCTACACGCCTGGCAAGAGGGACCCCATATTTTATGTGTCGTAATTCTCAAATGAAAGTTATGAGTTTGATTCTCGTTTATAGTTTGATGGAAAATAAAAAGGCCTCCTCTCAAATTGGCCCAAAACATCTTTATTTTCTTGAAAATAGCGATTAACTTTTGTATAAAGACAACGGAACCTTCTAGGGTAAAACGACAAAGAAGTTTGATTTCCTGTTAAAATCATTTGCATCAACAGAAATAGATGCTTTGTGTCCATTAGATGGAAGATCTTTTCAAAATATTATTCTTAATTACATCACCTATAGACTCAAGTATGTTTTCATTTCAAAGTTAAGGACACAGTTAGGGATCTGTTATATCTCAATTTCCTACCAAACATTTTCATCAATACTCTGAGGGGGAAATGTCTGGTCGGAGGTCCACCAATATATTAATATGATTGCAGCTGAAATCCACTTCTTCCCGAATATATTTCCGTAACTTACAGCCAGCATAATAGTTCATCCCTAATGTGTCAGCTTGTAGAAAGTGGAAATGAAATCCTATAAATGCTGTAAACATAGAAATTAAAGATGAAAGATAAACCAAAATAATGATTATATGTTATGCTTTTTATTTGCAAAAACAAAGTGAAGATAATTTTTGTATATATATATATATATATATATATATATATATATATATATAGCCAGCTATAGTGTATTATTCACTCATCAAACTTGCTGATCTGTTCAGACATGGCTAGATTTCATGAATACATCTATTTTGTTCTGATATATATAACTTTATTAAATTGTCTATTATTTTAATCTTTGATATACATATCCTCTAAAATTCAGAACAAACTACTAAAGTAGATCCTTAGAGTATCCACTCATTCAGTTACATGTAAATCTAGTCCGGCCGTTTTGGTTTGATCTATTATAGCCTATTGTGATTGTCTTTGAATTTTCATAGCCTACGGTCTTTGGAAAAAAGTTTTTTATTTTCATAGCTACTTTACCCAGTACTTCACTTTTTGAAATATATTTTACAAAGCTGCAGTCGTGTCATGAATTCAAGTCATACACAATTCGAGTGGGTTGGAGTTCAAACTTTTGTCATCAATTAAATGTTCCAAGCAAGGAGGATATAGCTAGAAAGTGGAAGATCGTCGCGTCATGCATGGGCCTTTTTTTTTTATAAAGAGAAAATATGTATTTTATAATCATATACTTAGCCCGGGGCCCGACCCCCCCGTTCCTTCCTAAATCGCTGTCTCTTCCGACGACATCGTCAATCAAGGTGATGACTTGTCAACATAAATATTGAGAACAGTGCAGTGATAATTACATGCACGAAGATAATTATACAGCTAACAAGGTCACGTGATCAATGACCACATGGCCTAGCGCCTAGCGTCGGCCGATCCGATTGGAGGCTACACCGGTAATAATACGTGCATGTACCGCGTGTATGCTTTGTATATATGTAATGTACTCTAGCATGCATGCTAGCGCTGTAGTATCCAGTGCAAGTGCAGTGTGTATGCAGCATAGACATTTGTTCATGTAAATCTGTGATTGGAAGGAATGGCGTCAGGAAATTATTTCGGTTTTACCCACGGAGGAACGCAGTATAGGTGAGATTTCGACTTGCAATCTAAAAACATATTGAACTTGGGTTTATAGTAATACTATGGAGAAGACAATTTTGTTGCTAAATCTGGGAAATATAGGAATTGGGAGTGTGGTAAATAATGTGATTGTGAATGTGATTAGACTCTAGGCCTAGGTTCTACTCAGATTAGGTCTATCGGTGACTGAGATTGAGAAGATTGAGCATGTTGAATGAAATTAGTGAGCTCTGTGTAACCTTGTTCAGTGGTTGTATTTCATCAAATGATAATCTATCGACTTGTATCTGATTTTGTTATGTTAGAGTGATAAAACGAACCATGAATTTTTTCTTTTGGGGCAATAACACAGGGAAGGAGGATAGATTTTCAAGTAGTATTCAGACATAAAGTCGGTTGCGTGAAGAGTTCGAGAATGAGGATCGTCCTCCTAAACGCGGAAAAAATGCGTCCTCAAAAATAGAGATCATCTGCATTTTCGCGGACGTTTTTTTTCATCGATGCTCTGCAGATTTCGGGTTCCCAAATTGCCCCCTAGGGCTAGGCCCCTGGTCCTGGTGATGCAAAAAACGGTAGTTCACCGTCTTGGGTTGGCCGTCTTCTCAAGGATTCGTCGCTCATTATAAAACGTGAGAGTCTCTGTACAAAGTCAATATGTAAAATACATCCCAAAAAATCATTGCGGAATCCGTTTTGTGCACCGCCAATGTGCGGAGCGGAAATATGAAACGTGTGCGAAAATGCGGACGATCCTTATTTTTGCGGAGGCGTCTGTCTGCGTTAACAAAAATGATCCTCGTTTATGCAGACGATCCTCGTTTATGCGAACGATCCTTATTCTCGAACCAGCTTCCCTGCTGGTATTCAGACAAAAAGTCGCAATCGGTTTCGTCAAGACTGAGCGAGACCAAATGAAAAATTAATTTCTGCTAATATCTGTGGTTAGCCCAAACTTTATTAAGTCACACCTGGAAATGGCATTGATTGATATCACCAAGCCTCAATTGGCATTCTTTTGCCTGTGTTGAGACTTGAGAGCGGGAATGGGTGATTTACTGTAATTACATGGTAAACAATTATAATGAAGGGATACAGTCAATTTGAAGTTCAGGTGATCCTCATTGTGAAGTTGACGTTTTTAAACTTTTACTTTCTTAATTTCTGTTATTTCCTTCATTTTCTTTTATCGCATAATAGCCAGCCTCAGGCTACAACATACACTGCCCAGCAGCATGCTTCAGCTGCAGCAGCCCAAGGCACTGCACAGCTGTTCCCTGCCCAAGCCACACACCCAACAGCTGTCTATGCATCTACAGCAACACCTAGACAGACCCAAACAGCTACTTACGACACAGCTTATGCCACAAGTCAACAACCTGGAGGTTATGGATACAGGTACAGTATGTAATAAAATTGCAGAGAAGGTTTTTGAACAGGATAACATTTTTTTTTTGGGGGGGGTGGGAGAAGTGCCAGTGGGATCATTATGAACATCTTCAATATCATGTGAAATCGTACATATTGTAATAAGTGATTTTATCATGCCTAAGTAGGAGTAAGTGCACAATGTTGAAGATATTTAAAAAACAAATACTGAAAGACGTATTCCGACCTCATGCATCGGAAGAAATCGTTTGGATCCTAATGGACTTGATTTACTCATCTGTATCCTTTAAGTTTGTTAGTAAACAGCAGATTACTAGTCACAGTAGATTATGCACTTGACCGTCTAAACTTGTTCACCCTTCTTGATGTAGCACTCCCCAGCGCCAGGACCCGACTCCAGCTCGTCAAACGACCCAGACATACCAGGATAGCACAGGGTATGGCTTTGAGCAGACTCCAAGCACCGGAGCATTCCAAAAGCAGACCTACTATCAAGCCCCAACACAGCAGCACTCTGCCACGGAATCCTACTTCTCCCAGAGGGGGAAAATAGCTGGTAAAGGAGTATTCCCTTGTATTTCTGTATTTATTCTACATGTAGATATGTGATATAGTATATTTCCTTTTAATATTACGTATCGTACCCTACATCAGTCAATACTTCAATCAATACCCTAACTCAAAGAGACTCAAAGAAAGGTTATGGGTATGGTTTTTCATTAACAGAGTGGTGTCCGACTGGAGCAGTCTTCCTCAAGACTCAAACTCCATCGATACCTTCAAAACAAGATTGGATAAATATTGGTGGTCTGAACGATTTAATTTATTATGATCAAACCGTTTCTACCATGCGCATGTGCAAAATAACAACACTTATTTTGCACCGATTGGAGACTGAAGAACCTAGCCAACCCTGAAGAAGTGACTAAGGATTACAGGATCTACCTGTACTCTTAGTAAATAAGGGTAGTGTTTATGAATCTCGATTAAGATCCTATCAGTCCTACGTTTCAGTATAGTTGCAAAGATTTCATCTTTTGTGTATGCAACTGAGAGAATTACAGCTTACAGTGAGTTCTAGTAATGGGGTTGCATTTCCAGCAAAACCAGCTTGATTCTTAATTGTTAAAGAAGCAATGCAGTTATTTGGACCAGTAAATAACAACAACAAAACCTAATGGAAACATAGTGTGGAAACTGAATATCATTCTTATCCAACAAATATAGATACAGTACCTTTCACAGTAGAAATATACCGCTATGGGACTTCAGATTTCATACAAACCAACAGCTTGATTCTCAGTCTGACTCAGACTGGTATATAAAAGCAAGTGACGGGGACAAATAGCTTTTGTTGCAAACTTGCCCCAAGCCTGATGCATTCATCATCAAATCTTGGCTTCCAGTTTGCAGATATTAAGAATCCCCAATGCTCTAGAGCCATTCTTACATGTATATCAGTTACATGATAAGAAGGCTTTGGAAGTACATCTATAGTATCATTGACATGAACTTGTATTATAACTTGGAAGTTTTCAAGCAGACTAATTTTAACCATTATTAAACATATTTGTGGCTTACACCCAGTAAATAAGATTGATTGATCGATCTGTATTGAAAAACAAGTCAGAAAAAATCTTGGAACCAGCGGGACTTGAATAATTTAGACCAATTTTAAATAATTTTAACCAATTAACTACCATTGAATTCTGAAGTGTGGTAACTGAAGCTCATTTTATCCTACACAATTTAAGTGAGTGACGGGTTTTCTTTATCTTTGACTAGCAGGAAAAACCGGTTCTGTGTACACCTCTGGTGGAGGATCAGGGTACGGCGGAGGAGGACATCAGTCCATGTCTCAAAAGCCATCCCAGCCCAAGGTGGCACCTGTTGTCACCTATGCGTACGCTGCCCAGACCACAGCTCCTACGTATGCTACCACCTCATCATCATCCTACTCTGGCCAGTCCAAGTATAGCGGTGAGTTTAGGGAATAGGATGGGAAGGAGATTGAGAGGGGGCATTGAGACGTACCTCTGGTTGAAAGTAGAAGGCATTTGGCCTCTGCTGAATTAATAACATAAGGAGTATCTAGTCTCTGAGCTCTGAATTGACTTTTTAGTGCTGAATATTTGTTGTAAATTAAATTCACATGAATTTTCAGTTCAAAGCTGAGTGGATATCTATTTGAGCAGCTGTATCTGACGGTGATTTAGAATTTGAAAGACATGAAAGATTTGTGTGCTAGTGATTTAATATGCAGGTGTGACAAGTCTGCTCCAGGTACATTGTTAAGCAATGGAATTTGTTGCTATTATTGTAATACATGTTATAGTAGGCATGTGGCTGGTTTCTTTCTTTTATCTGAACCAATAAATGATTTTGTTACAATGCAGGAGGTAGTGGTAATAACAACAGTGGGGGAGGCGGGGGCGGCGGTGGTGGTGGAGGCGGCGGCGGTGGTGGTGGTCCCAACAACCAGTACTCGAGCTACGATGCAGCCATCTACTCTGCAGCCACCAACTATTACCAACAGCAGCAGACTGTGAAGATGGGTAGTCAGTGGGGAGGAGGAGGCTACAAGGGAATGAAGAAAGGCCAGGGATTCCAGCAGCAGGGGGGTAACAAAGGCCCTGGTGGCGGCATGAAGGAGACCAAAGCACCACCAAAGCCTACTCAGCTACATTACTGTGATGTCTGTAAGATCAGCTGTGCTGGACCTAGGGTAAGTCATCTATGATCCATTATTTGCTATGGTAACAGCACTCTGGCCTCAGTTTGTTCATTATGATAAGCTTTTAGGTATACTCTTTTAGAACGCATTGCCAATCTACTTCCCAAACATCTAACAGTTAGCAACTCCTTCAAAGAAAATTTATCTTTTGATGATACATGTAGTTTAAACATCCCATTTCTGTACAAAGGAAATGCTTTATCAATGAGGTATTTTATATAGCTTCTCATAGTATCATTTACTATATAATATTTAAATTTTCCCTATGTAGTCTTCTTTATGGAAGTATATAAAGATCTTTGCAGACTTGCTCCAAGACTGATGCTTCTATCATCACTGATTGGCTTCCCGTTTGCAGATATTAAGAATCCCCAATGCCTCTAGAGTCATTCTTACATGTACATCAGTTATGTGACGAGAATGCTCTGGAAGTACATGTACATCGTTATCCATCAGTTCTGATGTGTGGTTGTATCAGACTTATTCAACTTGACCGATAAAGTGTCCGTCTTTGTTTGTTCTTTTTAAAATCAAGTTACAGTCACTCTGGCCTCAGTTTGTTTATTGTGATTAGCTATTAGGTATACTTTAAAATTTTAACTAATGTTAGAAATTGACAATGAATTTGTCCACTTGGTCCTCATTTAGGAATAAACAAAGAAACATCAGTTCATTTACATTCTATAATTCTGTAAAATGTTCACAAATAGCACTTAAAGCCCCACTGTCCTGCTTGTAGCTACTTGCTCCCTCTATACAGAAAACTTCCCCAATCGGTTCCCGTTGGGCCCCCATGATCCTCTTTTTCTTATGTTAGTTGAGAGCTGAGTTGATGAGATAGCCACCTGTCTAATCCCTTCTGGCCCAGTAGTATTGACGGTCTTTAACACCTGGGAGGCAGGGCACCCAAAACAAAGTGGCATTATTATATATCATGTGATTAAATGATCTCTTGTATTTCTCATGTAGACCTACAAGGAGCATCTGGAGGGTCAGAAGCATAAGAAGAAGGAATTAGCCAGCAAGACTGGGACTAGTGTCAACCTACCAAGCAGCAGGTCTGGGGTTCAAGCCTACCGTTGTGAACTGTGTGATGTCTCATGCACCGGTCTAGATGCTTACAATGCACACATCAGAGGATCCAAGCATCAAAAGGTAGGCACTCTACATGCACTAAAGGTTGAGGATCGAGTAGGAGGTTCTGCAAATAAAATTACAAATATACCGCTATGAGACTTATGATTTCATACAAACCAACAGCTTGATTCTCAGTCTGACTCACGACTTTGGTATGTAAAAACAAGTTGTATATATGGTAAAGAAATGTTAGTGACAAGGAAAAATAGCTTATGTTGCAAACTTGCTCCAAGACTGATGCTTCTATCATCACTGATTGGCTTCCCGTTTGCAGATATTAAGAATCCCCAATGCCTCTAGAGCCATTCTTACATGTATATCAGTTATGTGATGAGAAGGCTTTGGAAGTACATCTATTGACATGAACTTGTATTATAACTTGGAACTTTTCAAGCAAACTAATTTTAACCAATTAATTACCAAATTTTCCCATTTCCATTGGCTTTAACACAGGAACCACCCGGTTCCAGTAGGCAATGGGTAAAGATTTCACTTGATACTTGTTGAAGGTTACAAGCAGTAAGTTTTATTGCTGCCATTTTGGCTTCTGTAAACTGATTTCTGCTCCTGTAAACAGAGCAGCCATAGTTTTAACTTGCACCTCTCACTTTTAATTGTATAAACTCTTTATACTTCGCTGTTGGTCATTGACTGCACATGCACCCGATCCCAGCATAGCTTTCAGAGTGAGGTACAATTTAGGGATTTATCCCATAGTGTTTCCAAAGTTCTTATTTCATGTTCTGAGACACACTGAACATCAGTAACCCTTCAATCTTTTCCTCGTCGTTGTACACCAGGTACTAAAGCTACACACCAAACTTGGCAAGCCCATCCCATCGTCTGAGCCAGTCAAGATTGGTAACCAGGCCACCGCTGTTACCAATTCCACCGCTGGGACTGCCAAGACCCAGACCACGCCTTCTAAGACTGCCCCCAAGACCGCTCAGCCTATCAAGAAGATGGTCACACCAAAGATCACTTTTGTTGGTAAGATAACCTCTTGACCCTGTTGGTTGGTAGAGCCGTTAGAGTGGAAGGTTGCGCGTGTGTTCAGGGCAAGTCTATAGTGTCTTTGGTTATTGACTGCCCTGTACCTCGCAAAGTATTGTAGAGTTATGAACACAAATTGATTTCATATTTGTCTTTCCACTTTGTATTTGGTCTGATAAAAACTCTTGTATGGCTATTAACTTGGTACAATGATAGGTATCCTAAAATCTTACATGTGGTCTGTGACGTACAGGAGGCAGTAGCTTGAACATGTCCTTCAAATCCATGAACAGATGAATGGAGTTTGTGCAGGAACCTGCCATCATATTCCCTTCTCAGACTCTACAAGGAAATCGTGGTTAAAAGCTGTCCCCTGCATTGGTAGTTAAATGGAGATTCCCAGTGTAGGAGAGCCAGTCCTTTGCATTTAAAAAAGTTTCCATATGTTTTGGTGAAAGTCTACTATAATGGTATTCATGTACAGCCACAAGTATAGTCACTGACCAGACTTGACTGGTCTTTGGCTTACAGCTCTTACTTCTGTCTCTTATTTTTTTATGATGAGTAGTAAATTTTAGAATAGAATGAGATGACAAGAGAGAGTTGTCAAAAAGGCTGCTAGGAAGTTTAGATGGGTTTGATAGGACTGTTGCAAACTTGCTCCAAGACTGATGCGTCTATCATCACCGATTGGCTTCCCGTTTGCAGATATTAAGAATCCCCAATGCCTCTAGAGCCATTCTTACATGTACATCACTTATGTGATGAGAAGGCTTTGGAAGTACATCTTTGTAATCGCACATTGTCTCTTTAGAACCAGAAGTGCGTGAACACTCAGTTACAACCTGTGACTTAATGCCATTTTTAGCTCTCTGTAAACGATATGAAAAGCAGTGAAAGGATATTTGATTGCAAGAACCATAGAGTTTGTCTTTCCTAGAAATATCTCCCTCAGTATAATTGTAATTGACATTGATTTACCTTCTATTGATCCTTGTCTTCCTTGTTCACCTGTTCAGGTGGGTCCAAGTTGGCTACTACAGGTGATGCTGAGAAGAAGAATGAACAAAAGACTGCACAAACACCTGCTGCTCCTGCTCCTAAAACTCCTACAACACCCGTCATTGCCCCGACTGCTGAAGGTAAGATATTATTTCTTTGATGGCAAGATGGAATAAGAACATTATAAGGGCAAATGTTCAACATGGTACAGCAACAGTTGCTCCACATACAGGTTGTTCCACATACAAGTTGTTCCATAATCAATCAAGTCTAGATCTAAACTTAAAATTAATCTGCCGCAGTGCAATAAATTCAATTCAATTCAATTCAAGGTATTTTATTCACTCATTGTAGCCAAAGGCTAAATTACAAATGAATTTACAAAATTCAAAACGTTAAAAACATCATACAAATTAAAAGGAATCATACACAATATTGTAAAAATAAATATTAAAGCAAATAAAAGTAACTATACATGTATAATGCTAACATTATAAAAATATTGCTTACAAACAAAGACAATTTTGGAATTTAAAATTTAAATATAAATATTATTATCCACTTTCCATCAAAATTTAAAGCTTTGTGTAAAGTGACTTGAATGGTATCTGATGGTAAAAAAAAAAATAAAAATGATTATTTTTCATTAAGTTTAATTAAAGGAGTTATGAGTTTTCTATTAAATATACAAGTAAAGGCATAATCAAAAGGAACAAACATGAAAAATCAATACAAATTCACAAGTGATTAAATAGCTATAAGTTCTGAATTATAAGAAGTAGACTGGCAAGTGGTCAATAAAGTATGCTTGGGTTGTATCAAATAATTAATTGATTAAAAAACCTGGTTCCAAGGTTCAGATCCTATGATACACTTCACTTGTCTGTATAACTTAGTACTATTGTAGGGCTCCTAACTTTTGGGGTCTGGATTTAACTATTTAGAGTCCCAATGCATGAGTCTTAGGTTTTACAAAAAATGTAAAAAATTGGGGTCTTTACTTGATTTTGGACGATCATCTGTCTCAGGAGCTTGTTAGTGTCAAGCCCTGTTATAATGTCGGGATAAAATTATTTTGCTTCAAGGATTATGCAGCTGCTTATCTTCCCTCCCCAATTGCCAGTACATTTGTTGCATGTCTAATGGTTTTAGTTTGCTTGAGCGACTTTTGTAGCCTGTTGACTTTGTGATGTCTGAACGATGCTTGATTGTGCATCCGTTTCCCTTGTAACCACAGATAAGGATGATTTAGACATGGAGAAGGACATCCTACCGGTCGGTGAGGACTACATCGAGGAACTGAAGAACGAGGAAGGCAAGCTTGTCAGCTTTAACTGCAAGCTCTGTGAATGCCAGTTCAATGACCCTAATGCCAAAGAGATGCACATGAAAGGTCGCAGGCATCGTCTTCAGTACAAGGTCAGTTCAATTCTGCACGAGAGATGATAGAGTTGTACCAGTTACGATTAAAGGTATAGACCAGTTTTGGAAACGCTCCCCTCTCTAAAAAATTAAATGGAAGCTCTCGTCACCAATCATGTGAAAGAATATGTTTCAACTAATACGTGATGATACAAATTTTGCCATGTAGATTAAAATGCTGGGAGAGAATAAGTGAAAATGTTCGGGATAACATCTTCACAGAATACTGGGCAACATGATATTATGAACAACAGGGGGATTTCATTCGCCATTGTGGGACAGAGAAGAACAGGGGAAAGAAAAATGGTACAAAGGAGAATGCATCACGCATCACTAGAATATATTCTCTTCCTATAGATGGTGAAAAGATTGAAGTATTTCCTGAACACTTTGGCTATCTCCCAGAAGACAGTTTGGTACACCCTTGTCCAAAAGGAGGCGCGATAGCTCAGTTGGTAGAGCAGTGGTCTCGTAATCCAGTGACCCGGGTTCAAAACCAAGTTGATGCGCTAGTGCCCTTTAGTAAGGCATTAATCCTCATTACCAGGTCCCTCGGAGAGGACATAAAGCCGTCGGCCGGCTGGTTGCTTACTTACAAGCATTTATGCTTTCTTAGCAGTCAGGTAAAAAAAATAACCAAGAGGCTAATTTTGCACAAGATTAGAGAGGGCATCATCGGCCACATAACAAAAGCAATGAGACTGAACTTGATTGTATCAGGACTCACATCAAGAAATTCAAAGTTGTCCCCTCTCACTACTGTAGGAGTACGACATCCTGTCAGTACCTCCCTGGCAATCTCAGTTTGACAAAGATGTATGACATGTATGTAAAAGAAACCGTATATCCTAAATCTCTAACCACATATAGATATGTTTTCAACAGTGAACTTAATTTAGGCTTTCATGTGCCTAAAAACGATGAATTTACAAAATGCACAGCCTTTGACAATGCCTCACAAAATGAAAAAGAAGGCTTGAAAAAAGATCAGGAAGATCATATTCTCAACAAAATCAAAGCCAGAGAGGAGAAAGAGAAGGACAAAGAGAAGGACAAGCAGCGTGCAAACCAGGACAACAGCTTTCAATCTTTTACTTTCGACGTACAGCAGGTTTTGTCAACCCCTTCCTGTAATGCTTCCCTTCTTTTTTACAAGAGGAAGCTGTCGACATATAATCTCACCTTATACAATCAAGAAAATGGCGATGGCCATTGTTTCTTGTGGAGCGAGATGGAGGGAGAGGTTCTTGTGAGATAGGCTCATGCCTTGTCAATCATCTTGAAGTGCTGCCTGATTGTGTTGACCATGTCATTCTTTTCAGTAATTGCTGTTGTGGGCAGAACAGAAACAAGTATGTTGCTGTAGCATCGCTCTATGTTGTGCGTACTTCATCTCTTTCTGTTATTGAGCAGACGTTTCTCAAATCTGGTCATACCCAGATGGAGGTAGACAGTATGCATAGCTCTATAGAAACGGTCAAGAGGAAAGTCCCTGTGTACCACCCTGACCAGTGGGCAACTATTGCCAGTCTGGCTAGAAGGAACAAGCCCTATCATGTCAGACAACTTCACCATCATGAGTTTGTTGATCTTCAAAGGCTCGCTTCAGAGCTTCTCCAAAATACGGTAAAGGACATTTCAGGTAATCGTGTCTACTGGACCAGAATCAAGCACCTGAAATTTGAGAAGCAGAACCCCCATGTCATGCAGTTTAGGTACTCATTTGGGGATGAGATGCGAGAAATTAGGGTGTCTTCCTCCCGCAAGATGAGTAACTTGAGACTTGAAGTTTTTCATCATGATCTGCTCAAGATCAGTGCAGTCAAGAAGGCTGTCTGACCTTGTTTCCTTGTGTGACCAGAATGTCATACCTCTTGCATACCAGGCATTCTACAGAGCTTTGCCAGTCTCTGATGATGAAGGCTTGGAGACATTCCCTGAATAATGAAACCGGCAAAGAAACCCCCTACTAATTGATATATTTGGTGAATTATCATATCTATCCGGCCTGGATAGATATCGCACAGTCCCATATACATCTTTCTGTGTACAGTGCTTGTAAGTTTACCAAGACTGAGCCAAATTTGTTATCATTTTGATGATTCCAGAACCTTACAGTACACACCTATATGCTAGATGATCAACCTTTTTTGATCGATTCCACAACCTTTCTTTCACAATACAATCGCATGACCAGAACTCAACTTTATCTTTAAATTAAGATTCATTTATGAAATCGTTTTTGGAAGTCTTTAAATATTAAATAATGTGCAAACTTGCTTCAGGACTGGTGCCCCCCATACCACATCTTGGCTTCCCGTTTGCAAACATAAAGATATCCCCAATGCCTTTGATGTCATCTGCCATACATTTTAATTGTGTGGGAGAAACCGCAGGAAGGTACACACCCATTGAATCAGTGGAAGGTGATAGTATACAGCATGAATGTTCATCTGCTAAGAGCCTTAAAAGCATTAACTCTCATAATTTAACAGAGCATCAATGTCCTTCCATTTTGTACTGTAACTACCCACAAGCAAGGGACATCACTCTTTGGTTTGTGAATGAGTCGGGCTGTCTCCTGCTTCCGCGTAGTTATAGTACAAAAAATCATCTTGCTCTCAACACACAATTTGTTCATTATTTCTATGCATCAATATAAGCTGTTATTTTGTTGTTCAAACATAGAGGTGTTTGCATCAATGGTTATAGACAATTTTATAAAAAGAAACTGTAGAATCCTAAATTTTCAAGGATCATCCTGCAGAGCTTAGTTCTGTATTCATATTTTGCTTGAAGCACCTTCAAGATGCAATTTTATTTTACGTAGTTTACAATGGAGGAGTGCAATTAGCAAATTATTTAGATACATTAAAACATAATTTTTTGCTATTATTCTAAAAGCTTTTTAAGGGCAAAACAAGATTCCAATGCCAGGTTTGATTCATATGTTTTGTCCCTTGCATAAAATAAGTCAATGTGGAGCTATGCTGAGTCTGACATAAGTGACCATTGTTCTTTTTTTTTGTTGACCCTGCAGAAGAAAGTTGACCCCAGCTACCCAGTGGACATCAAGCCGTCGGCCCGATCCCGCAAACTCCAGGAAGAGAAGCTGAGACGACAGATGGCTAAGGAGGAGTTCATGAGGCAGAGGCAGGAGGAATTCCAGTGGAGAGAAGAGATGAGGTACGGACAAGATCATAGGGTTCTACAAGATGTGTTCCAGTCACAAGTGCTGTGCGATTAGTTACTAAATGTTTAAGTTCCACCCTGGACCACACACTATTCTTAACCCTGACCCTAAGCTTGAACCCCAAAGCAAATGTCTGGTTAAACCTGTTGACAAGTTAGCTTAATCTCAGTTGCCTGTTGGTAACCAAAGAAATTTTTAGGGATGGATAAGGTTGCTCCTTTAGAATAAAACTACTTACAGCATAGTGATGTATTTTGGCTAATATTTGCTTTTTGTAGTTAATGGAATTATATCATCTGCTTAGACCCATCTATAAAGGCATTAACTTTTATCATTGAACACATATTTACACTCTTCTGATTTTGCAATCGACAATAGCCTCAACAGGAGGAGCATGATGCATGGCAAGTTTGATCAATAGTGAATCTATCTTGAAGATTAGATCTATTTTAGATTTGGAAATGGAATAAGACTTTGTCATTCTTTTATCTGATGTTTGGTTATCACAGGCGATATGAAGAGGACATGTACTGGCGACGCATGGAGGAAGAGCGCTACTGGGAGGAGCGAAGACGCTTTGAACAAGAGATGGAGTACTTTGAATGGCAGCGTCGCCGTGGCGTCCATCTGCCCCGCCCCCTACCACCCAAGCCGCCCGTCCCGGTCGATGCTCCGGTCATGCAGGTCAAGCGTACCGAGACAGAGATTGACCGTCATGTCATGTCCAAGCATGGCTCTATCTATCCTTCAGAACAGGAGGTAAGAACAATTACATTTATAAGATAAAAATGATGAATTAATACCCCCTTCCTACGAAGCAAATATCAAAGTATGATATAACATATTACTCTGGTCATTTCTAGTGAACATCGCGTGATATAATGTCCCTATGTGCTTCCAAAAAACGTTTAAGGGTTGTGGAAGAGACTTTTCTTGTATATAATTTGTACACTCAATGGATACTCATTTGTGCTCCTAGACATCTTCCTGAAATCATTGCAAACTTGCTCCAAGACTGATGCTTCTATCATCACTGATTGGCTTCCCGTTTGCAGATAGTAAGAATCCCCAATGCCTCGAGAGCCATTCTTACATGTACATCAGTTATGTGATGAGAATGCTCTGGAAGTACATACATTGTAGTATCCTTATAATTGAAGAACATAAGTCTGATTTTTAGAATGTTGCCATCAGTCTGTTATTGATCATCTTTTGATCTCAGTAAACCATAACATGCACATTATGTTTACATTCACATTGCATGTAAATGTAACACCAATGGAAGTCAATTTTCTGTATCATGTAATAGATATTCAGAATGGAATAAAACAGAGAATTTAATACAAAATTATTTTATTAACATGGAAGGCAATGCTTTGATATGCTCCTATGTACATTTCAGACTTGTTGACTATTTATAACCCTCAAACTAATTTGCGATCTGCAGGTAAATACCTGCTTGAGAGTCCTCGTACACACTCTCTTGTAGGGGATCGATCATTTACTGCCTTTGTACCAAGATTGTTGAATGGTCTTCCCCACATCCTTCGCTCTTGTCACTAGTTATCCACTTTCAGAACTCAACTAAAGACATACCTATTTTAGATTGCTTACAATTAGTCACTGCTTTTTTGTTAGAATCATGAACAGTTTTTCAGTCTCATCAGTGCCTTTGATTAGCGACTAGATATTGGCGCTTTATAAATACCTGGATTGGGTTGGAATAGAATCTTTAATCTAAAATTCTTTATTGTTGTTCTATCCCATGTAGCTACAACTTGTGCAGAACATGGTTAGTCAGATGGAGAAGGCATTGAAGGGCGTGTCTGACCACATTGCTGAAGAGGACCATCCTACACCACCTGAACCAGTCGTAGAAGAAACCAAAGAACCTGCCAAGACTGAACCAGCTACCAAAGAGGGTAGTGCAGCAGCAGATGAGAAGAAAGAAGAGTAAGCATTAAAGCCCCACTGTACTACTTATAGCTACTTGCTCCCTCTATGTAGAAAACTATGCCTAAGCGGTGCCCGTTGGTCCCCCATGATCCTCTTTTTCTTATGTTAATTGAGAGCTGATTTTATGAGAAAACCACTTGTCAGTGACCTTGCAGGGAGGTCTAATCCCCCTTGCCAAACTAGTGCAGATAGTCTTTAAACAGAGGGGTTTTACCAGAGAGTCTCTGAGGGTGGCATTCAATCATTGTAGTGATCTGATATTTGGTCCAGAATCATTTACTCTAGGATTTATTTTGTCCAAGATATAGGGTTAGCATTAGAGTTGAAAGTGGGTTTTAAGTTGGGTCTAGGGCCAAGAATGTTGTTGGTCCAAGGTTGAAGTGGAGGAGTCGGTAAGTGTAGGAAAATGAGTGCAGACTCATTATCACTGGAACATGTGTTGTACAACTTACAACTTACAACATATCAGCAAGTACCAAGTTTTAGTAAATTTGTAGGTAGGAAGTAGGAACTAGATGAATTCTGTTGAATGAAGTCTTTATGATTAAAATGTAGGTTATGTTTTTTCCTTGCAATATGTTTTGTGTAAATACTTTCATCAGCATGATATGGAATAACTTGTATTGGACAAAGTGTAACAATATCAAGGTCAGTTACTCTTTCTGAAGTTGGCTAAAATTGCTACATTTTTTTTTTATTTCGATGAGGATAGCCTAATTCCTTTCTTCCCCCTCTCTCTCTCTCTCACGTTGTTTAGACCAGCTAAGGAGGCGCCCCTCCCACCTCGTGTCTTGAAGGGAGTGATGCGTATAGGTGTCCTGGCCAAGGGCTTGCTCCTCAGAGGTGCACTCAACATGGGTCTTGTTATCTTGTGTGCCGAGAAGCCCACTCGTACTCTACTAGAACGCATCGCCAATCTACTTCCCAAACATCTAACGGTAAGCAACCTCCTTCAAATCAAACTTTATCTTCTGATGGTACATGCAGTTTAAACACCCCATTTCTGTACAATGGAAATGCTTCATCCGGCTTATCCAACTTAACTAGCTTCTCAAAGTATCATTTACAATGGGTATAGTTCCTTGAGTTCAAGGATAAGCTTTGTAGATGGTGCTCTCAATGAGAAGCTATATCAGTGTTATCAGAAATCACAAATAACATTGGAAGAATATAATTTGTTTCAAGCATATTTCAACAAATTTTGGTATTAGTACCTGAAGATATATACTACACAATTATCTTGTTTGTTTTTGAGATGAATGATATCATTGAAGCAATTATAACAGTAACAGACTTGCAAGACTGTAATATTTGAAATTGCACTGGGTAGACTTCATTATGGCAGTATATGAAGATCATTGCAAACTTGCTCCAAGACTGATTCTACTATCATCACTGATTGGCTTCCCGTTTGCAGATATTAAGAATCCCCAATGCCTCTAGAGCCATTCTTACATGTACATTAGTTATGTGGTGAGAAGGCTTTGGAAGTACATGCACACTGTTTTCAGTCTGTTCGTATGTGTGGTTGTTTCAGACTTATTTAACTTTACTGATGTAGTGTCTATCTATGTTTGTTTATTTCATTTCAATATGAAAAAAAAAATGACTTTCATTGAAAATAATTCAGCAATGAATCAGATATTGTTGCTTATATGACAAAGAAGGTCTCAATTTAGAAAGAAAAATATTTGAAGGCTACAAACAAGTAAATGTTTCTAATATTGCAGCCACCTCTCAAATATTTTCTTTTGGACCCCTGCAGGAGATCACAGAGGAGAAGTATGAGATTCGATTGTGCGTTGAGGAGGCCGGTCTGATCGTTACCAAGGAACCAGCCATGACCATGACGGTCTCCCTGACCTCCCCTGCCTTCAGGGACCAACCATCTCCTGATGCAGCCGGTAAGTCCTTCCTTCCTGCATCCCTCCTCCATCTCCATCATTCCTCCTCATCCTCCTCCGTCAGAGGCCCTCATCCCATAGCGATCACTCAGCCAGCAGTGATTCATCACCGGGTGTCGACCGGGGAGGATCAATAGACTCCTTGCGTTGTACTCTCGGTCTTGGTGTTGCATGCTGGCCAGGTGTCGTCCAGGGAGTGGGCCTTTGAACACAAAGACTGCACCTCTCAAAGCCTCTATCACATTAAGAGATTCAAAGAAGAAAGATCACACAATTATTTATAAATATGTTTTGAAAAATACGAACATGACCAAGAGAAAAGAACAGATTTGATAAATTTCTCAAATATTTCTGAAACAATAAATAAAAATGTGGATGAAAATGAAAACCCAAAGCAGATGGACCATAAGCCCACATATTTCACTTCTGAAAAACCTTGCATTATTGTTCAATTTCTTTTCTCCAAAACATTCAACTCATTGCTTGACGTACAATTTTTCATCTCTATGTAAAATTGAACATTGCAATGTTGAGCAAAAACAGATGTGATTTTCCTTTTGAAATTCAAACAAGAAATTTCTTTTGAAAATAGATACAAAATGAAATGTTCTAACTACATGACTTTGTACTCTCTAACCCTGTTTTCTTATAGGTGAGTATTTACTAACTTATCTATTTTCATAGTTATTACTTCTATCAAATAACCATATTTAAGATGGTGATAGTGGCTATATTTGGTGCAGTAATATGAAAAACAAACAAAGTCCACCTATTCCATTTTTGTTTGATGCTATTAAATTTCAAGATACTGAGTTCATTACCAATTCATTTTTATATTCAAATTGTATGGAAATATAAGGAGCTAGGTTTAAAGGTTGAATGAACTTGTCAGATATTCAAAGCATCATGTAAAATCAGTTTTATGTGGACTTTGTATCATTACTGTTTTAAGATAACATCATTTACCTTTGTGAAGGCTTAAAGTTAATGTTTGCACGGAGAAATTATGAAATGAAACAGATGTAGGCTTGTACCAAAAAAAAAGAGAGAAAAACTGTTGTGAGCAATCATCAATTTATTTGCTCGATCAGATCTTGATTATCTGTTGGCTAGAATGGGAATAATTTGAATTTGTAACTCTTTGCCACAATTTGTTTTGTGTTCCAAGTTGTTTTCTCTGTGCAAAGCCTTCTATTCCACAGGGCTTATTGAAGTTGATTGGGTCGGTCGGTCGGCAGCCTAGTGGAGGATTTTTGATCATCTCTGGGTCTAAGTTAAAGGGTTGAGTCGGACGATAGGATGGCCCCAAAAGGCGTGACAAAAGTGTGCTTTCATCAAAATATTATTCACATATTTAAACTTTGAAATTAGCTGAATAGAAGATTCACCCCATTTGCTATAGGTCCTCTTGCAATGTCTTCATGCTAAAAAACAAAGAAGGAGATTTGTTTGATTTTGCACTGCAAATATTTACATTTCATTTCTGTAATGTGGCTTTTTCAAGTTTTATTCTTTTATTGATTTTTTTTGGGGTAATCTCATCTAATCTGATAAACTAAAACTTCAATTTCTAAATTAAATTATTAACTTGAAAAATGTCCTAAAACAAAAGCCCTTGTGCAGCAAATAATAAACAAGAGGAACTATAGGTACTTATCTAGGCAGATTATGACTGAATGTCGTAACATCTATGTCTACTTGAAAGCATTTGCATATTGCATATTTTGAGTGGATATAACTAAAAGACCAAATTTAAAATGAATATAGAATTAGAAGTATAAATTGCTCTCACTTAATTTTCTTTTATTTCTTTATTTATTGAGAAAAATACTCTTTTACCATAACTTAAATGATATTGGTCCTAAATTGTTAGGTTATTAAAATGAGTGTTGCGCACGGTTCATGCTGGGGTGCCTTGTCCGCCAGACCGACTCCCCTGTGACCCCTGATAACCCCAGATCTACGTTGGAGGGCGTATGGTCAAGGGGTGAAGGGGTCAGCTTGTCCGACCTGGGGTCACTGATATGATCAAACACCCATCCTTGCCATGTTATGCCTTAGATTCTGCTCGAGATCCTCCGGACGTCCTCTGCAGGCAAAAATGCCTTGAAGCTCTGGCTGCTTTACGACATGCTAAGTGGTTCCAGGTTCGATAATCATATTCTCTAATTGATTTGGTCTGTCTGTCCATCCGTCTGTGTGTGTGTCTATATGTATGAGAGATGATACGTTAGCAATCCCCATTTGAGAGTTTAGAACAATTCTATCCTGATAATATGTAGAAAAGGATTTTTTAAATGATATGTGTTCAAACAGATGCTGCTGCCCATGATAAATACAAAAATCCTTAGTTCATATGTGAAACTAAAGTTAAAGTTCATTTGAAATGTAGAAACTATCCCCTGTATGCTATCAATGATGACACTTGAGTGATTGCCCCTCCCCTATTAACCCTTACTGTACTGGGGGGGGGGCCTGGGAGGCCCCCCCTCGACATTTTCGGAGATTGCGTCGCAACCGCTTGGAATTTTGAATTGTCGTTTCATGACTTTTTTCCCTCAAGTCTTACGCACATTTTGATACCATTTTCGTCGAAATCGGATATACCTGTAAGGCGTTACATAACAATTAGTATGCGCATGTCATCAAAAAAAAAAAAAAATTAAAAATCGCATCAAATTTTGCATAAATTATCATTATTAATTACATTAAAATAACTTGTTTGTGTTAGAAAAGAAGTTTCATATGAATAATGAGTTTCAACATTCAAAAAGTGGAGTTTGAAACCTTTTCTGTAAAATGCATAAAATTAGCGCATTTTGCATAATTAATTAGGCTAACAACAAAAATTTGCATATTCGGAAAAAACTAATTATACCATCTTGTTCCTTACGTAAATATCTACAAACATGCAAATTTTCGTGTACATCGGACAATCGACGGCCGAGATCATAGGGGGGGGCCTCCCAGGCCCCCCCCCCCCCCCCCCCCCCCCAGTCAGAGGGTGCTCAAAATAGCCCAGTACAGTAAGGGTTAAACAAGCATTAAACAAAGTTTGTATGTGTGTGTGTGACCAAATTAGAGGTAATTGACATAATTATGCTTCTATCATGAAAAAAACAAATTTTTGAGGTTACCCAATATAATCATTTTGTTTACCAACTATGTCCCATTTCCTCCTCTCAATTTTGTGGGTGTAGTTTCCTTAATGCAACATTGAACAAAAGATTCTCTGTAACTGTTTAGATTCAGGTAGAAAAAGAAATTGATGTAAACCTAGCCCGAAACATTTGGATATCCTTCTTTTGTTGAAAAAAAATGTATGTCTTTGAAAATTTGCAATCCTAAAGCTGTCTGCAATTTAAAATGATGAATCCTATAGTAATTCTTCCTTCATCTTAAATTATTTAACCTCAAAAAAATTGTATGATTATAATTATTTTAGCTTAAAAGGTTCTTATTTTATGTTTTCCTCTTTGTTTAGTCTCGTCAAAATCTGGATAGGTTTGTAAATATTATAACAGCCTTGTAAATGTCTGATGTATTATTAATTTCAAATGATTGTGTCTGCATGTGATGTTATCGTAGTTATACCTTTACAAACTACACAGTACGATATGAAAACTAGATTGATATACATCAGCAAACTCTATCAATGGAGTTTGCTGATGTAATTTGATATAGAGTAAGAAGAAGGTTAACCCCATATGCCAAAGGAACTTATTAATCCCCAATATCAAATAATTACATTTAACACCCAATATCAGATAAGTACATAATCCAATCTTAAACAGTAATGTTTAAAACATTGATATGGTCTCTGTGGTACAGTTCACCCTTCTAAGGCCCTAATTGATCTAGCAAAGTAGTCCTCCTCCATTCATACCGAATGGCTGGAATTCACAAAGGTGGCTTGGATTTAGGCATGGTTTAAACTTCTCCCGTTTACTACAATACACACGTTTGGAGCGTTATTTGCCTTTTCATTGGACATGATGCTATAAGCATATTACATGTATGCTTAGTGAAGATAAAACCATGGTTTATGATGAACCCTTTTTGTGAATTCCAGCCTGTATTGCATGTAATGTTAAACTAGATTGAGAATTATATCATATTTACTACCATGATTACCCTGATAGATACCTTGATAGCGTTGTAAGACTCGTTCTGATTGGATGGTTTGTGTCTTTATCTCTCCTCTCATCGTCTTAGGCTAGAGCTGGTGGTCTGCAATCCTGTGTGGTCATCATCCGAGTTCTAAGGGATCTCTGTGAGCGTGTACCTACCTGGGCACCGCTACGAGGATGGGTAAGTTACTAAGTAACACCACGGATAGGACATTAAATGGAGGCACCGTGTTGTGGAGAGTCACCACCTGTGCACGTTAAGAACCCACTGCACTATTCGTATAAGAGTAGGGGGAAACCCGGGTGTAGTGGTCCACCTGCACACCCCCAATCAGTTATACCAGAAGGAGAGATCGGAGGGTTACAGTGGTTCAGTTCGCTTTTTCGCCTCCCAGGCACAGGTGACGCTAAATTAATAATAATAATAATAATGATGATATTGAATAAAGGCATATGTGCTGAGAATCGTCAAAATATGAATGCATCGCAAATATGCTGATCGTCAAGAGGTGAAGGTGCAGATTTTAAAAAAAAAGCAAACAGTAGCAGATAGAATATTCTTTAACTACATTACAAAAGTGGTATATTTTTGTGGAATATCTAATTTGATTGTTTGCTCTTAACAAAACTAGGATTAGAATATCTTGTGTTATACCTTTCTGAGATTTTGAAGAAAATGATAAAGCTCCGCATTGTATTAATCTATTCTACATTAGCCTCTGGAGCTGCTTTGTGAGAGGGTGATTGCTAGTGCTGGTCAGCCCCTCAGCCCTGGGGATGCTCTAAGACGAGTCTTTGAAGCCGTCGCTGGAGGTCTGCTCCTGCCAGGTATGACAGAGATTTGTTTTTCTTTACCCTTCAACCTTTTCTTTTCTTTCTTTTTTTATCATTTTTCTTCATAATCTTGTTCTTTTTAAACATGATATTGAAATATTGCAGTATCTGAGATTGACATTTTGAGAACATTTGTATTGAGATGAATTGATGGTACGTATCATCAATGACTTTACTTACTCCTTCAAAACTTAAACGTAGTTTACAAGTATGGTGAGGTAATCAGTCATGATGTAATATTAAATTTTGTAGGAAATTAGAACTGCTTCAGATCAACAACAGACAGAAATTTTCAACACAACTAAATCATATGGCTAGTATGGAGAATTACACCATTTTAATTACATCAAACATATGTTAAATTATTCAATTTGCCAGTCAATGACATGGCGCATATCTTTAAAGTTACCACAGCATTATGGGATGTGATGCTACTAATTATCTTTTATTCTTTTACTAAATCACACATCAAGGACCTTTTTATCGTCTGAATATTACACCTTTTTTTTTAAAGAATTTTTAAAAAAAATTGCAAACTTGCTCCAAGACTGATGCTTCTATCATCACTGATTGGCTTCCCGTTTGCAGATATTAAGAATCCCCAATGCCTCGAGAGCCATTCTTACATGTACATCAGTTATGTGATGAGAAGGCTTTGGAAGTACATCTACTATTGGTAGTATAGACTGCACAAAGTTAATGTATTTATTGTTCAAGATTTCATGTAGGGACCAATGCTTTGATATGTGATCAAATGTGATGAAGTAGTAACTTAAATTGTGTATTTACACTTGTCTTTGACTATGAGCACATTGTAAGCAATACTGAATCATTTGCACAGTACGACTAATGTTCAATAAATATTAATGACATGTACTGAATGTACCTACCCTCTATTTTAATTAATACTTGAATAAGACATGCATCTAGCAACTCAACTGAATGTTTGCCACTTGTTTTGATGATCATAGGAGGACCCGGATTATTTGATCCATGTGAGAAGGATGAAGCTGATGCCTTGGCTCACCTAGCCCCTCAAGAATGTGAAGACATAACAGCTAGTGCACAGGTAAGCAATGGTTAAAGCAGGTTTAAAGAGAAGGTTGAGTTCTGGGAAGAGGTGAACAATAATTTGTGAGTGTTATCATTGTTATTATGTAAGGGTGGAAGAACATCAGATAACACATGTTCCCTGAAAGCATGGCTCTTCAAATGCCTTCATATTCTGAATATGGCATGTAACATCGTAAAAATCAGGACAGATTTTTATGCCACGTGGTCGTGTAGTCCCATATACATATTTCTGTGTACAGTACTTGTTACTTTGTCTTTACCAAGACTGGGCCAATTTTTATGCCTCCGCCACCGAAGGTGGTGCCGGAGGCATCATGTTTTCGGGTTGTCCGTCCGTACGTCCATACGTCCGTCCCGTTTGACCGTTATCACAATATCTCAAGAACCATTTAAGATTTAAACTTAAGACTCGGGAATAGTATTTATCACCATAGGAAGACGATCTGATTAGATTTTGGAGTACGTAGGTCAAAGGTCACAGGTCACAGAGGTCAACTTATGAAATTCCTTGTATTGAGTTTGTTAGCGCGATATCTCAAGAACCATTTGAGATTTAAACTTCAAACTTAGTGATAGTGTGTATCACTATAGGAAGACGATCTGATTAGATTTTGGAGCACGTAGGTCAAAGGTCAAGGGTCACAGAGGTCAACTTATGAAATTCCATACATTGAGATTGTTATCATAATATCTCAAGAACCACTGGAGATTTAAACTTCAAACTAAATGATAGTGTGTATCACCATAGGAAGACAATCTGAGTAGATTTTGGAGCACGTAGGTCAAAGGTCAAGGGTCACAGAGGTCAACTTATGAAATTCCATACATTGAGATCGTTATCGCGATATCTCAAGAACCACTGGAGAATTTTCACTTCAAACTTAATGATAGTATGTATCACCATATCATAATATCTCAAGAACCACTGGAGATTTAAACTTCAAACTTAATGATAGTGTGTATCACCATAGGAAGACAATCTGATTAGATTTTGGAGCACGTAGGTCAAAGGTCAAGGGTCACAGAGGTCAACTTATGAAATTCCATACATTGAGATTGTTATCATGATATCTCAAGAACCACTGGAGATTTAAAGTCCAAACTTGTTTAAATTGCTCTATGGCGGAGGCATCATTTTCGACTGCGCGCAGTCAAAATTCCATCTAGTTTTTTATCATTTTGATGATTCCAGAACCTTGCAGTACACACCAATACTTATATGCTAGATGATCAACCTTTTCTGATCGATTCCACAACGTTTCTTTCACAATGCAATCGCATGACCAGAACTGGTCTATCCCTTTAAAGCAGGTTTAATGAGATGGCACATATCTTCCAAGTTACCTCGGTATCAATGAACCACTCATCAAGGACCTTTTTATCGCCCAAGTAGTACATTTATCAAGGAAAACAATTATTTGCAAACTTGCTCCAAGACTGATGCTTCTATCATCACTGATTGGCTTCCCGTTTGCAGATATTAAGAATCCCCAATGCCTCTAGAGCCATTCTTACATGTATGTCAGTTAGTGATGAGAAGGCTCTGGAAGTACATCTACTAATTTCACTACAGGATTAAATAGACTGTCCTAATTTGTACTACTCTACCTCATTTTGATTTGTACTGTTCATACAAACATATACATGAAACTTAATAAATCACTGTTATACCTCCAAACCATGACATTCATTACCTAGAAGATGTTTGTGACATGAATGCAGTTCTTTTGGGCTTATAATAAAATGCAAGAATGCCATTGAAAACCAAATCTCTGGCCATTTTATCTGCTCAGACTGGCAGGATGCTGACTTCTATCATTCAAAACTCACTTCATCCCTTCTGGCTCCCTACAGATGATGCGATATTTATTTTCTTCTAGACTAGGTCCCTTTGTCATAAAACTGGTTATCAATAACAAAGCTACGATAACTGTTATAAGCTACTGAAATTGTGGCATTTGATTGATTGAGAGCAAATTTGTCATAGAAATTTAGCATTCGTTATCGACAACAAGTTTTATGAAACGGGGCCCTGGTTACCTGCTCCTCTATCTCCCACTAACATCTAGTATAACTGAATTTAGTTATTACTATATTGTAATATCATCATATCTTCCATTCCCAGCATGCACTGCGACTGATCGTGTTCCGTCAAGTCCACAAGGTGTTGGCCATGGAGCCCATGTATTCCCAGAATCGCAACTTCAACCGCAACCGACGTAACAACCGCAAGCGTCGCATGGAGGATTCAGAGGGTGGCGAGAATGGAGATGGTGAGTGTCATCTATTTCATGGGTAGTTGGATAATATAGGACATTCAGAGAATTCTAATATGAATCGACAGTGTTTATCAACTTACAGATATTTTATGTGCATGTAATGATGAAAAGAGTTGATTTTGCGAGGGCCATCATGTATGGCAGCAACAAGGAATAAGCCATGAACAAACATGTGAAAAGGGGCAATACATTTAGAACAATGATATCTAATTTAAATTTAATTGTGATGAGATTATTTCATTTCATTGCTTTGATCAAGTCATTGTAATAGAGGAAAGATAAATACGTGATTTGGAAATACTTTATCCCAGCTTACGCTTTCTAAGTGAGCAATCAGGTATAAGGAAAATCTAAGTCTTTAAAATTATTCTTGAAATGAATACAATTTAAATAAAATATTGAAATGAAAAGTTGCCACAAGATTGATATGGTACTAAGTTTTAGAGGGTTCTTCTAAATGTTAACCTCTTTTTAAGAATCTATACACTTTTATATTGAATATTTTATATTAATAAATATTTCTTTATTTTGTGACAGCAGAGGGCAAGAAAGATAAGAAGGAAGGCGATACCACTACCAGTATGGAGACAGGTGGCACAGAGGGTGCTGGAACAGAATAGAGGAACGCTGAGGGGGGCTACTTCACACCCCAAACTCAATCAAAGAGACTTCACCTTGTATATATTCTAGTGACAGCCCCTTGCCCTCCTCAATGTTTATTACAATGAAGAAAGAGTACCTACTAATGTGCTGGATTCTGATTTACTCCCCACTCTTTCCTTTACACTTGCTTTCAATCATGTGATGTACAAGTGTAGATATCATATATCCTTATTTTCCTTGATGTGGAAAAGCAAACTCAACAATTCTACTTGCACTTCCGTCTCGTTATTGTAAATGTTCATTTAAATGTCTAAAGCTGGCTTTCAAAATATTGAAAACGTGATAAAGTACATCAGACCGTTGTTACCAAAGCCATATTGTTTGAGCTCTATCCATGTTTTCTAACTGTATATAGTATCACTGTGACCTTGCTGAGATTTACTTGTTGTCCTTTGTAGCAAACAGGCTCTTCATTGCTCTTGATTACACTAAATATGGAGGTTTTGTTTTGTAAATACATGTATGTTTTATAACAGATTCAATCAGTAATTGTAACCTGTTCTGATAAAGGGGATTTTTAAAGAAATTGCCTGGTAGAGCAAGGCTGTTTGTGATATGTTAAAGTCTTATGGGGGATATAGGATAAAAATCATAATTACTTGTGTGTCTGGTCTAGCTGCTGGACGTTCTACAGTAGTGGGTGTAAGCCACAAAAACTAACAAAAAAGTAAAAAGAACTCTTGTGTTAAAGTCTCATTTTTAGATGTGGCGATGGATGAACATTTCTTCTGTACATGTCGTTAGTAGTAAGTCTTGAAGTAGTGTATTGCTAGATGTTTCATTGAGATATATTTTGTAATTGTCCTTCTTGTTATTTTATTTTTGCATCATTTTGTATTAGGTGTAAATGATTAATTTATTCAATCACTATCCATATTCGATTGCTCTTGACATATGTAGGAGTGTTATTCAATTAATTTGTCATGATGTTGAAACAGGATTTGAGTTGAAAAGGAATCATGTGCACCGTAGCTTGAAGAGTTGTATCACTTAATTGTGAGTGTTTGATTTCAAATTAAGATATTCATCACTCTCAATTAGACTTTTTGAAAGGGATAGAGTTTTATTTAGGCTGCAAACATTGGGTTAGGGAACAATTAAGCATTCTACTACATGTATATCAGATGTAATCAGTTTTGAGTTATATAGCCATTCATTGAAACTAATTACAGTGTTTTTGTGCAAGTAGACTTCATTTACAAGTTGTAGTCGAATATAACAATTTTCACAAGTTGAAAATCCTATACACATCATTGTAAATCCTTTGTGTGTTGAATGTGCATCCAATATTTTAAATTGCTAATAAACCTTCCTGCTACTAAATAAAATCATGTATGTACTCTTGATGTAGAAGCATGTGGTTTATGTTGGATGGATGAAAGGAAGATGAGGTTTGTTCTGTTTGTATATTCAGAGCAAGTAACTTCTTGTTCAGAGCAAGACTGTGCCCACTGCCAGCATATAGTGTTTACAAGCTCATAAAGCCTCGAGGGGAGAGGGGAGGGGGGGGGGGTGGAGATGTAAAGCAGTGATATAATGTGGGGCCAAACAGAATTTGTATAAGATGGCAGTTGTGAGATGGATGTATGTGTATACATGATGATATTCTTCAAGCATGAGAGGGTCTTTCAGATATTACATGTGCCATGGACTTTGGGAAATATTTAATAATCTCAGAGAGAGAGAGAGAAAGACAGAAAGAAAAAGGAGAGAGACACAGAGAAAGACAAACAGACAGAAAAGAAGAAGAAAGAAGAAAAAAAAAGGGGGGGGGGGGAGTATGTAGAAAGAGGTGATTGGTGAGAAAGGAGATGGGGGGGGGGGATGTTGAGCCTAGGAGAGACATAATTGGTTCTTGGCTCGATGAAGGGCTTTAAAATGCTTAGAGGCAGTATGCCCCTTTTGCAGATTTGTGCTAACTCCATGAAACTTGGTGAATGTTTGATATATATCCTTCAGATATCGTGTATGAATTTTCGGGAAATTTTACAGTTGTACGTTTTTAAAGTTCTTCGCAAGTAATGCAAATCTAGCGGTGTTTGCTGAAGAGGGAGCTATTCTCAAATCAACAGATATAACAGAAGTCCAGAATCTGACCTATTTATGTTTGAACTCCTCGGCCTCCAGAAAATACAACAACGCTTCCTCCCCCTATTTGCTTGCTACCAGCCGAAGATGGCGTGATCACTAAATTAGGACGCCCGGCGAAAACAAATATGTCCTCAGGCTGGGCTGGTGGAGTTCGTTCATAACGCCATCTTCGGCGGCTTGAATCAAGTGTGTAGGGAAAAGGAACTGGCCAGATTATGGACTAATATAATAGTCGAATTAATTTCTATTTACGTACGAATATTTTTGAGTCTAGAAAATAAATATCAGGAATTGAACATTCAAAATTATTCATTTTTCGGTTAATTAGGTTGGAGGTTCCTAATAATATGCCTTTCAATATACCACTGGATTCATGGCATATCCGATCTTTAGGTCTGCAAAAAGGACAAACCATCTTAGAAGGAAAAACGATAAAGTGAGAGATAGAACGAAAGACAAAGAAATAGAGTGGGAGAGAGAGAAGAGAGAGAGAGAGAGAGAGAGAGAGAGAGAGAGCTATGAAGGGGCGGGTGAAATAATGAATTATTACACATGCATAGTATGGCGTCGTGTACTCTTCCACAAATTACAAAAACACACTCCAATGCTTCAACTACAAATGGATTGCTCATTGCGAAACAAATTTACTTTAACTTGAAAGAGTACTCGCTTTATCTCAACAGCCAGCCATTCGTTTTTATTTGTTTTATGGAGTAAAATACCATCACGCAGGCTCTCTCGTCTTGTGAAGATAGCTCGGAAGAGAGTTTTAATGATAGCACCTCGGGGAGCGATTATCAATCAGATATATTCAGACTAGCTCCGAGGGCGCTTTTTGGCGGGGCTAGATTGTACACCCGGTCACATTCCATGCATATCTTGTTGTGTTAGAACTGCTTTTAATTGATTTTACAGATATCATTATGCATGGGACTACATACCTTACTGATACATAGGGACAGATGGTTTATCCCCGCGAATGATAGCAGCGGTCAAAACCGAGCGAATTCCTCTTTCTAACTATCGTGACATGATTAGATATCAGGTTTATCAAAATTATTCCAACAATAGCTATTTTGAAAGAATGGAATAGGGAAAATGAATACAATCTTAGAGCGAAACTGAAGAAGAAAAAAAAAGATTAAATGTCACTAAAGGAATTCATAGTTTCATAATTTGACGTTTATACTTTTCTATAACAAAATTCGCACTTCCCACATTAACTCCCCCAGAAATACCTGGCATCGTGACAGCCTTCCATTCACAGTAAAAAGATTACGTGAAAAGAGGATTGTTGGCATGTATCCCACTACCCATGAACACATGAATGATCGAAATGCAGTATGAATTATCATATACACAGTGTTGAATGCCCATATGTAAGGATGATGGTTAACATAGGAAAAAAAAATGAAACATTTAATGGGTAGGGGGAGGGAGGAGGGGGTTTGGTGACTGTAAATGTTTTTGGTATGTCGCAGTAGCTTGATAAACTTCCAATGTCATGATGACAATCTATCACGATATAATATCAAGATTAAAACATTTATACAAATTTAGTCACGTGTTATATCACATTTAATTTAACATGTTTTATTTTCATTTGATGCATAGCCCAACATCAAATTTTGACCACAACTATATAGAACTAACATTAATAACTAATAAACAAACATAATAGTTGTATTCATGTCTATTAATTATAACTTTATCTGAAACGTTGAAGAGTAATCGTTAGTGTTACATAATGAAACTGACAATTGTATCTTTTTCTTCGTGAATAGAATCATTCCATTTATCGATGTACGTATTTGTCTAGTTGGAATTGGTAAAACGTTTTTGACAGTTCAAGTTTAAGCTGGATTAATTTGTTTAACATAGTTTTAATGCAGATCCTTAACAAATACACACTACTTCTTTTGTCGTTTTTCATCAGTCATGGTTACTTTCACTCTTATCATCCTCAATGGAGAGAGACACAGACTAACTCGACGCACGGACTCTATTACATGCACTGTATAGACGCCATATATTAACAAGCTAATCCATCTTCTTCACCCACTCTTCGTATTGGGTTTCACATGCATATAAGCCTATACACTGACCTATCCAAACTGATATCAGGATGCAATCCTCCCTCCCAGACCAGTGGGGGCGATGCTGGGGGCTGCTGAAGGTCAATTGCGTTTGTGTTCTGATGGGGGGGGGGGGGGGGGTGCCTGTATACGCAGGCTTCACTCTATGGCAAATATGCCACTAATCTTACAATAAATATCCCCCTTTTGCAATGAACCGAACTGCATTGAGGCCTATATACTAATGGTGGCTTATTTTTTTAATTTTTTATTCCTGATAGTTATTTTTTCAATGGTATCTCTCTTCTCATGTAGATTAATGAAATTCTTGAACGTGAGGGACTTTGTCTTCAATCAATCCGTGTCCTTACCTGCATGGGCTAAAAAGAGGTTCAAAAATTAATTTGTCTTTGTTACCTGACTCTTAGTATGTTGTAGAAGGGCACATGGATAAACATGAAATAGACAATAAGATAGAAAGACAAGAATCATTTATGCATGCAGGTATAGTCCAAAGTTTTAGATAATTGGCGAATGCAAAAATAAATTCAACCTTTAAAATGAGCAGAATCAGTCTAGAATATAAGCCCTGAGAGCGAAGTGTGTCTGAAAACTTAAAATACCTTCACACCACGGCTTAGCCAATATGGGGATGGGGGCGGCATGTGTCCCTAATTGACTGATGGAAAATAAAAAAAAGTAGAGAGAGACAGAAAGAGAGAGGGGAGGGGAGGGGGGAGAGAGAGAGAGAGAGAGAGAGTGAAGGGGTTCGGGGTGGGAGGAAAGTGGAGGTGGTAAGAGAAAGAAAAAGACTGAAAAGATAAGGTAACGTAAAAAGAACACGATACCTCCCATCCATCCCCTTCCTCGATGCCATTCTTCTAATTGCGCATAGTATTAATGTGATACCACGAGTGACACCAGTATACCTCCTCAATGGTTAGACCCCACTATATTACTGCGTGTATGCTTCATGATTAAATTTCCTCTAAAAAAAAAATCAAAAAACTTCAAGCAACTATTTTACAACCGATACTAAATTATAATGTAGGTTGAGATGCGTTACAAATATGTAACGGATAGTGTTCGTTTATAAGCCAGGAAAAAAAATGTATTCTCGACTTGATTGATATCAGGGGATCATGACTGAAATACAATCAACGACCTAATCCACCTCCAGACTTTCAGCCAACAATATATTCCAGAGCATATCCCCTCCCCCTCCTTAGCGCCATCGGGTGGCACGTTTGCCATCCCCCTATCTGTCCGCAGCCCTCCTCGCTAACCGACCGATGAACATAAAGATAGATCTCCCCCTGTCCGCTTGTGCACTCCAAATAAGTCTATCGGACATTCCTATCATTCCAGCGGGATACTAGCCCTATCGCAAACCCATCGCCCCGTCCATCTCAATAAACATCCCGGGCGAACAGTACTGTCTCAAAATAATGCAAGCCACCCGTGTGGCATGAAATACATAACCCCTTTCTGATTGTGTTCTTCGCAAGGACGAGGTCTAACATGTATTTGATTATGTTAGAATAAGGTTATTCCAATGACACCCATTTGGCGCCATGTTGCTTTACATATATTCCCCTGCTTTGGGAAAGACAAGTAATTTGACTACCTCTTAACGTCTTTCAGTTGCTTGTAATAAAGATAATTTTTTTTCTTCTGATAAGGCCATTTCTTCTACAATATGGGTCATTCGACTAAACATTTGTTTTCGTTTCTCGACTCCAGTAAACTTTCATAATTCTCGAAATAACGAGTTAACTGGCAAATCGTTGGTATCGCCTTCATCAGACAACAATATTCACAACGTCAGACCCTCAAAATGTGTAAACTATATATTCATATCATTACATTCGGATAAAGCTGATTTTAAAAAAAAGGAAACACAAGTTAATATAGATTACCATTTGCTCTATTCGTTATTAGTAATGACGTCTTCAGTTGTTGCACTATACCTTGATATAATCCCCTTTGCTCCGTTACTATAAGCAAAATGAACGAATTGTTAATTATTATGTGAGGTTAAGATTTTTAACGTATCAACTAAACTCTTAAATAGGAAACAGAAGCTGCGTTCAAATACATACAAATGGAGGTCTCAAACGAAAATCAAGAAAGCACACAACAAAGATAGAATGGAGCTAGAGTTATTGAGATGATATACTACATGTCGCTATCATTTCATACTTTGATTTCAAGGTTGAGCCTTTCTTTTATTACCCTTTTTGCTATATACTTCATCTTGAATATTTCTTTTTTCACTGCTCTTAAAATACCCCGCTCCTTACACCTTCATAAGTAATAGGCCTACAATTATGTAGTTCATAACAAAGCAGCGTATAAATAGCTTGACTCGTTCATAGAGATGTCACTGGGCTAATTTTCATTCGACTTCCGACTTGTTAGCAGGAAAAAGCTCCCCTCGATGGTTTTCCAAGAAAATTTAAACGTAACGCCGGTCTTCCGATTTGGAGCGATTTCTTGGAAAAACATCTACGCTGGGGGTAAAAGAAAGGGTACATGGCCACGCCCCTCTCTACCAGTTATCAACGGTAGATATGAAGCGAGTATAGAGATGGTATGATAGGACTGGTAGAGAGGCAAACGTGATACAAAGTTTGGTTTCCTGCTCTATCCCTTCCTTTCTATCCCCACTCTCTCTCTCTCTCTTTCTCTCTTTCTCTCTCTCTCTCTCTTTCCACAAATTGTTAGCTTTGTAGAGTTTCAGATGCATTGGATAATTTATAGAACTGCTAGTGATTACTATACCTATGTTTACTTTAAAGGTTATATGTACGGAAAGGTTCAGAGTTTTAAATAGAAAAGTCAGATTGATATTTCATTTCATTTTATTTGGTGTATAGAAATGGTTCGAAAAGTTGTGAACTTTATATTCTTCTTTCATGTCTATCATCTGAGCTAGCTCTAATGTTCTGCCAGGCTCTTTGCACACTCAAGAGCCCTCTAATGTTCTGCCAGGCTCTCTGCACACTGAAGACCCCTCTCATTTGCTGCCATTTTGCGGAACGAATAGCCTGGGATTTGATGATGAATAAGGATAACATACGGTAATTCTGATGACGGCCAGGGATTTAATTAAGCCATAATAAGGTCTTTCTTATTTTGCTTATCATTTTATTTTAGGAGAAGCAAACCCCATTTGTGTATAGTTTATATTAATTACTATAATGCTTTCCATAGACTAGATTAAAATATTTATTTCGGGCGAGAGTTACTTAAATTTTTACATAGCCATTGAAAATAACAAACCTTTATTTTTCTGGATAAATCTGATATAGACAATAATCTGTTGGGTCAAATATTTTTATATCTCCTTTTTTAAGTCCTAAAACTATTTAGGCCTATATTACGATCAGTACAATGTGTTGTAAAATTGTAAAAACTGAACCTTAATATAGATCTACTAGACCACAAGACAATGTCACATAATTGAGATTTAGAAATACGGTGACATGAAACTAAATCAAGACAGAGACTAGCGCATCAAAGTGTGTTGTAATTCAAGCAATGTCGCTGGGTAGCAGGACCTCTGTAATAATGGGTTGAGCAGCGGGCTGAAGCCTCCCAGCAGAGACTCTACCTGACACCCAGGGCCAGGGTAAGATGAGGGTTACGATGGGATAGTTGGAATACCAATGGTGGCAGCGGTTGTGGGTCGTTTCACTGCCTCGTGACCTGTTACAACCGTCTTTGGCCATGGGATTCGGGAGGAAGGGAGAAGGGGAGCGTGTACACGACAAGCCGGCTAAGCGCGCACGTTCTACCGAGGAAGGGGGTTGGATCGTGAGGGACACATTCCAACCTCATGACTCAGCGGGGGCTTAGCCCATCGCAATACCTTATTCCTCACTGTTGGTAAAAAGCACATGAAATATCAGTCCATTCATAGTTAACATGACATGGCACACACATTGTGTGGTACTCCGTTATGCTAGCTTTGGTCATTGGGTTTGTGATGGGGAGGGGCGGAAGGGGCGGTGGTGTCGAAATTCTTCAAAAGAACAGCTTCATATTCCCATATAATTTTAGCTTGTGTCTGAATCATGTCGCACTTTTATTGTGTTTGATATTAGTTTCTTAGATAGTTATGGTTAATGATAACCTACTATGCACGTTTTTGCGTTTTTTAACAAATTCTAAAATCATTTTCTCCACTTTTTATTGTTTATGGGCCTACCATTGTAAATCGTTTTCTATTTCCATGACCCAATCATAAAACCTTTTAAGTTTCTTTCCATTCACGACTGAAAGAAAGTATAAAAGATACTAAATAACACCGTGTTCCATAAAAGCTGAATCATAACAACAACAAAACAAAAATAAAAATCGATATTTGAGTAGCAAAATTATCATTTGAGTGAAAGGGTATCATTTTGAGCAAGTCATGGTTTCGTTCGCAGGAACAATGATGGCTAAAACTAGGCAACAATGTCAATTACATTAAAAAGATATCATGAAAATATGCAGTAGAGTCGTTTTTAGAAAGCGAAAGGTAGATACGAAGTATTACTGTATGAATGTGAAGGAGGCGTGAGTACCTTGGAGGGCATTTAGATCTAGGTCTCGGATCAAATTAAGAAGGGTAGCCAGTCAGCAGGCGGTGATGATATCGTAGAAGGAAGGGTCCAGGTGATTTAATTGATTATGATATTTGGTATTAGCAACTGCTTAGATACCTCACCAGTATACAGCCTCATCGTGGTGATATTGACTTCAGACAGGAAGGGGTCGTGTCTTATACTTGGTGTGTCATATAATCCGTATTCTCAAAGACCAGTGGCGTAGCTACGGAGGCAAGGGGACATGTGCCCCTCGATTGGTGAAAAAATGAAAAAGAGTGAGAAAGCGAGAAAAGAATGAATGGGAAAGGGATAAGGGGAAAGGACGAGACAAGAAAACCATGGAGCAGCCCCTGCACCCTCCTCCTAATTGGTAACCTTATAAATTCGCTTTTATTTTCTGAAAAAGACCGTTGCCCCCCCTCCCCATTGTTCAATTGCCCCTTTAATGGATGGAACCGCGCTACGCCACTGACAAAGGTTATGCCATGGTTACACAGAATGGAGGGAAAAGAGGATGCTTAGTGAAAAATGACCACGTGGATAACTATACATGCGATGAGGTCCCATGATGGCCCATATAAGAACCCCATATATTCAACTTTTTTATAGTCTGGGATTTTCGTTGAAAAAGAAACTAAGTATAGGAGTGGGGAAAACTCCTTAATCAATCCATCTTTATAAAAACATTCTTATCCTTTCCCGTTTATTATCTTATAGAGTTAATAACTTCATTTATTATATGCAAAATTCAGAAATAAATACATGTAAAAAAAAAATTGTGTTCTAGTTTAGAAAATGAGCCTCAGTATGAAACTTATTGATCATTTTCACACCATGATTATTTAATTGGTAAAGCATTTTCATAATAACAATTTTTTGTTGGTAGCTAAAGCTGTGAGTCACGAAGAAAAAAACTTTCTAATGAGATTGAGAAAAAAATCCAACAACATCGGTTTGAATACTTTTAAAAATTATGTAAACTGTTTAATGCTGGCATTTCCCCCCAAGTTCGTTTATACAAAATGCACCCGAAGCACAAAATTGTGTGATTTATTTTTAAGTTACTTAACATACACTATCATAATATGCTTGAAAAGTCCTCATGTTCTACACCAAACCGTACAAAGCAGTAATATATGCTAATGTCAACCACTTCCAAAGGGTATCTTTAAGTGAGGGTTCAGAACAAAGAGAGTGGTTCAAAATTGAGTTCGTTTAGTTGTTGCTTTGGGTGACTTTTTCTTGAAATGAAGCGCTTTTGACCACGCCCTTCCGTAGATGTGAGAAAGATTGTTATTAGAGCATGCATAACGACCTTTCTCAAATGACTTCCATGCGTCTCGCATGAGTTATGGGCTGGTAGTCTACCAAGACAACCATCCAAGTCCAAAAGAACACCATCATCAAGGAGCGGAAACAAAGTAGAACAAGATGGAGTTGGTCTAAAATAAAATAGGCGCCACAGATAGTCTTGACTGCAGGCGTTCGTGCAAACTTTCTTTCAAACCATCATATTTAAAAACTGATATCTGACTGCGTTGATGAGTCAGCGGTGTAATATTCAAGATTTTTTGTGAATGGACAAAAGTTTGTTTGAATATTTGCGATGGCGTCTCTTATTTACTACGTTGCATCGCTTGCTGCGTCCCTGCGAGCTACTCCTGACGAGATCAAGATCGCTCTACTTATACGCAAGGTAGGCTCTTCCGGGTGTTTTTTCCTCCACGTGGCAAATGGAATAAAACTTTTCAAAATAATGTGGTTCGACGTTTGATCAGGTCATCTTCTACTCTAGATCTCTTGATATACCTCTACGTTTTAAAGATTAAAGTCTACAACAGGTCTTTGTAAGACATAAAGACACTTTTATCAGGTATGGGAGATGTTATGCGGTGGAATAAAAACGTCCATGCATCATTTCTTGATGATGTATCAGTATATCTCCTCCTGATGCGGTGTACGTTTTTTTTAGGGGGGGGGGGCTCCCAGAAAAAGTATATTTTACGTTCATCGGAGTTGGTTTGGTGAAGGGTTTGAGGCAGTTGTTTGTGTTCTGATTGGACCAAGTCTGGAGGCTTTCTTATAATGTATATTACTGATCAATGTTTCACCACCCCACTCCTGAAAACATCGACGTCTTTGTAAACATAATTATTTATTTATACAGGTTGACTTAACATTGTTATAAAGTGAACGTGGATTACTGTTATAGTTTTGTTCGGTCATTGTCAATAGATTTTTTAAATTGTTAATGTGTAGTAACAGAAGATCCCCTTCTATTTACATTACATCACGATGAACGACCACATTAATATTCGAGTGTGAAGCTTTAAACACTGGATATATATATAATGATTCCATGATATTTATAACATGGTGGATATATCTGAGCGTGTCCTATGACGGCTAACCTTCATGGTGATATTTAGATGACATTTACCGACCTGATTAAATATCTGATATACGATCCTCCATGCCAGGGCCCCCACGACTTGGAGCTCTGGTATAAAACTTATTAAAGCTAATGAAGATACCAATCTAACATACAGTACAGGTTTGGTCCTTGTATATTTCTCACAAAATAACAGTATGAAATCGGTTGGGCCGTTAAAATTCTTTACATTGTTTAAACATAAAATATTCAATGTTTTCTTAGAAAATTGTTTCCTTGTCAAGAGGGGAAAGGGGGAGGTTTAGTACTTCGGCTGGCATAGGTAGCCACGCCATTTGTGCACTGCATGGTTGTTTTTGGGGTCTTTAAATGGGGGGAGGGTGTGGTCTATAGTCCTACCCGATACTAGACACGCTACGATAGGTAATTTTGGTTTAATTTGGAGTCACGTGGTTGCATTGTGAATGGAATTGATCCACAAATTGTTCTTATTGTTGATTTCTAAGAACATAAGACCGATTGTTTATTGTATGGTTTTTGATCATTAAAAGAATAGAAAGTAGGCTCACCACAAAACGCCATTAAAAAACCAACAACAGCACTCACCTTACTGGATATCACATATAGCAAAAACCGTATCAGGACAATTACCCCCTGGGCAATCACCCCCCGGAAAATTACCCCCCGGAAAACTACCCCCCAAGGACAATTACCCCCTGGAAATTTACCCCCGGAGAAATACCCCCCGAGGACAATTACCCCCCAAGGACAATTACCCCCCGGAAAATTACCCCCCGGAGAATTACCCCCCGAGGACAATTACCCCCCAAGGACAATTACCCCCCGGAGAATTACCCCCCGGAGAATTACCCCCCGAGGACAACTACCCCCGAGGACAATTACCCCCCGAGGACAATTACCCCCGAGGACAACTACCCCCGAGGACAATTACCACCCGAGGACAACTACCCCCCCCCCGAGGACAATTACCCCCCCCCCCCTCGAAACACCATTACCGCGGCCCGAGGACAATCACACCCAGGGAATTTGTAACACTGTGACGTATAATGCGATCTCCTCTTCAAATTGCTATTTAGAGAAAATGTCATGAACTTTCATTTTCTTAGTTATTTATGACGGAATAGATTTGTTTCGTACAGGGGTTGTGTATAAATTATATTTATATTCGTAGCTCACATTCAAAGCCCTCGTACCCATCTGCCAAATCTTTTTGCTTGACGTACATGTATCCTCCTAGGAGGATATTTCACCCACCCCTCTCGCTCTGTATCCATTCCACCTTTGTGAAGTTTGACTTAATATGCCACGTGTATTGAATCAAATTCAATTGCCAGAAGACGCATGTATAAAATCGAATTCAATTGCCAGAAGACGCATGTATCAAATCAAAGTACGGAATTTACATTTCTTAGAAATTTAACAATACATTGCGCGCAGATGAGTGCGCGTTAATACAGCTAATCTCCCCCAAAATGGCCCAACAAAGAAATTAGGATGTAAGATATCATTATTTATGCATCCTCTGTAACTTTTCTAATCAGCTGATCGTATATTTGTCTTTGTATGTATAATGGGCCCTCATCCATGATCTATTCCAAAATTAAGGTTCTCTTCATGTTTATAAATGTAATGTAATATATATATATATATATATTTCTGTTGTCATGGTGAACTAAAATATGTTTTCTTGTACTGTAATTTATTTTGAAATAAAAATTGCCTTCAAGTTAAATATATGGTATGTACGGTGCCATATTAAAAGAAAATAAGTATCCGCACTTGGGTACATTCATCTCAATGATTTTGTCATTCCAGAGCAGCGTTTTTTCAACTGGGGTGCCGCAAGAGAATATTAGTTACATGACAATTTTTTTTGGCAAACGTTGATTTTGTGAAAAACAAATATCAGAAACGGGTAGAGTATTTATTTTCATGAGAAAATAAAATGTAAACAAATAATAAAATGTCTTTCTTCCTTGCTCACTGACAATGTTTTGCGAATATATATCTTTTATTTCGACATCACATTGTTACCACACTCATCACAATTATAAACATGATGAATCAAGGCAACGAGAGGCGCGAATATCCTCATATTCGTGTATCAAGGTCATGACCGAATATTTCACTTTATATTTGTGTACATTCGGCGGTGAGGCGCCCGCATACCTTAAATCTGTGCTAGTGTGTTGATTACAACATTATGTTTTACCATTTTGAAAATGTCTTGTCCTTGTTTTTCTTGCTCGTTCACTAAATCAAGAAACAAATGTGCCCATACGTGTGTACATAGCACTTGACGAGTGCCAGAGTGATGCAAAATAAATAGTTTGTGAAGAATTTAAGATTGGGCGAAACTTTTCATTTCTTAAGAGGGCATCGTGTCGAACAAAAAGTTGAAATAACGCTGCACAAGAGAAATCCTTCGTAGAAAACAGCAACCACAGTGTTGTTGCATATATTATAGTTGAAGAAAAATGTGTAGTAATGAGGAAGATCACGCGCAAGTATTTGAACGAATGTGGGTTCATGCACGGGATTTTATGGGCTCGTAGCCTTCACAGCATCTCTCAACGTGACAGATCGTCTTTTGCTATTGAATCCTGATTGTCCCGGGGGGGGGGGGGTAATTGTCCTCGGGGGTAGTTGTCCTCGGGGGGGTAATTTTCCGGGGGGTAGTTTTCCGGGGGGTAATTATCCTTGGGGGTAATTGTCCTCGGGGGGTAATTCTCCGGGGGGTAATTTTCCGGGGGGTAATTGTCCTTGGGGGGTAATTGTCCTCGGGGGGTAATTCTCCGGGGGGTAATTTTCCGGGGGGTAATTGTCCTTAGGGGGTTATTGTCCTCGGGGGGGTAATTCTCCGGGGGGTAATTCTCCGGAGGGTAATTGTCCTTGGGGGGTAGTTTTCCGGGGGGTAACTTTCCGGGGGGTGATTGCCCAGGGGGTAATTGTCCTAGAACCAGCAAAAACCACTGTCGACAGTGACAGTAATGTAGAAAAGTGGAATTAAAAGTAGTGCAACGTTATAGTTATGTTTGGAATACGAGTGCATTTTAAGAGCAGCCCTTTTCATGTTCACGTTGCTTATAAGTTATCATTTCATACTAGAATAAAAAGAATGAGAAAGTTAATTTTAGTTTTAATCTTTACCAGAACTCAACCTTTATAGTAAGACGCGACATATTGAACACATTCCCAAGTACTATCGAGAAATCAGCGCCGTGAGGTATAAGAAATAAGATTTCGATGTAATTTTTAAAGCTTGTCAAATAAGATTCGATTCCCTAGACCCACGGTCAGATCGTGATTTTTCCCACACGTTGTCTTGCTGATAGCGACCTACCGTAACCGCTCTCTATCCCCTCTAGACAAACATGACTGAAACAATTTGCATCTTTTCCGTGATTCGATGAAAATAACTTGTTTGGAAAGTATATTTATGTATACAATGAAAACTCTGAATTTGACTTGTTCATTCAATTTCTGTATTACTGTGAAAGAAGAGAAAATACTTATTTTCCAAATGTCCAAGTGTTGACTTTTTAGTGTAATAATTATATTGTTATTCCGTCAACGAAGTAAAATGATACATTTGGGCCCCTGGTTGCCCCAAGATAAGGTGACAGTTTCCCGAATATTGTATTAAGAAATTCCCGGGGGGGGGGGGGCTGCAGCTCCCCGACCTTTCCTTCTCCTGCTCCTGCTCCCCTCCAATTGTCCTACTCCTCCCCTTCCTGTCCTCCTTACCCCTCCTCCATTTTCCTCCTTCTCTCCATCTCTTTTCCCTCTCCATCTCTTTTCATTCGCCTCCTCCTCTTTACTCTCCTCCCAGGCCTCCCCTCCTCATCCAGCCCCTTGTGTCTTTGTACTCGGTCATGACTTACCCCCTGTGACTCGTGGCCTCAACATCAACCTGTAATAAATTTGTTGCATCAAAAGAAAGAATTTCACATTCAAATGTTGAACATTTGTTGAAGCAACTGTCTCTAACAAGCTAGGACGAGGGTGCATCGCACTTCTTCCCGAACTACCCCCTAGGGATTGTGAGGTATACAAACACAATCGAGCGTGAAATTGCTGCTGCTCAGTGTCCTAGAAGATACGCCTTCTACTCAGTGGTACACCAGTAATTATTAGCTTGGGCATGTAGCGTATGATAAATCTGTAATTAACCTCCGCTATCATCTTCTTTCTCTTTTTGAAGTTATTGATTTCAGCCCACTAAGTGAATATCAACGTAAATTTTTAATTTCTTACTAAAGTGCTTTTTCAAAAATAAAATGAGAAGACAAAAATAGATATCTGGAAATAATTAACAGGTCAAAGAGTAAACAGAGACAGCGATTTTGTAAGTTACATTCGAGCATCATTATCGCAAAGCAGAACGTATCTTCATTCGACAGAATAGTGTTTGAAAAAGGACAACAGGATAGAGAGAGACGGAAATGGAGGAGAGAGAGAAGAGAGAGAGAGAGAGAGGGGGAGAGAGAGAGAGAGGGGGGGGAGAGAGAGAGCGATAGAGAGAGAGAAAGAGGGAGAGAGAGAGAGAGAGGGGGGGGGTGGAGGGGGGGGGGGCGAGCCCTGCATCGATCAGGTTAGTACGACATGGAGAGTTCGAAAGCCAAGATACCCAAAATGGCGGCGTCCACCGAATGACGTCACATTGTTTTGGTGTTTGGTATGGATGTTACCCTATACTGTGTTCTTCCCTCTCTACAAGGCTTGGCACAGAACAACCATACCCTTACATGTCTGTCGGTCCCTGATGATATTACAATCGACCTTCTTCCTTATATTGGTCAAGCGATAAAGCTGCTATAGAAGCCACAACACAAGACCTATGACGTTAGGAACCTGCTTTAAAAGGAACTTTGATAATGATCACATTATTTTATGAACTATTGTCATCGCATGACATTACTGTAGACAGCAGACTAACATTACAGGACTACTATTTTGTAGTTAATTGTTCACCATTTTGCCTAATTAAGGCATTTTTACTTTTATTTCGTAAATTGTATATATCGTAAACGCACCCTATACCCTATATAAACCAAATGAAGCCAAACAAATATCATTGGTTGTTAGATTAGATTAAATTAGATTATATACTACAAATTTCATGTGTTGTTTTTTTCGTCCATAGTAATAATAGGATATAAACTAACTTGGATAACCTGAAATGTTTTTTTTTAGTTACACTTCCTATTTTCTTAACAGACAATGCGTCTACTTCCTAATATTTGAAGCATGTATTAACCTTGGTTAAAACGTACATAGCTGCTGTTCATCGACCTTAAGTAATAACAAACAAAGTTCTTGAATTGCAAACCGGATAGGTCATCGATATACATAGTACATAATCAAAGCATGTTTTAAAGTCATTTAGAAATATTATATAACAATAACAGGAGATTACCAACCACCACAATTTTTACTCTGTATAAATATCCTGCATACAGGATATAAAGATGTGTGAACTTGGATAACCCGAAATATTTTTTGTTTGTTTAGGTCGCAACTTCCTTTCATAATATTAATATCATGAACATTCAAAACAATGTACTTTATACAACGTCAGTATAATGTATGTTTGAATAAATCGTGAATGTTATTCTCTAATGTTTAAGAGATAATGAAGAGTTTTCTTACTTTACAAACCAAATATATTGACGGTAATTTTAATTACAATGATAACTAAAGTTTAAGAGATATAGATTATCAAGATGAATAGGGAAGTAACACTTCATGAGCTGATAAAAAAGGTCATGTTTCAGTTGCATTGTTGACATTTGTTTTAATTTCTTGGCCTGCAAACGATTTTTTTTTAAACGTCGAAAGAACCTATCATATTTGATGTACTGTGTATGAGAATTTTTATTTAGTATAAATCTTTTCAAACAGGTATAGTTCCATGTATGTTGTTTGTAAACATATTTGGGTTCAAGATGAAGCTTACTAATACTTTAAAAAAAAGTTTCATCGGTGTGTCGGAACCTTTTGTGTAGAGTGCACAGACGTTAACAAGAGCGTTTGCATTCATTTCAAGGGTCAGAAGAAATCTTTGCACAGGATAAAGTTACAGTAAGTACGCGGTAAAAAGAATGATAAGTACGATCGCATCAAAAAGCAGTACATAACATCTCTAGCTCTTTATCATTCATCAATACCATTGTCATCGGATTATAGGGGCTGTGGGGGGGGGGGGGGGGTGGGACTGCCACAGCACAACCCTGAACAACAAACTTAGCTATGAACATAAGCTTCGACTTACATAGACATGAGAGTCAAAGTTAATCTTGAATGTCAACAGCCGACAGCTCTTAAAAGATGTCTTAATCTAGTCATCGTGTAATGCATAAGCGAAGACATGTTTGTAATCGTATAAACAAAGCTAGCTTTACTACCAAACATCACTGACTGTCTTTTCTTCACATTAGGCTTCCCTCCTCCTTGTATTTCCATTCCCAAACTTTTGTTTCCAAGATTGAAACTAGTAAAACAAAATTTCAACTTTATATATATATATACATATATATATATATATATCCAATGGAAAGAGAGAGAGATAGAGAGAGAGAGAGAGAGAGAGAGACAGCGACAGAGAGAAACAGGGAGAGAGAGAGAGAGAGAGAGAGAGAGAAAGAGAGAGAGAGAGAGAGAGAGAGAGAGTTAGAAAAGGGAACTTAGAATACACATTAAAACCTGCAACAGTAGAAAATTGATTGTTATTGTAGAGAGAAAAAAAGATCTAAGAATATAGCCTCCAAAATTGGGAAAAGGAAGGTTATGGAAGAGATAAAATTATGATACCCGTTAAATCCTCCAAGAATAGGAAATATAAAGTTATAGAAGAGAGACTATCCGAAGAAAGAAAACTCGGATGATGCATCATCCAAAATGGCGCCGAAGGCTCATGTATAACTATACGGGTCTAACCTGCAGTGGTGATATTCACGGCGACATCTGCATGTCTATACCAGGAAGAATGGACGTAAATGAATGCATTACCTACACCTCTACACATCTGGGATGCGATCCAAAAAAACCTGCATAGCCTATATGGACATGGTGTCATGGTATATGGGTTCATTTACTTCACTGCCAATCCAAAGGTTGAGGGTTCGAATTCCAGCCTTGCACTAACGTTCTTTGTCAGACATTTTATTAATTCACATTTGCCTCTCGCCACCCAGGTGTAACTGAGTACAAAATCAAGTATACGTTTTCATATTCTATAAGAAATGTTTTTATAAATTACAACATTTTGACATTCCCAAGCAAGCTTTCCGATGTAGGGTAACTTTGATGGTGGAATATTCAATAAAACGATCATGTAAAAAGTAGGCCCTTTGTGAGAAATAAGATAACAGTATCCTGGCTGTATCCGCGCCTATAGAGAACAAAATTATGATTGAACATTGAAACAATCAATAGATTATTTATGATATAACATTCACTCACAAACAAACACTTAAATGCATTAGTTATATTCCATTGACATCTATGATATATTGATTTCATGACGACACAGATGTTTTGATAAATCATGGGGTTATGTTTTGATAGATTTTATTCGACTCTGTCAAGGCTTGATTTATGTTCGTAATAACTGCCTAAAGGTTCTCATTAGGCATACTTTTGACGAAATCAATCTTTGCAAAATACTCCAGTAAATGTTTTTGTATATATTATACCTGTTGACCCCCATTGGGTGTCTTTCAACTGTTCTATTTGATATAGAATTTGCAATGAACATATTGTTGTTTTATGAAATTTTCTTCTTTCTCCTATAAGAAATGATAATAGATAATACAAACGTTATTATCATAATTATTATCATTGTTATCGTAATGATTATGAATGGATCACGTGAAGGTTGGCAGAACGGGACACTCGCTTTTTTCAGCTGTTTGGAGCCGGAATTCAGAGCATCAACTCTGCATGATTGTGTAAAATGATTTGACGATTTGTTTCTTATTGTTAGTTTGACAGGGTCATTATGAGAGCATGAATATTGGGGTATTTCATTCTCTGACTCTAATTTAGCCAGGTCATTTTGGTTGAATGCAGTGGCTGTTCTGTACAAATTAAATCTATCATATATTATTTTATTTATAAAAAAATAATTAAATGTTATCTTGAATGAGAAAATGGTTAAAGAATGCATGTAAGAAAGAACGATGGATATCATTCTATAGCAGGGTTTGTCGAGTGCAAACAAGTAGTATGTGACCTGCTTGTTATGACGTTATCTTATTTTTGATGGCTGGTATATACATCATTTCCGTGAGTACCCTTGTATATAAGCATACGCAATAACTCTAAATGTCAAAAGCTACTCTTCATGACCCTAATCATAGCTCCTCAATTCGCTCGTCCCTCCCCTCCCCTCCTCTCCTCTCGCTCCTCTCCTCTCAACCCATAGCTTCAGTGAGATGCTGCTTTTCTCATCTCCCATCCAACCCGCCCCGTTTCATCCTTACTTTCTCCTACTTCCCCATCCCCACTACAAACAACTCGTATCACATCCTCTTCACGCTCCTTTAACTATGAATATAATCACAAGCATCAGTCAAGTGTGAAGTGTGTAAAAGACACATTTTGGTTATTGTCTGCTAACTTTCACCATAATATTAACACGCTGGAAACTATCTCTATGCTTTAAAAAATATATTTTTTACTTCACCAGTTCATCCATTCCATATTAGGTTGGCTGGGAGCCCAGTCTCAGTGTATCATACGGTCTATCGTCACGACATCACTATCAGTCATGATCTATACACACTCTCACTCTCTCCCGTCCGCACCCTCTCAAACACGCACACACACACATACACACGCGACACCACTACGTCATCTTCCGAATACCACATCTAGAATTCCTCTCGCGATTCAGATACGCGATTGGTCGAGAGTATATCACATGATCGCGAAGGCCTCCTGATAAGGTTTTTAACTTTTGACTATACTTTTTACGTGCGCGCGCTCTCTTGCGGTCTCCCTGTCGTCTGCTCTAGCCTGTTGCGCTACGTGAAATCCAGGTTGGTGATACTGAATAGCAGTCTGTCTCTAACCTAGCACTTGTCACTTGGCCGGTTAGCCCTCTCCACATTCCCACCGTCTTGGAATAAGTTCTGAAGTTTTGTTCACTTCAGCTGGAAGCTTGAAACTTCTTGTTGTTTTTCTCGTGTAAGAATCGGAAAAACCTAACTAATCACCATGGAGACCATCAAGAAGAAGATGTTGTCCCTCAAGTCGGAGAAGGAGGTGGCTATCGATGCCAAGGAGGTGGCTGAGGCTGATTTGAGGACCAGCAAAGAGCGTGAGGAACAGGTATGTCCAGAAAGAAAAAAAAATATATGTGAAAAAGAAAGAGAGAGATAGAGAAATCGTATTGCAAACCTTTATATCGTTAATTGGAATACCCTGCATCCTTACAGAGAACAGACGTTCAAAATTTAACTGAAAAAATAAAAATAACGTATACGCCTTACGCGTTTGATTAATCAGTTTTCAAGAAAGTGCCCCAGATGTGAATGTCATCAACGCAGTACTTACAGCGCATGCGTGATGATGTTTTGCATCGTACATAATGATAAAAGAATATTCTATCGAATGTTCGAGGCAAATGAAAACTAAAAACCTCCCCCTTGAACAGAATAGCTCATCTTATATGTTCTTTCAATTTCTAATTTTATCTTTTACGAAATCCTTGTGTTCAGTCCCCCAAAAGGAACTCTCATTTTAGCCATTATTTGATTGGTATAAAATACTGTATGAAACAATACAATGATGATTACGATGTTAACAAGTTTCTTTATGATCGTGGAATTAAATCGAGTCTTATTGCATGATGTTTCGTTATAATATGAACATGAATACATTCTAAATTTAAATGAAGCAAATTGTTCAATATTTCTTTCTCGTGAAATAAGTTGAATAATATGATTCTCTCATCAAGATATTTATGAATCAATGCCAACATGCAGGATACTACGCATAATTGGGATCTTGTCGAGCTTTTGATATGATTATGATTGCATGATCGTCGCATTGCATGGACGCTGACGGAACGTGAACCCGCAAAGGTCTATTCTGGATCATCAAGCAGTGTTAATTACTTGGCGAATGGAGTAACGGAGACCTGATAAAAGTTTAACACCATGGTGAAAAATATAGAGAAGCAGAAGAAGATAAGCGCAACGTGTTCACACTCTGGAATAACGTAATTACATGTACCAAGGGGTATCATCATCTCCCGAAAAACAAAAGAATGGAAACGATGATCTATCAAAAACAAAATGGCGGCTAGCATAGACTGAGGAGCAGTGCGCCATTGCTTCCTCCCGTGGGACATGTTGCTATCGTATGGAGATGTTGAAACAGAGAGAAGCTGTCTTCCACTTCTTATCTTGTGAATACAATGGAATATTAATTATCTTCTGAAATCATTCGTCTACATTAAGATTTAGGCATCTCTCCTTCTGCCTTCGATATGCAAATATTTCATACTCGCGCTATACTCCTGTTACAATCATCTTGGCATTCATGTATCCTGATTTCTGTTAGGAATGAATGAGAAGCTGAATGAATGGGTCTGTTGTATATAACATGAAAGTGATATGTGGTAATTCAATGCGACGGTTAAACTCAAAGCAGACCTGTGCGCCTCGATGGGGTGCCATAGTTTTCTCATCGGACTGCTATGGTTGTCCGTCGCGCATGCTCAGTTCGTCCGTCGCATTCCGATCATGCATAGAACATTCCTTGCCCTTATAATACCATTGACATGGCTTGATGTATGATAGCAAAGCCCAACAGTCCCAACGATCAGATAAAAACTTATTATCTCACTGTAATACCACAACATCTGATAAATATAATGTTGGTATATTCGATTTAATACTAATAGATATTTTGGAAACTTTTAGTTCGATTTTATAAGGCAGCTTTTGTTTACACAGTCTAACTTAACCAAATGCACAGTTGATTTGTTTTATGATTACAAGTGAAACTATGCATATATAGGCCTATTCATAACACATATAATTATATATATATATATATATATATATATATATACATATATATATATATACACACACACACATGCACACACAAACACACATTTAATAAACCGATTGTGTAACACCTATTCTTCAACATAGAATACCAAAATTATAGACCGAGGGCAATATTGTGCACATAGTACATGTAAGCACACACACACCCTAACAACAAGCAAATAATTTACAAATGATTTCCGCTTTACAGTTTTAATCAGAAGCAAACTCGTGATCAGCTTTACCCTTTTCTTGAAACTTATTTATCGGTTATAGAACTTCAATAGGACTAAGTCGTGTTATGCAAATTTATTCTATCTTTTATATAGGCCTACGTTATTTTGCTGTTATAGTGTCAGGCAATGGTGAACTTTCTCCAAGAAATAACATAATTTAAAAGGAACAATAAATATACTGAAAGCAGAAAGGGCGTTAACTCATATACTTTGACACATAGCTACTGTCCTGTATTTCTAGAGGCGAGCCATGGACAGCTATCGACATACCTACACCAATTTGTCTTAATTAATTGCGCTTAAATCATCCAGACAGAAAATATGTCACTATTAGCTTAATTTCAGAGATTTTATGACTATTGGATTGTGTAAACAAATGGATTCAAATTCAAATATGTAATGATCACCATTGGCCACGCAATATTTGGAAAGCAACCACAATAAGCTAACACAACCCAATCCCTGACAGACAGAAGATGTTTTCATGATTTGTCACCATTCTATGCATCTTTGCTTTGACCCCTATAAACTATGCCATATGAGACATACTTCAGCAAGGGCAGACAGGTCAAACATGTCAAATCTTTGGAGTAACAGGAAGCCCATTTCCCAATTTACCAAAGTCTTGACAAGCGGTTTCAATGTCTTCTTCCAATTCCCAAACCGCCGTCTTCTATTCTCGGCTGGCGAGGTATTTTTGGTCCAAATATTTCACCCCGAAGATCGAAATATTTTCGCAGGTCGAGTGCCAGAAGTGGTGTTATTCTCTGTTTTTTTTTCTTATGGGGGGGGGGGGGGTCGATAGACATCTGTCTGCAATCCAATGCCATCGTCAAATTCAATGACATATAGTTTAAGGGCAGGGGTGGGTCTAATCTATATGAAGGTTGTAATACTCAGATCAAATGTCTTGTATTTAAAAAAGACAGGATATCGCACACCAGTTTGACGCAAATGAGGCTTACCTCATACTGATATTTTTGACAGGATCTTGGATTGCTGAACAACCCGTTTGGCCGCATATTTTAGGGTTCATTGACCTATAAGACAAAACTAATGATTTCTATAAACCATGACGAGTTGCTTAAAAGTAATGTGAAACCTGTTCTCGTCATTCAAGCTATCAAGTCCAAAAAGGGCATGGTTTAAGAAAAATCATGTGGTATGTAGATCACATAACAGCCTTGCTGTGTTTATATTTACTTTAAGTCATATTGTTCAATATCAAACGAAATAACTTGCCTAAGGAAAGCAATATAGGGTACACAAGAAAGATGTTTTGTACGAGAAAAAGTATTTTATAAAAGTATATGAAAATGATCTTTTAAATTCTCCCATTGGTGCCTCGTCTATGAGTAACATCACATTTTGATATAATCGTGCAAATAACTTTTTGATTGGACTCTTGGCAGAAGAAAAAATAACGATGATATTGATTGAATACCCATAACGTAACAATACATTCAGTAATATTGAATAAGCTTCCTTATAACGGGTTATAAAAATTGTATATCTTTAACAAGTTGCATATGAAATCGAATAACATATATATGAAAGAAGTGTCAAAACAAAATTGCATAATAAATTCACATTAAAAGTAGTGAATTGTGATTTCAACAATACATTTTTCTGTGTGTCAGTGCAGTGTAGGATGCAAGAACCGGCATGTTTTTTGGGGGAAAGAAAGTGATGAAATCCGGAATATTTATTGAAAGGAAATTCTCTTTTCTGCGAACATCATTAATCCACGGATGACATTAGGATTACCTTTAATCCCAACATTCAGGGTATGGTGACGATAATGACAAATACGGATTAGGATAAACTCGGGCGAGTTCCAATATCGGGAGACATTAATGCCGTCATGACTTAGATAAAAACATGAGGAAATAAACTGCACACTCTTATTGGCAAATATTTCCCATTTTTACATATTATGTATCAAGTTTGAAAGCCAATTTTCTTGACCTAGTTTTCGTGTTATAAGACTGTATGATAAAAAAAAAACACGGATAAACAAATTCCGTCACGTTGAATCGAGTCATCTCATTTTTCAATTTGGTAGTTCAATTGAAACATGAGATGACTCGAATCAACGTGACTTGAGGTGATACTAAAAACATTGAACATCGCGTGTAATAATGGGATAAGCCAAGCCATGTGTTATATTTGTCACACCAATGGAATGATATTATAATTATGTAAGGTTGTAGGTCAATCACACGTGAAGCACTAGTTATCATAGATAATTTCTAGTTGATTAATTTGGGCTGTATCTGACAACCCCACCGTACTTTTCTCATTTAAGATTGGCAAGAATTTTGCCGAAAGAAGCAAAATGTATGAGGGGTGCATTCAAACACCACTTCAAACTCCACTAATTATCATCAAGGCTTATTATTTCATTGTATTTCAAAGTTTGGTAGGTTCATTTTACAAACTGTTTCATTATCAACATAAATTATTGTTTTAAAATGGGACTGCATCTCCCAAAAGTATAATTCGCGTCATTGCGCGCCACATCACATCCAATACCATACCCCGACAATACATTGGAACATCTAAGAAATTGAGAATTTATCTGCAAAAGGCACCTCATGATTAATATAAGACGAAACTTATCCGATCTTGAGGACTTCATGGCATTTCCTGATCACAATGGTTGCGTTTTCATTCAAAAAGAAAACTTCTCAGCGATAGTTTCACAAAATATATGTCAATGTCAACTTGTTTGGCTAGGTTGTAAGTGACGTCGAGCGAGCTACGTTTGCGCTGCAGCAGTCCAGTTAGCTGAAAGGAGACTACCGGACCTACATAATTATCATTGCACAATTTATTTAACACTGCAACGCGTTTATCATCTCAACCACAGAAGTTACAATGATACATATATTTGTCACAATGATCATCATCTGCCCCCCCCCCCCCTTGCTGCCAAGAAATGTAGAAATCTATCTTGTTATCCTTCATAAATATGCTCAATTTGTTTTCCTCTCTCTATATCTTTGCAGTTGAACGACACCATCAAGGAACGCGACGACCGAATCAAGCAGGTCGAGCTTGAGCTCGATTCCACCACCGACAAATTGAGCGAGACACAGGCTGCTTTTGATGAAGCTGAGAAGGCACAGGGAGTCGTAAGTACACTCTTTAGACATGAACAGTTTCTATCACGCCCTCTACGTTATAAACACTCTGTTACCTTGTCCAGGTTTTATCTGAGATCCCCCACATAGTGCAACAATGTTGCCATCTCCTAAACAGGTCATTATTTCAGAAAGAGGCACGATGGCACAGTGGTAGAGCAATGACTGGGTGGTCAAGGTTGAAACCAAGAATATTGCGCTAATCCCATTTGTTAGTCATTAATCCTCATTAACAATTTTCTCGGGTAGAACTTAAATCTGTAGGCCCTCTGGTTGCGTACCTAGAAGCAATTACATATATTACTTGTTGTTGTATTAATGAATCAGTTATCTTTGTCACATAATCTGAGGGGTCTCGTCATTCTTTATTCTACATTGTACTGTTATGATTATACTCTATTATATTTTGTTACATTGTGATTCATGGAAGACAAATAAACTTGATACTTGATAGCGTGAAATACATTTATGGGGGGGGGGGGGGGTAGTGAGGTGAAATAGAATTAATCATCAACCAGTATGGTAAGATAAGAGAATAAGCCCGTCATCCACTTGGTCAGTCCAGTGCGGAATCTTATTAAAGGATATTACAACTGTGAATGTTACAACTGAATTATATCGTAAAAGAAGTATAATTCTGTATGAATTTCCATATAGTTACATGTAATTCATATCGAATGAAGTAGATCTAGTTGGACATGACTTGTGTGCTCTCGAAAAATCGTGCCTGGTCGGAATGTTCCCCAGGGAGCGGAGCGTGTGCACTGTGATGGGCGGATTCGCATACAAAGTTTTGGTATAGGGTCATGAATTTGGTTCAAATGAACATATTGGAAGAATATGCGATCCTACAATATTCAGTGATCGTTGGCGCGATTGAAATCGAGTCTAAAGTGATGAAATTGTAAACATAAACTGTTTATGTTGTATAGCTCCCTCTCAAGGTAAATATATTAATTTAGCTATAAAAAATATGTTTCTTGACTTAAATCGACCGAATGGCTATTGGGTTGGCCAAATTGTGTATGACTCGGGTCGGTCGACACAGACAGCGCCATCTTGGGTGCTTGATCATTGATCACCTTAGTTTTTTATTTTCCTTATTAAGAATGTTAGAAGTGAACGGGGCGCATGTAAACAATCTAATTATTGTACTTTTAAAAATATTTTTATGCTTACATTATTGTAAAGGGTTTGTCGGGGTAGGAGCGGGCATGGGGCACAGGCACCGAATATGCCCCTGTCATCTAAGGGCTTGTAATACGTTTACGTATCATAGGATTACAATTTGATGGAGTGTTACAAAATTAAGTTGTGAATCTATATTGGCCTCCGAATCATTGGTTTGGAATGATATTTCTACAACACATAGGCCTAAGCCCAATGATTCTACTTACAACCAAATAATTTATAACTTAGTGTCAGACACGTAACATAATCATTCTTGTTTATTGGCAACCTGATTGTGTATAATAAGATCAGATAGGTTAGTTTTACTATTGGTATACATAGTATGTTTAATGTCTGAAATTTTAGCCTATGTGTATTGTGAGATAGAGAATTATATTGGCCGTGTAAAATGACAATGACGCCGATCGATAAAGCCCGGGATCTTAATAAAAAATATCCTATTGATTAGATGTGAACTCAGGGTCGATTCCAGACTATGAAAACAAAGAGGAAGGAGAATGCTAATCAAACATGACTACTTTGTAGTTTTCTGCGGTCAACATGTATCGACTATTCATTCATGTTTTTGAAAATAAATTTTATATTACGAAGTATAAAATACTTTGGGACCCACTTTAGTATAGCTTCGTAGGCTTGATGTTTGAGTAGGTCTACGAGTGTTGCATATTAAACCCAGCTATTTAACTCCTAGGTTTAGCGTCCGTAAATTTGATTGAAAATGAAGGAGATAAGCAACTGTTTGATAGCGCTTTTTAACATTACTTTGAAGCGAAAGTTATCCATTCTAGTCGTGACTCACTGGATTGAGCCTCATCAACTATTCAGATGGGGATGACATCTGTATTATAATGATGTGGGTCACTGTGAAGGAAAGGATCGGCTTGCAAGATTCCCATTGATGAAGTATATTTCTCAAAGTTGCTGCAGCCGGGGTTACTAGTATATTCAATCAGTTTTTCTTTCGTTGTATTTAGTGGAATCTTCACTCGCTTTGAACTATAGCTATGACAATGACCTCTTGAGACATTATACCCATCAATAATATTTTCTCCTCGACGGCCCAACCTCTCTTCTCTGCTTTCATCTCCCGATCAAGTCAAACGATACTCCTCTGTCCACTCTAGAGGGCACACCCTGATACTACGTCATCGCACCGAATATGGAATGACATGCCTGGAATGTCTGGCTGTGCGCCGAACCGAGTTCACTCCCTCTACCAGACCGAGGCATCTCTCATTGATTAATTCCTCTCCAGCTAGCCGTGTTATTAGCTTTTAGCGCCTCAGTACTCGTCTACACTGTGACTTTATAACGGAGAGACATTCAGTTGTTGGATTATCACTGCCAAACATCAGCTTTCCTGGATTTAAGCTTCTTTCACTTTCGGATACCATACATTAATCAAGATGGATCGCTCTTTCGGTAACCACTTGGACTTGAACTCGGGGCCAGCTCGGGCGCGCCAACGACGGGCTCACCGGCACGCGCGCACATTCTAGATATAGGCCTATTGTAGCTTGAGCACTACGCGCATGCCCGGATAGTTTTAATAGTTTCTTGTCTCTCGTACAATGTTCATCACAGCCAATCATGGATGAACATCTATTCATATATCCTGCTGATAATCATTCGAAGCACGCGCCCAAAATAACTCGGAGAATCTACTAGCCTAATGCGAACCAGTGCATAAAGCCCGTGTATCTCGTATATTCTTGATTTGATCATGAAGATATAAAAAGAGATATCTCCATGATTTGATAGTACAATAATCAATCTCTATTTATTTTGTTCACCACTTTGTAATAATTTTTATCATGTTTATTTCCGGTATACCCCGAACACGTCTGTATTTTGTTTCCATACAACATCCAACCCTCAATTTCCTGGCCCCCGTTATCACGGTGGTATTTTAATTTAATATTCGGTCCCGTGATTATTTAGCCATTCCCTTTCCAGTTCATTGTAAAAGACTTACAATAATAATGAGTATTCCTGATTGGTAGATGTCAGTATTTTGTCCCTCATCCATGGCATACATCGCAGTTTCTTTTATATGAATCCAGTTACTATAGCTTATTTTTGGTCTTTTATAGTTTTAATGTTTAAAAAAATCAGAATAATCTCGATTTCGACATGAAAGGATGATATTGCCGGGGGTAATAATCGTGGCAGCCAGGAGTGCCAATTCTGACAGACTTGGGCGCTTTACTAAAACCCACTATGATTAGGCCCTATAAAGTCTTGTTGAATATAAGAACACTATTATAATACTACTACTTTCTGCTATAGTACACTCCTGCTACACTACTACAACGCCTACTACTACCAGGCCTACTACTACTACTACTACTACTCCCTCTAGTAATAATAATAATAATAATAGTGGTGCAATGGTGGGTTCTTGTCTGGCCAGTGGCCATGTCTGTCAGAATAGCAATTAAAGAAATTGATTCATTTCACTACCCACCTCACCTGGGCATGTTGGAGTGTGACAAATTATATTAATGTTTTGCCAAAGGACGTTATATTATAAAAATGTGGCAGGGGGTTGAATCCCAAGCCTTTTGGTTCATAGTCTGGTGTCCCCATCTCTCTAGTTCTCTAAATTCGAATATTGTTCTCCATAAGACTTAAACCTAAGTCTGTTCTATTGTCGTTTATGTACTGTTAAACATAACAAGTTTTACGGATTTAAAGAAATATTACAAAACAGGCTAGATAATTTAGTGAGAGAGAGAGAGAGAGAGAGAGATATGTTCCCATAACCAACATTATTCCCAAAAATTTAACAGAAAATTCATGCCTATACGCAATTTAGATTATTCAAACTGTCCATAGGGAGTGAAGTTCATAAATGTAATGACCCAAACTTTGTATGGGAGAGATCACGTGATCTTTCTCAGGAAGTAATTATATTCGGGTTTTACAAGTTTTAGCCAATAATTCGACAATAATTGTTTGAATATGTAGATAACTTGATACCATGCTAATGATTTGTCAGAAGGATTGAAATTCATGCTTTAATTAGGGCGAAAAGGCGAAAATTAGACCAAAAGTAGATGGAAAATCAATGAGAGACTATGCGATATACCTTTACCACACATCGATAACAGGTTTCGATACTTAGCATTATAACGATAGCTTTGAATCTTGCCGACGCGTTCTGACAAGTGGTTGCCGAAACGAGAGCGTCTGAAAGTAGTATTTTGGGGATATATTTCACAGAAGAATCAAAGGGACACATACAAATCGAAATGGAGGCGATTAGGAAAAAGATGGCATCGCTCAGGTTGTCGCTTGACGAGTCATTAGAAAAGAAGTTAGAGTTAGAAAAGAAGTTGAGAGATGAACGAGATCGTGCAGACGCGGTAAGTAGAAGAAATGGCCGGTAGGCGGCTAACTGTACAAAACTGTATTGGTGTTTTTTATGTGGGATGGGCCCAACGCCTGGCAGTACAGTCAGTGCAGTGCATGCATGTGTGATACTGATGCTATGATAGCTGAAGTCAACTTAGTATTTTATTTGTTCATGTTGGCTAACGGTGGAGACGCCAAGTCCTGCTACAAAATTGAAGGCATTATCATGAAAACTACCATTTGTTCCTCACACTACGGTATCGCTTCATTGCATCAAGTCTATAATATATGCATCATAAGTGCTGATGAATGAGTGGTTTCCAAAACCCAGTGCCAGTGACAGCCAGCCCGGCAGTACCATCAAGTACAGTTCTGTATGAAGTACTACCCCTAGACCCTAGGTCCCCAGAAATATAGTAGAGGCTGATGTGATTCAAGGTGCGTGCCTCATGGCATGCTGTAAAGTCAGACTCTGAGGCGTTTTGTTTTAAGTTTTCTTCTATCGAGTATCGTATAGATTCTACACGCAATATTTTTGGCCAAGGCATAAGCTACGCACCCTGAAAATATGTGCAATGTGACGCTTACATTGTGCCAAACTATTCAGGGGTGATCGATTAGTCGGCTACAAAATGAAGATTTGCATTCAGTTATTAGTATTACATGTGCGTAACTTTGCATTGGTGTTTTGATGAGCTACATAATTGTATGGGTGGGCATTACAATACAAGAATATAAAATTGTCTGATTAAGAAATAGGGAGCCAGAGAAGATAGGAACGCTGTACAGCACTACAGTACAGGAATGCTGCGTAGCTATTAGCTAATAGTAATGGCATATAATGAGAATTATTATTAAAGAGTATTAGTACAAGAAGATAGACCCAGAAGATAGACCTGGAAGCTCGACTGCTGTCTCAGCATTCTTCCAGTATTTGCGGTAAAGGTAAAGTAAAGGTAATAGACTCATTGATTTTGTTAAACAAATTTTACATGGGCATTGTAAATGACTTCAAATCATTCGTTATTGACGTTGTGGGGGTCATTATTTTTTCTGCAAGTCAACTTCGCAATATGCGAAGTTTTGCTGATTATTATCAGGTTTCGATTTACATCTATATCATCTTGGCCTTAAGGGCTAAGTGATAATGTAAAATGTGATATTTATATCACATAGCCCTCAAGGATATATCACCAATAGTAGAGCTGCAACTTGTTTTAAATTAAGCTTGTACTTACTGTACATGATACATCTGCATAGCCCGGCTACATGTAGGTCCAGGGTAGATCATACATGTACATGAGAAGGGGAAAACAATTATTGAACATTCATTTTCGACTTGGAAATTAGATGAGCAGGGCCCCACACCAACTATTTTGGGAGTTTGTCTAGAATGCACGAGCTTGATGTTAAAATTATAACAACTTTGGGGGGGGGGGGGGGGGGGGTTCGGTTATTTATTGTGGATGCCCTTGTGTCCCAAGCACCTTTTAGTGTTGAGCCCTGTACATAGGTTTGGTCCCCGGAGTGGTCTATAGCAAATAGAATCAACAAATGACAGATTTATTTTAGTGGTCTATAATTTTAAAATTCCAATCAGTATCCTCATTCCTACCTCATATAACTATGAAGGGATTTATATCACAATTTTCCTACATATCTTGGTTATATTATACAAAAAAATACACTGTCCTGAGAGGTTCTGGTTCAAACTATGGGCCCAAGGTGACTGCAAAACGGCACTATTGCAGTCACCAAGGGACCATTGCTTTAATCCAGAGACTTGAATTTATAAAGGCTTTACGGTATATAGTCAAGTTGACCATGAAGACTTTCAAAATGCTCACATGTACATGTAGTATATACTGTATGCATGTAGGGCAATTTCAAAGCATTCTGCATCACCTGTTGAAATACATGTATGCAAACATGACAGTGACATAATTGAGTCATATTTCTATTTATAAGCAATTTAAAATTTTCCTTGGGTTGGTTTCTTGAAAGTCCATCAATTTGCCATGCCTATTGATCTAATTTGTGGGCATATAAATTTATTACAGTTTACCGGTATTTTGAATAGGATGCCTTTGCCTACACATTATTAGCATGTAGTGACAATTTTATCAACCTCCAGAACAAATTTCTTGTCTCCTTGGCATGACAAAGATTGTATTCAAGTGGCATCCATGCATTTAAATAGCTTGGGTTTCTGAATTGACCCCATTATACCAAAAACCTTTTGTTGACTCTGGCAAACTTTTTTCCCTCCAAGGCGAGCCAATTCCTTTATCAGAGGACAGGAAACAAGTGTTTGATTTATAATGGCTTCAGAGTGCCTTGAAACAACCTTTGGACCATACTTTTTCTAGAGAAATTATACCTTCATGGGCCCTTTTTAATTTCTTACTGGGGAAAATGGGCTTCCATATTGATTGAAATATGGTATTTCTTTTCATATTCAACACAATCCATTGTTCAAAAGTTAAATGTATTGGTTAAGAATGTACCATCAACAAAAACATATATAAGTCTGGATTGTTATTTTATTCATGATGCATTGATTCATAATACATCCTGGTACCAACAACCAAGGTTGTGCATTGAAGATATGGATTCAAGAATAAATGAAGCATAGATGTAGAAAGCGCATTTTGTGTAAATATGGGCTAGTAGGACAGCTTTGAACTTGAAGACAATCCAGCATTGCATGCTGCATGGGTGTTTCGAAACTCATGGGGTGACTGTCAAGGGTGACAGTGTATTTCATTTTATTGGTCTGGTGTCAAAGTTCATAGGAGTTTGTTCCTGACAGGCCATATCGACCCCATATTTTCCAATGAAGTATTTCTATGTTTGCTAGAAGGTCATTCCTAAAGATTTTATGCAATTAGTTTCATTTAACAAATCCTACATAAAAATACACATATACATGTACATTTTGTGTAGGTTTTTAGCAAATTTAATGTTATCAATTATTTTGAGCATTCAAATTTGTTCAAGTGTAATATTTGAATGAGAACTTATCATTCATTTTCATATTAGTAGCCAAGAAATTTGGTTCTTTACTAAGATATGAATTAAATTCATGAGATGTGAAAACTGATACACTTGACACTGAAGCTGTGGGGTTGAAATAAATTGGCCCCATATGGTCATCTTCAGCAATGACATACAACCAAGGATATCTGTGGTGTGAAGTAATTTAGAACAAGTATCAAACTTCAAGCCTCAAGATATGAATGCTTGACAGGTTTTCATTGCTTAGGTGTAGTAGCATCTTGAGTTTAGAACAAATTGTACTTTGGAAGATTCTTCTAAGAAACTGTACTTCACTTATACTGAATATGTTTGACACATCAATACAGTGCATACATTTACATTGTATCCGTGGCCCCACATGTACAGTACACAAACTACATCATGAAGCACTATCAACTGTAGTATTTATTTTTAGTTGATATTTTTGGTTTCCAACTTTACATCATGCTTTAATTGTATCAGTATACATGTATGTATTCATTCTATGCTGTATCATCACAATTTATTATTATTATGATTATTTAATCATATCTAAAAGATCATAAAAGGATCATAACAAATCTTTGATTTCATTCCATGCAAAGTATGCTTATATAAATGTACATTGTAGAAGGGCCTAATTATGATAAAATGTTTACAGTATACCGGTAGTAATGCTTAGTTTGGTAAATGTATTTGGGAAGAAAAGCTAGGGAAAACCACTGACTTGTTAAAAAGTCAAGAGGTGATTGCAGTGAAAGTTCACAATGACTAAATAACATGAACATGTTGATTTTAGATATCGACATCTTCCTGATCTTGACAGTAAATTCAGACAATGACTTTTACATGACCTTTGGAAGGAAACTAGGAAACCCAGTGACCAGGTGACAGTTTAAAATTAAACCAAAACTAAAACCAGATTTTTAGGTCACTAGTGCAAAGTAATGTTGGCACAGCCTAGAGCTGCAGAGCGAAACTTCTGTCTCCTGGAATTTGAAATATTCTACATGTGGTTTCACAACTTTGTCCCTTTTTCCATCATGATAGAATGGTGAATAATGTCCTCATTTGACCTTTTGCTGCAAGGGATTGGGTATAAGTGAACAGTGTAGTTCTGTTCACAGATCACAAAGATAGCTTGCATATTTCATACATTTGTCATTATTCCACAATGTTATTTAAAGACCAGACATGCCTTTAGAACTTTGAATATCAAAGACAAAATTACTTTAAAAAGGAGATTTGTGTGGTAAGTCTCATAAACAGCAGGGTAAAGTAAATGTATAATGTACATGTACACAAATCAAAGTATCACATCCAGCAATAATATACTTAACTTTCCACTGGCAGAAACTTATATCGTACATGAATCTTTGTATTCTTTCTTCCTCTTCCTTTCTTGTCTCGTTTTATTCATTGTATTTATTTACAGGGGTAAGGGGGAAGAGCAAATCAGAAAACACTCTTAGCTCCATTTTATAATTATTAATTTTTGTTGATGTAGAACCAGGGGTAAAACCTGTAAACAAACTATTTTTCTTTTAGGAGATTGATCACTCGTGGTGTCAAGAGGAGAAATATAATGTGAATCCAATCATTAGCTGTCCTCTACTTTTAATATAGTTTCAGTCATGCTGGAAATATTTGTTTCCTCATATCCTTACCTCAATTTACGATTGAATAAAAGCAAGTATGCTTGTGGGTAAGCAACCAGAGGACCCTCAAGTTTTAAGTCTTTCATAGGGATTTGGTAATGAGGATTAATTCCTTACCAAAGGCCACTAGTGCATGAGGCTGGTTTTGAACCTTGGACATCATGATTAAGAGACCACTGCTCTACCACTGTACCACATGCCTCCTCAAATGATTTTACTTTGTGAAGTGCTACAATTTCAGTTTGTTGAACAAATGTATAACATTAATAAAATCGTATTTAAACCATTTATTATGTTGCTCATTCCAGATACTTTATTGATCATAGTATGTTCTTGCAAACTCTCTTTATGTAATACAGGCAGAAGCAGAGGTGAAGAATCTTAACAGTAAACTCATCCTCCTTGAAGAAGACAATGGCAAACAAGAAGAGGCATTATCAGACACAAGGAGAAGGCTAGAAACCATTGAGGTAGAAGCAGATGAGAACTTAAGGTGCGTATTAATTATGATTATGAAGCTTGAAAATATTTTGGTTGCATCAAGAATCAGCTTACATTTACATGTAAGCCAATGGGGAAGTCAACGATACAGTATTGCTTTAGCATTCATAGTTGTCAAGTTATAAGCTACAATACAATTTATTGCGCATGAAATGATATCACTAATTTCAAAATTTGTGGAAATGCAGACAACATATAAACAATTGATATGAATTGTTTAGTGTATTAAAGCATAACATACTTGATGGGCAATGGGTGGGTTTGCAAGTTTGCATAGCGTTATTTATCAAATTTTACAGCTACACAGTTACGCTTAGGAATGTTCACTTGTGTGATTACCTTGATACTATCTGACCCTACCTGCAGTGTTTACATACTCTTAAGCTGATGTAATTTTGTATGCAAATATGGAGACACAATCATGGCGAGAATTAAAACTGCCAGTAAATTCCTTGAAGGTAGAAGCAATGTATCCCAGTGACCAGGCACCATGAGGATTTGTTTTGTTTTTTAAGATCAAAGGCATAGGGTACCAAACATTGTACGTATACACAGAAATATTATCATGAGTTGAAATCCTACCATACCTTTTTTTTCTTCAACAAATTGCATACATATACTTTTGTAGAGTAGACAAGTAGTTACTCTATAGAACTTTATGATGTACCAGAAACTCCAGAAATGTTCTTTGCAGTCATGAAGGATGCAGGGTAGACATATAATTATGTACAGTATGTGTGTTTTTCATGTGCATTCATTATGCTTCTACATGTACATGTTTATAGACAGGTCTCATTAATTCCTAATGGATATAAATGTGAAGCGTAGAATGATTACTCTTGCCTTTGTATGAGTGAGTGAGTCAGTAAGGCACAGTCGCAGAGGGTGATACCTCGTCTTCTATACCACACACGTTTCACAGATAACAGAGTGAAGCCATTGAAAGAAGGGGAGTGGTATTATCAATACAGCGCCTGGCCCAATGTATGCAGATTCATGTGTGCATTGACCATGCCATAAGAGGCTCTATTTAGTTAGCAGTTTACAGTTGGCCTGTCTAATCCTTACAGTATACCATTCATTCACATATCAATTGGATCAAATCTAAATTCACCTGCTCTTCCTCTCTCCTCTCCTCTCTCCTCTCCTGTGGGCTTCCGTATGTATACAGTATAAGGTTCAATACAAAATTCTAGATGATAACCTTGATGATCAGAAAAGCTAGAATATACAAGTCTTAAATACTATAGATTTAATTGTTGTTCACAATTCATTTATGAGTGTTTACTGAAGTGTCACAAGTATGCCCTGTAAATAAACATACAGGTACAAGTGTGATATTTAAAGGGCACTCGTGATGCTCATTCAGAAATCACAAGGCAAAACCACAGCATTTAGTTTTTATGATGACACAAAATGTAGTACACTTGTGTAGTACACTTCACATTTCTGAATCTTATTAGTATCTTGGTGAATACTCAAAGTCCTCAACTCATTATCAAAAAACATGACCATATCTGAACAAGCCTTTAGAAAGCAAAAATGGGGAAGTCTGTAAGCTTACTCCTTATTTATTTTCCATAATTTATTAAAGGATAACTTCCTGGTATTTGCATATTATGAAGTACGTGGGTGTAAACAAATTTGATTTCCTTCACATTGTGAGGCTAGACCTGTACAAGGTTAAAACATGCACATGTCTGCAAAGAATATTTAAGTGAACTAGTGGAACAGGTAAAAATTCACAGATACATGTACATGTACAAAGAACATGATCGGATTAGATGTGAAGGGCTGTACTGTACACATGACAATTCCTCATACAGTAAAATGTACTTCTTTGCATCATTGCACTTTTTGATTGAAAATAATTCTGACATAAAACCATGAAGGTCCACCCATATCTCAAATCCATTGTCATCTTTTGACAGCCAAGCTGGCTTGAAGTTATTTATAGAAAAGAATATTTTTCAACTGCCTGCCTGCCTGCATACGAAACTTATCTTCATTGGGTGGTGAAACTGAAGCTGTTGTTATCTGGTCACCTGACAGATTGATTACTTGAGGGGTCATAGGTCGCGCAGGTCAAGTTGTAGTTTACTGTCTTGATACTTTGGTTCAGTGCTTGGGATATATACCTGTGTTTACAGCAGTGTAGGCCGATATGTATTTGTGTGTGCCTCTTGATGCATATAATGTGGAGCAACATCGTCTAGAAACATTGCACTTAATGGCTAATCAAACACAGCCTTTCAGGTGTGAAATCTGAGACCACAGTCAGTAGGGACATGGTAGGGATTTGTATTAGGTTCATGGTTTTATGCAAGTAGGCTCAGTGTAGATGTGCAAACATGTCTATGCCTTTCCTTGATTGATTGTATATATCACATCCATAGCTGTCTGGACTGTAGCTGTATAGGTGAAGGTTCTGTAAAGGGATTATAAATTTATTATCAATAGGCTCTATTTGACTTTATTATACATGTAAGTGAGATCACAAATCTGTTGGCTATAATTATGACATTTGAGTTCTACAGTATATATAATCATAGTCTATGCCAATTAGCTTACCGTGAGATTTGATGACACATACTCCCACAATGATTAATGAAAACCATAATGGAAAGAATGTCTTTGGCTAGCTGGCATTCATTCATTGAGTGTGTGTGCAAATGTGTATGCTAGCTATGTTCTCTGGTAAATAGTGGCCGGTATGGCCTCGAGAGCTGTGTGATATTGCCTGGGATCATATCATTATGGAGTGTTTACGGCACAGAGGAGGTGAAACCTGCAGTATCCCTCAGCCGACCAATTTACGCTGCTGTGAAATTTTTTCATTAGAATATTAAGGGAGGTTTGGCTGGGTGGTAGCAGGCTAATATAATCATAAACCCCACCTACATGTAGCTTATGGTGAGGAATATTGCTGTGGGGGAAAAAAAATTGGATTTAATATAACAAGTCCAAACACTAGCAATCTTACAAGGTGTTAGTTTTAATATACACACCAAGGTTTTCATGTAGTGCTATCTATGGACCAAGGAATCTAAGGAGATCTAGGATAATACATGTACATGATACATACATGTATAATCACACGTATAATATTTGTTATTGTGTTTTTTTAAACTGTTTTGGGTTATCAGATGTTGTTTGTTAATAGCCTGCTTTAAAAGATGGGACAAAGAAATTATAGTGTACTAATCACGTAAATAATGATTTCTGTATAGCTTGAATGTATAATCCACAATAATGTTACCTGGTATTCAGGTGTACACCCGACCTATGGCTATACAAAAGTCCAAGGCGGTTTAGATTATATACCCCCATGATTTAACACTTCCATGCCTATGGCATTTCACTATAGTTTCATTTCATTTCATGTGGTACTACATGTATACATGCACATGTGTAGGCTACATGTAGTGATCAGAATTGCTTGTGACCTTTGATAGTGATACTTACCTTGAGTGTGATTCTAGTCATGCATTGAAGAATACAAAGTGTGAAGGTTTTTCATTGACATAACTGATGATAACGAGGCCTTTTACTACAATGAGTACATACTGTAGTTCTCTTTGTGTGTAACTGTGTATGGCCTTATGTCCACATGTCTGTGATGACTCACTACATTGCAATTTTAAAACGCTTCGATATTGCTTGTACAGCACCTAGTTTGACTTTTTTTAATTCAACATATGTCTGCTCATGTACATGTACATGATGTATACTAACATTTGTGTATCACGAAAGACATGTAAATGTTCGTCTGTAAGGTAATATATTCACATGTGATCCTTTGGAATTTGGACATATCATTAAGTAATTATTTGAGCAGTCAGATCGATTAGAATTTCCCAAGTAGAGGTGAACCCAGAATAAATACCATTTAGTTCTTCTGACTGTACAGCCTACAGGCTACAGGTCTCTTGAAATTTTAATTGAGGAAGTGCATTGACATAGCATGTCAAAGCTGGTGTTCAGTCATCCTGAAGTAGAATCATGTCTGCACGCATTGATAAGCCCTCTTATATTAAGGTGTTTATGCGTGTCCTTTCAGAATTTATTGTTGTAATTAACATGAAGTTGACTATTGGCAATTGGGTTGGATTTGAGATACTGTATGTGTCACATTAAACTCATGTTTATATGAATGTTGATATAATTTAATTTTGAACATTGTTCCTAAAGTCACTAACTAATAAAACAGCATCTTTCTGCTGCAGCCTGTCCTATCTATACAAGTGCCTCTTAGACTGTCTTGATGCATACGCAGCGTATTATGTTCAGTCAAGCCTCTACTCAGCATGCTAATATTTGCACCAGCTATATTTGGACAGCCTGTGATTTGAAAAATAATAAAGAGATGGGATGAGCAATTATCAAAGCTCAGATGCAATTATTTATGCTAAAAAATTCAGTGACCTGTTCTCTTGTTTCTCTGCTTCTATTAAAACCAACTCAATATCAGGGTGGACTTCCCCTTTAACTACATGCCTAAATAAAGTCTTCCCTTCACTTTAAACTAAGCTGTGTGTGTCTTGCTTCGGGTTAGGCAGACACGAATGCTCATATTGTTTGCTTGAATAGAAAGGAAATTACATCCTCTTGACAAATCATTGCCAGGGTCAGAGATGAACAGACGTTTGTAATATGCACCTGTTTCATCTACACAACTGTCTAGTGTCTACTGGTTTGAAATAAGAAGAAAATAATTATACATGTGTTTTTTTTCTCTGTTCATTTAAAATTATTTTTGACATAGTACGGGGTATACATTTCAGATCTATTTACTCATACGTGTACATAAACTTAAGAAACATTTTTGGATGTCATTTGGTCATATCAAAATGGTTCCTCTGGTATACTACAATAATAACTACATGAATACATGAAATACATATGTACAAAGTAAATGTCTATACATTTTGTCATCAGTCATTGCTTATTTTTATGAGCAATGTTGGGAGAACTTAATTTGTATAGTTGAGGGTGTACAGGCTGAATGTAAGACATATCATAGCATGTACTTACATGTAAAAACAATGCTAGCAGGAGGCCAGAGCAGTTTAAATCAGCCCCAGATAGGAGCAATATATGACCTTTCATGCTTTCAATAGTACAGCAAAGTTCATGGCATCTACATCTATTAAAATTATACCCATGTGGCATGAAATATAGTTTATGTCTGTATTAACAAACCTTATTTTTATTGCTTTATGTTCAGTGCACACTTACATGGAATATTACTTTTTTTAATTTCTCTAATTCATCCTAGCATTAGAAGGATATAAAACTCCAAACTTCCCTTTCTCGTTATTTATTTACCGTTTACTTGTATCTTTTCAGAGCAAGGAAAGTACTGGAGACACGCAGCGCCTCTGATGACGACAAAGTGAGTATAAAACAGAAAAAAAGAAAGAATGTAATTTACCCAGAAATAGCCTTCTACAATACAAGTCAATTGGTTTCATGCAAATTGTGAAATTATTTTATTCATGATAAAAATGGGTGAATAAAAGTACTAGGGGAATTGCAAAATAAAGTACTTGTAATGTCTTTTTTTTGCTGTGAAATTTAGAAATACTTTTTTATATAAAAACAGACTTAAAAGATTAAGTTCAATGTAGTGAATGGGGTTGAAATATTAAAGTACTATGCTAGGATAGTTCAGATTCATTAAAAAGGTTAACTGTGTTTCATAGCATGAAAATGTGTATTCTAATATGAAATTAATGAATGTCTTCATGTGTGCAGTCAGAATTGATCGGAATAGAGAAGGCATGATTTATAGTTGTGATGTCATTGATAAATTCAGAATTACGTGTGTACAGCATGGGAGTGTTCATTGACTGGAAGAAAATGAAAAATCCATCACTGACCCAAGAATTCATTATTAACAAAAGTTTTTAAAAACATTTGTGAAGTATCTGTGTGTGCAGTAAATTGGATGGTCAATTTGATGTGATCCGTAGCATGTCCCCCTGAGGTTGCCATCCTACATCCTTGCATCCCTTTCCCTCTTTGTGTCTGTCCATCTTGACCCATCCATCTTGACCAGTCCATCCATATATTAACACCCTTCACTTTTGAGAAATAATTCATTTATTTTCCAAACCATATTGCATGTCTGTCTGTCTGATCTTTTCCCTGTCCTCTTTAATACTTGTTTACCTATGTATGTATTGTCTGTAACTCTTTATGTGTCTTTTTAAAAATCTAACTTTGCCTGAACTACTCCTGTTTTATCCTAATTAATTCTTTTTGTTTAACTTTTTAAGGGTACATGTACCTTTGATAGTTGTTGTTGTAAACAATTTTAGTTTCCAACCAAAAGGAGAAAAATATCCAAATATAAATTATTTAAATGATTTAAAAAAAAAATTTGCCTCAGATGTTAAGAATTTAAAAATTATTATTTAATAATTAGAACTTGAAAAGAATGAAAAAAAAAATCATATTTTAAATAGATGTGACATGTTATAATTATTCAAGTGATTATACATTTTACAACATATCCATGAACATCTTGCTGTTATGCAACAACCTTTTGATTCTCAGTACGTGCATGCATTCACATTTCATTTTGTTAGTAATACTAATTACATAATAACACACTAATATGCAGAATAATGCACTTTTTGAATTTTTTTCTAATATCGTTATGTACATTTACAAATAGAACTGGAACTTAGATTAAAGGTATTTTTTGCTGGACTAAATCTACTTGCTTTTACATCTTTATTGAAGAAGTAGATTATGAGGGATAAAAAAATAAGGAGAATAATAAACATGTAGATGTAGCTCTCTTTTAATTCTGAAGAGATTAAACTCAATATGATTTTTGTTTTTATTTTGACATAAAAGATTGCTAAGCTCTTGTTTAAATTCTTGATAACTCTTCTTTAATATTATTTCACCTCTTTTCACTGAAATTTATTCTTTTCTCTCCACCTCCTTCATGTATTTGTTTCAAATCTATACATTTTGTGCTTCCTGTTGCCTCATTGTCATGTATCCATTCTATATGCCTTCTGTGCCTATGCCTTCTGTTCACATCTCTATGATTTGTTTACAACATTGTCTGCCACATCCCGCTATATTCCCCCACTCTCCCATTCCTGTATCGTCCATGTGATACGTACCTTGTCTCAATGTTACATCCACCACCACCTATTCCAACCCCACCCCACACCATACCCCACACCACACCCCACCCCACACCACACCCCACCCCACACCGGGGTGATAAACTGTGTTCCATTCATTGTTGGATGTTTGGTTGTTGGCTCGGTGGCCATGCTACAGATCACAGACCTTGAGAGCCAACTCACAACATCCAAAGCTCTTCAGGAGGAGGCAGATCACAAATACGATGAGGTATTATTATTATGCAATCAATGTGACTGGGTCACTACACAACAGCCACCAGGTGAATAGCATTGCTCTCGATCCAAGGGAAGATTCTGGCATACAAATCCCCATTAATACGGATCTGTCCAAAAGCAGTTCAGTGGACCCTATAATCTTCTCAAACAATTGTCCCACCAATTTTTTTTTTTATCTAGAGCCAATTGATTCTCTTCATCCCATCCCACTCTTTCACAATTTGTAATGAGCTTATCTAAGAAAGCTGTGCGATTTCTCCCTGTTTCTTTACAAGAATGCCAAATAAGGTCACCCTTATTTGACCATAGGGTTGAAAATTACATCACGTAATACATAAAGGATGAGACTGAGACATGGGTCGAGATGGATACCTGCGAACTTCCCTATTAAGAGCAGTACTGATCACTTGGTGACTGATAAAATGTTGCTAACCACTAAGTTTTCTCCTTGATTTGTTTTTAATTCCACCATCTCTCTCATGATGATGTGCATGCTCATGGTTTTGCCTCTGAAAGATTATTGACTTAGAGCAGCGAATGAAAGAGAATGCATCAAGAATAGAAGAACTCGACAGACTACACTCAGAGGTATTTGTCAAACACTTGTGATTTATTACAGGAAACTATTTTCTATTTCTCTTTAGTCTCATAATTTTATTGTATTCAGTCAGATTCTTAGGGTGTTTCTGAGTTCACTCTACAATGAAGTAAAGTTATTCTTGATGGCTTTCAAATTCAATCATTTGTAGTAGGAGACTTTATTAGATAACCTGCCAGAAGCTCCAATAAGCTCCATAGATGAAATATAAAAGTTCAAGAATTATCAAAACAATTTTCACACCCAAACTATTTTCAAAAGATGATAATAAGGAGAGATTAGACAAATAGATTAAGAGGGAGAATGGGGTAAATGCAAACAGATTTTCACACGGTATTTCATTGGATCAAGAACATTTTCTTTCAAAATTGAACTGTGATACAGCTATCGTAAGAACCCTATATAAATGCCAATATTGTATTGCATTGTAATTGTTTCTTAATATCTAAATATTCTAAATATCTTAACCCTCCTTTTTCCTGAGAACCAGTTCGGGACCAGTTTTGCTTGAGCCCGGGGACTTTGCTCGCTTGTTGCAGGACCTTCAGCCCATTGAATCCATGTTTACACTTGAGTCCATATCCAATGGATCTTTATTTATTATTTATTCAGCACTTTCAAGAAATATGACAATGAAACCATATAATCATGGTGATTACAAATTAGAATTACAAAAACAATTCAAACACAATTTTTGTAGCAATATTCTGAGTGCAAAAGATGGCAGCCAGAGAAGGAAAGAGCAAACTAAATCACTGAAACCATAATGGTCCCTCAGCCCAGCCAACTGATGCACTCAGAAGACTGGTAAAAGTATAGCATAAGGACAAATAAAGAGAGTAACAAATCAAAGATAAACAATAATAAAATAAAGAAAGGAGAGGCACGAGCAAATGTAACGCCAATATAGAAATTAGAAAATTCACAAATGATTACCTTGTTGCGATTATATTATATCCACTAGTCCCAGCGTAAGCTCCAGATGACAGAGCAACAGCTGGAGGTTGCTGAGGCCAAAAACACAGAGTGCGAAAGGTAAGAATCTTTGGCCCGTATTCATAAAAGCATGTACTGCAGTAAGTAGGTTATAGAGGGCTCTTCACAAAGAGGTGCCCGGGACACATGGACCCCAAAAAATTATGTCCGGACCCCAACGTTGTTTACATTTTTTAATGGGGCTCATACGTACAGACTTCTAAAAAGTACAATCGGAACCCACTTGCAAAAAAAGTTAGTGTGGAACCCTTATTTTTAGAGTGCCTTTTTTCAACCTTTTCCTTCTGTAAAAATGACCACGATATATTCTGACAACATGAAACAAAAGTTAGCTCAATATTTTACTGTATTGATATAAATTTTTGAATTATGGAATATATCTGAGAATTCTTATTGTTCAACATCTGCGTTGATGATTATTCTCCGCACAGCAAATTGGCACAGCTTACCGATGAGATCACCACCTTGAGGAATAACTGCAAGTCACTGGAAGCCCAGGACCGTGAATCAACAGAGCGTGAGGAGAAATACGAGGCATCAATCAAGCAACTGAGGGACGGTCTCGATGAGGTACGAACAAGAACTACTTTTATTTCTCAAGTATCATACTAGGAAGAAGGCCCAAATAAGTGGCGTTTTTCGTTTGAAATGTTAAAATTGTAGTTACGATCATTTGCCTGACATAAGTCTGTGTCAGTGCCTGTGCAGTATTTGATATATCATGTGATAATGATATCATATTAATATCATGATTGAAAAACAACAATCAGTGCACACATTGAATTACTGGCATACTGCTGTTACAGGCTATAAGGACAGTGGGTTCTTGTATAGTACTCATGTCTGTCAGACTCGACAGCCCTGGCGCTCCACAATTATTACACCGGCTTCAGCATAGCTGCTATTATGGTGCTCGCGCATTTAAAGGAATTAATTCCTGTCGGGTACCCATTTACTTACCTCACTCACCTTACTCGATTCGAGTGTGGCAAATGTAGATGAATGTCAAAGGACATTAGTCCCGCGCCGCGACTTGTCCATGACTTGTCCACTAGACCACGACACCTACACAGTAACACGTTTGATAATGCAATCAAAATGGGCCTAAGTGATGATTCTAATCAAGCTACACCAAACCGAAAAGACTGTATATCTATGTATCTATGTTTTTCTTTGTTTGATTACAGGCTAGCAACCGTGCAGAGGGAGCTGAAGGCCAAGTCAAGTCTCTGCAACATCAAGTAGACTCTCTTGAAGGTACAGTACCTTACATCTATCTACTACACCCATGTACCAACCAAACTTACATTACCATTACAGAAAGCTCTTCATATAGACAGCACTATCATTCCTGCATCATGTAATGTCTGACAGCTCAGATATCATTTCAGGGTTCTCGTTTATCTTTGTATTTTGGTTCCCAGCTAGGAGACCTGGACATTACTTAGCTTACCAAATTCAAATTTTTTGATGTTCATTTATAGAGAACAGCAGAAAATTTCACAGGAAACTATTGAAATTTTCATCATGCGAGATTTGTTATATCATCACGGCAACAAAGACCAGATTTTCAAGGTGCTCCAAAAGATATTAGGTGATCAATGGCACCAAGGCAAGAACCAGTTTGGGCCCCTAGTCATGTATGATATGACTTATCAAAAGAAAAGCAGGCTTGTATAACGTGCTAAAAGGGCAGAAAAGCAACTTATTTTTGTAAGAGTCCATCATAGTAGCTTTGTAACATACATGTTTGTCATCACTGCAAATCTCATTTCTACACATTGCACATCTATTTTAGATAGGCTGTCTAGCATCATGCCCAGCCTTACCTACATTGAAACTCGGATTAAATTGACTTTATATGAGGGCCAGTGAATGAGCTTATGACCAGATGTTATCATTGCTTTAGGGGATAGTGCTGTCTCCTTAGTAATCTGTCAGGGTAATGTAAGGTTTGAGCCCAATATGAAAACAACAACTCATTTGGTATGAAGCATTGATGCTATCTCATGCCATTTGTTGTCAAAATGTTTCTTGTATGATGTCCTAAAAGTAGGATGATACAGGTGAAAGACCACTTTATTAATGGAATCAGATTTTAAGTGTACTTTGAAGAAAAAAATTGCTCCAGATGACCCAAATTTGGCAGATGGTTGCCAGACATAGCACCAACATAATTTACTTACAGTGGTTCCATATACAGTGATGCAATCATGCATAACTGGCTGATGAGATAGTTGGTCAATATGGGTTAAGAGGGGAAACATCCTTAACATTTGAATATATTAGTAAACTGGTCTATTGCCGATGGATTTGAGCTCATTAGGGCTCTTTCATATTTAGAAATATTATGATATATGAAATCATTGTTATTTTATGGTAGAATGGCTAACATTTGTGCCAAATATTGCTCAAGTGAATAGCAAAAGATAAGGACATAAGTGATGCGAGGTTCAGTGTCTTAAGTAAGATCAGTTCACATAGAGTGTAGTAGGTTCTCTATCTTCATACTTCGGTCAAATAACCGGTAGCGTTGAGATGTGCACAAAAACCAGATACCACTAAGATGCATTATACTGATGAAATGCTTCACTTGTAAATCATGAATTTTTTCCCCCAACTGCTCTTCAAGACACTTGTTCAGTGAACCAAGCATCTCTCCTTTCTAATACACATTTATGATTAGAATAATAGTTTTACTGAACTAATTGAATTCTGATTTGAAGAAGCATGGTTTGTTCCATCGATTTGTATTAACAAGCATGAAGATTTGAAGAATACCACTGGTAAAGTAGACTATAATCTCACAGTTTTGTCACTATCTGCAAATGCCTTGCATATTATGATGTACATACTTTCAGTCCTAAAGCATATATTCTTTCCTTATGTACTACAAGAACATATTTGATAGAATTGCACTATAAACAAACAAACAAAACACTTCACATGCCTAAGTAACATGTTCATGATATTTTGTCTCACTCTCACTAGAAGTAAGAGGGGGGATGTAGTCATTCGTTTTACGACATCGTAACCTCTGAAATAGATACCATTGAACGGACATGTTATATACTTCCTGTGACTGGGTTTGCAAGACAGTTAGTTGTACATGCAAAATATTGAGGAAATGCTATCTTTTACAAGCTCTGATAAACTTCATTGCATCATGCAATAAAAATTCAATTCACAGCACCTGCCTCAACTGCACACTATCCCATAGAGACAAACAGAGTGAAAGTGACATTCTACCCCACTTATACCCATTAGCAGTTTGAATATAAATCATATTTTGTCATAATCCAATCATGTGTTTGAAACAGAAACTTGCAGCTCTCAATCAGTATGTCGTCTCCTGAGAGGCAGAAGGGCGTTAAATGTTTATTAAGTGCTATCATGAGCTAAAGTCCTTTTTGTTTCTCTGGAAGCGATGTATTGAAAGTATCGCTCTTGGGCTTCCGTGATTATTAGCAGACATCTTTCTTGAGAATACACCATTACCACATTGCTATGATGTGGTAGATGTACCTAGCATCCATTTTATCTGTAGTCTTTTGCACATATTAAATGCACCACACCAAATACACTTTATCATCAATACAGAATAAGCTACTTTTCACTTGTATACAGTGACTTTCATTTTCTTGTGTAAGATTTAATCTCACATTCAAATGCTCCATTAGCATTTAAAATGGGCATAAATATACACAATTTCGTTTTATAGCTTTTAATTCCACCCCTAAATAGACGAACAAACAAATAAACTAATGACAAAAAACACAAAACATAACTGAATGTCGATCATTGTAATAATAATCTTTTTTATGTAGATTGATGTAACTTTTATATTTGATGTAGAAATCCATTTTTTTTCCATTACTAATACTTAAACTAATGATTAAAGTGTGTGTCATGGTTTGTGAACATTACCTTGTTTCTCATCATAAAAAGATTTATAGCTTTTATACCTAATCTTACAAAAATAAGCATGTCTCCTTGAATATTCCATTACTCTTATTCAAAGGGATATACAGGGAAATACAGTGTATTTACTGGGAACGTAGGGAGTAATGATTGAGATTTGCTGTTGATAAAAGGAAAATCAAGACTTTTGGTTACTCTTTTTTCTAAATACATAGTTTAAATGATGTTTTGACATGATCATGCTAAAGAATGATCATGTTTCAAATCAAATGCGGATAGCCTGATTTTACAGCAGAGGAAATAAACATTTCACTTCCATGCTCAGTTCTTGAGTTTTACTTGTGGTGACAAATCTCTGATTAACCAAACAATAAACATTGTAAGAAGGTCAACAACATTGGGCTAGCTAGAATAAGTGGGTTATGATTCAAGTCATCTCTGATAGAAACATTAAGATCTGCCAATCTCCATGTCTCATCGTTATTGAGGTTGTCTTGTGTTGCATGCAACCAATTTGCTGTTGTCTATTTTCTAAATTGTTTTTGATGTTGTGTCTCTAGATTTTCAAGATATCCTTTCATCTTCTCAAGTTGATAACATATTGGACTTATCTCAGGTCGACTTGTCTTTGACTATGCTGACTGTCTATACATGTAACAGTGTTTCTTTGTGGCATGAAGTCGATCCCATGGATGCACGAGATCCCATCCCATCCCCACACCTGCCTGCTTGTATGTACTCTGTACAATACAGTTCAATTCTCCCAACCTCACTTATTACAATGTTACTGCTCATTGTGGTACGTTGCAAGTTGTCTTTTATCGGGCATCAAAGACTGCACTACATGTGCAGTGTCCCATCAGTTTCATAAGTTGTGCTACGATGATTGTGGTATCCTAAGAGTGGATGTGACAGCGACGTTCATCGAGCATTGGAGAGAACTTGGGAGATTTCTGTCATCGTGGACCATCTAGACGTAATGTGGAACTGGTAAGGACTATTGCGGAAAGCAGCATGTCAAATCTCTACCACCTAACCGGTTTGTTGATGTTCTGAATGAATAGAGAAGTCATCTTTTATAACCTTCATGTTGTGTTTTACAAAGCTAGAATGAAGCAGAGGGACTTGCTAGTTCAACATCATGTTTTTAACTTGTAATTTCAACCAAGTTTGCATGCAGACGATAAAGACTTCATTTAACCAGACGCTTTCTCTCATACAATTGTGTGTTAGTGTTGTTTCATAACCATATGTAGGAAATTTTTATATAATGCTTTGGTTTACTTGTGCAAGATCCCAACAGGAAATGCTTATAAATAGATGTAGAGTAGACCAACATACATGTATGCATTGGCAATGGATTTAGAATGATTTTTTTTTGAAGGACGTTGGCTCACAGGCTTCTTTTCTTTACAGTTAATAAAGGAACACTCTCCAATACTTGGTCCTACTTTGTTAAAAAAATAATATATTAATAGCATTACATCTTGTCATTGTGCATAATAAGGGACAGATTAAAACGATTTACTTGTCAGAGTGCCTTTAATCAGGACAAAATCAATGTGTGAGATGAACTAGACTTAAAGCAAAATTTCAGTCTCTTTAGATTTTGAAACATTCCATTTTTGTCTTCACCCTTGGTTTTTCAGATGTGTGTTGAGCTTGCTGGTGTTATTTAAATTTGTTGTAATCAAAACGTTCCAGTTAGATCTTGCAGTTTGTTAGATTATATGCATGGACAAGGATTCTGTATTTCTGTGTGTTGATCCATCTATATATCCTGCCTGCAATATAAACAGACTTTGTCACATGTAAGCATGCTGGTCTGTGTGTATGTATGAAATACAAGTTTGTACTGTATTCTTAGACATTTGTTATGTGTGTAAAGAAATTCTTTGAATTTCCTACCAGTTACTCTTCCTGAATCTTGTCATATAGATATACTAGGAGATTAATATCTATGTAAATGATTTTCTCTGGCACAACCAAACTCTTGGATTTTATCTATCAGTTTCCTAAGTCTAATTGGTTTTAAAGTGGACCAATAAACCAGAAATAGTTTTGTTCTGTATATCTTGGGACTTAATTTGTGTATTCGATATTCAGAGTATGAACTTGAGGCGATACTCAAGTACAGAGACATTTCAAGTTTTAATCATGATATTGCATTTCAGATAAACGTTGATTCTCTTTATTGAATTTGGTGCACCATTCATGTGCAGGCCTAGTATACAGACAATAGTACCGGCATGCAATGATTTTTTCCCCTATAATGCTCTTTGGTCATTAATCATTTAAATGCCACATAGTTTCATTGGATGATATTATGTCTTCTAATATTAAGTTGTGAGTGATTAATCTCTTTAAAGCAGAAGACGATTATGATATGTTGTGGCTTACTGCAGAGATACAGGATGTAAAGCCGACGGTTTATGGCTAGGGGTCATTAGAAGCTCTCTCTGATTGAGGGAGGGATGGGGACAGCTAGGGGGTGTTGAGAATGGACAATCCAGGAAGCGTATCCGCCAAGCTCTGTGTGTGTCAGTCAGACAAATAATTGACCAGAGGGGCATTGGGGGAGAGGAGAGTAGGGTAAGGTGAATGAAAGTGCAAAAAATGTAAAAGAAGATAAAAACTGGGAAATATTTAATTGAACAATTGTAGATGGTGTGTAGTTTAAAACAGTGTAGTAATTCAAGAGGGTTTTTTGTGAGGAGGGGGGGGGGGGGCATGTAATGACTATCAAGAGGGAGTCAAATCTGTTTTTTCAGTGATGAGTTGTCTGATAGAAACAGTTATCAGCAATTAAAAAGCACTTAGGGAATTTATAGGTTCGTTTGTTGCAAGGAGTATGCAGCTCTAGAGGAATGTGTATCATGACATATACAGTATATATGTAAAATGTAGGCCTACATATACGTTTAAAAAAATAAGTTGAGTTCCACTTGAGCATTTAATGATCTGTATGCTTTCAAAGATTTACAGTAATGGAATGGAAAGATTTCTTCCTTGTTGTACAATTAGTTCAGGTGTAGCAAACTAACACCCCCACTCAAGTTATTGTGCGCTCTTTTTGTTGTTTTTCCTAAATATGTTTAGGAAAGAGTTCAGTTTAACTAGATTTATATTGTGTTTTAGTAATGATACTTCAGCACAGAAAGTCTTGTATCTCTCTCTTCCTGTTCTTTTCTTTCAGTTTCTCCCACTACATTTCTTACATTGTACAGAGAGTTTTATTTCATTGATAAATGTATGAAAGATGTAAATATTTCAAACTGTAAGTACCATGCAGTCGGCATGTTATATACACGTAAGCCTAGCAATATGCTGGTAATTCAAGCAGAAAGTCCATTTCGGAATTATGGATTGTTACATTCTCTCGTTTGGAACCTCAGAATCCAGTCGTAATTGAAACTATCCAAACCAACAAGGATCTTTGCTCATGCAAAATACAAATTGGCAACTCAGTGATGTCAATCTGTTCAGTCATTGTTTTAAGAGTCGTGCAATAAGTGGGTTAACATTTTTCATACACTAAGGCATTAAGTATTATTACCTGGTTACCTGTCATTAAGGAAGCACAACCATTTGCTTTAATACACAGATGTAAACGCTCCATAGTATTCCTAATACACATTTTATTTTAAAAATGCATAAATCAACGATCTACAACATATTTCATTTATTTAACTCACATTAATACATCTGGAACACAGTGTACAAGAATAGAAAGTGTTCTATATGCTAGATTTACAGATTTACCAAATCTCAAAAAGCAGCCGATTAAAAACCATAAAAACTGCAGAATGTAATGTGCCACTAATTATATCCTTTATATTTCTATAAAAAGTTATGTAACTAAAGAAAAACAAATCATAAAATTTAGCTGTACCAGTATGTCAATTGCTAAGTATGTTAATACTAGACAATTAAATTAAAAAGGAGACTATTTTCTTCTGACACTCTGATCTTTCTAGTAATTTGTAAAATCAGACGTAAAACAATGTGCAGTTTTGTTTTTAAATTGTATTACATGATTGATATAACAGGCCCAAACAAAGTGACTTGTGCTGCACATTGCTGTGTATAAGAGCTGTCTCTACTAATACACTTATTCTGTGATCTCTTTAGAAAGCCTGTGTGATACGAGAGCCAAGTGTAACAAAGCCGTTGCTGAACAGGAACGTCTTGAGATAGAGCTCATGGCCATTTAGGCTTGTACTCTTCCTCTCACGCTCTACCCCATATGGAGCTGGGTAAACTATATCATATCATGGCACTGTCTGCTGCAGACCTTCCTTTTAGTTCTTAGTTAATCGTGAAATGGAAAGAAAAAGAAAGTTCAATGTGCTTGCTCATATTTCAATTATGATTTTGGTTTTGTTGCTTCCCTCTAGTCTTCAAGTTGCTCATTACAAATTTGATTATCCTCCCGTCGCTTTTGATTTTCTTGATAGTTTTCATATTAGTGATTCTCTTTTATTCTCACTGTTAAAAAAAAAAATTATCATTTTTCTTATTCGTGTGACAAATCTGTGTCTTCAAATATAGTTTCTATCTCATTTTATGTATTTTTTCCCTTTTTGATGTTAATGTAATTGTAGATATCAATGTATGATTGATTACACGTATTGTCTTTCGTATATCTTTGGCAGACACTTCTAGCCTCGCTGAAAACATTTCTTTTTCTTTCTATACGTGAAATATCACTCCTGTGATGCTTTTACCCTTTAGTTTGTCAAGGATCTGTGTACAGATTTTCTCATGTCTTGAATGTATCCTGTGTTGTTTCCTGATATACCCTAGTCTCTTATGACCTTTGATTTCTGACCTCTGACCCCTGGGGATATGGCATTTCAGATTTGTCATTGTCCTGACATAGTAAACTTATATTGAGAATCTAAATGCAATATAGCGAAATTATAACAAGTTTTAATGAGCAAGACACCACACTCTCACAGTGCTGACGATCATTTAGAAATCCTTCTGAGAATGAACCAGATGACCCAGTTTTTCAATCATGTATACATTCACGCAAGAACAAACTACACAAAATGCCACTATTGCATGAGCACTTAGATATACAACACTTCACTATACAACGTGCATCTCACTTTCACATTCACTCTTAATGTAGAAATGAAATGAGAAACACATCACTCCTTATATTCCAGTCACTTAGTCCAACCAAAGTAATGTGCATTGTGTCAGGGCTTGATTTAAATTTATTTAAAAAAGGCAAAAATCCTATCTTATCAGAGCAAAATTTAACATAGCTCGTTGATGGGCTGTATCCAAATGTCACATGTTGCACATTAATTTTAGTGTGAGATTGGCAAGAAGTTTGGTACGTACACACCCTCCAATCTAGTCTTAATGATGTCTCAAATCATATGTGCCATTTACTTTCAAGTAAATTACGTTGTTGGGTTAAGATTAATTATTTGAAAAAGAAACCATGCTGATGTTAATAGAACTGAGATGGGTGTTTGTAGTGAAACAAAGCCTAGGATATGATAAGTAAGCCTCTCAGGGTATGATAAGTCACTTGCTGTATTACTTGCTGTAACTACATGAAGTTATCTAGTTAGCATTTATATTATGTTGTATCCTAGTTTATACATATACCTGCAATGATTCCTGTATCACAGAAGGAATGATCTAGTGGTGATAAAAGTAATTAAAGTGCCCTCATGCTTTATTGAATCAAGATTGTACTGAACTCTATAATATACATGCCACTGTTTTAGCCCAAGTCAGAATTTGAAGCTCATACAAAATTTAGCATTCACCACAAACCTCTTGCATACTTGATATACAAGGGGATATCTTTACCCCCAATCAGCTGCTGTTGCTGCAGTTACCTGTAATTCTGTTTGTGGTCTTCGATCATCATATGTAATCTTTCTTTGTGGCATGCATGTGTGGCGTTTTTGTGATAGAGTGGGATTATTGCTTTGATTACAAATTGGATTTCATTTCAATATGTCATTTTTATTATTTTGTTCAAGAGATGAAACTGCCAAAGAATTATTATTTTAGGGTACAAAAGAAATGATAAAATGATAGTGGGGCATTCGCTAGGACCCATTGTACTCAATAGCCAAATTCTCACTGCACAGAATTCACCCTAATTATATCCGTACAAAGTTTTCTTCAAAATGAAAGCACAAGAAATATCCTCACATATTTAGATGAAAGTAATAATGATTATTGTGTTATTTTTTTTTTAATGAAAAGCCATATATGCTAAATTGGTTTTCAGTTAGTTTCTCAATAAACTTATTTTTGTCTTTGAATTCAACATTTTCTTTTACTTTTAGCAGTACTGAAGTGAAATACTGTGGACAAGATTATATGATTATTTTAAAAGGGGCAGTGAATACAGAGAGTATGTTAAAGCAGTACTTCAGTTTGATGTTTGGATTATGCCAAAATGGACAGATTATTTTGTTTATATTCGAGATATTGTCAACATTGGATATTAGTATGAATGTAAAATGGACTTGTTTTTATTTCACCAAATGCAATCACATTTTAATTGTTCTTTTCTTTTCTTTTTCTTCTCTCTCTTTACAGCTGAAGTGCAAGTTACTAAAGAGGAACACCGTAAAGTTCAAATGGATTTAGATAGCTGTTTAACTGAGCTTGGAGACCTGTAGAAGACTGCTCTTTTCATCTTGTGTTTTTGTTTAAGAAAAATGCAAATATATCTACTCCTTTTTACCACTCCTCTGTCATGAACTGTTGCTGGTTTCTAGGTTGGATTACAATGTGTACTTAGTACTGTGCTGAAGATTGAAGTGCAATCTTCAACACTCAATGTTGCATTATAGACTCTCTCCTATGTAAAGCAACTAGCGTATCGCTCTCTTTTTCATCATTCAAGTGTTGAGTCTCTCATAAAAGAAAGGGAAATGAAAACAATTCTACAAGTTCATCGCTTGGGTTGATTGGAGCGACAATCGATAAATGTAGGACCAAATTAGTGTTGGACACCAAATAACACATTCCTAATTTATTTTTTGTACTTCCAAATTCCAAGCTTGATCAAGAAAAGATTTTTTTTTTAATTCAGTATTCTAAGGCTCCATCTGTGCACTATTCAAGTCTTGAAAAGATCTCTAGTTTGATATTTTCCATCAATCTTAGGTTTCTTACAGTTATAGGTGTGGTTGTTGTGTCATAAACGGAGTGTTGAAATAATCTGGTTTGATATCTATTAGGAAAATGCATATTTAATGTATAATACCTTGCTGCAAAATTGACAGTTTTTAATTAAGAAGATTCCATTCAATGACGGAGAAATCAGTGATTGAATGACTCGTTCAGCATTGTCTATCCTATCATGCATTACAATGTAAGGAACATGTTTGTAGCTAACTTAACATTGCATGAAGTTACTTAACTTAACATTGTGAAACACGTATATTACACTCACTCTCTCATTCACCCTTCTTAAGTATTATGAATGACAATTGTGTGGACCTGTACATATATACATATGTGTACATACCATCTTGGTGGTAAGTATGTGTTAGAGGACTAGAGCAGTCGTCAGTCTGTAGTGGTATCTGGTTTTTACTGTGCACTCAATAGCCCAAACAGTGTGAATAGAACATACTATGCTGTAGGTATGTACTACTAAGTAATCTTTGTGTGGTCATGATATTATGGTGCATTATGTAATCATTAGGGCGCTCTCTCTCATTCAGTGCTCTGCTTAAAATGTATAAATATAAATAAATGTACTTCTTGTATCCTCTTCTCTCTTCTCTTTAAACAAAAAAAGTTTTAAAAAGTAGGGTATGTAGCTCATTGCCTCGCTCTACTTTCCTTTGTTTCTGTTTTTACTATTTTTGCCTCGATTTGATACCAAATATAATTTTGCTGATTTCCTTTCTTTTCTCTCTTTTATCCTCTTGTTGTTGTTGCCTTACGTTGACCCTTGTTGTGTACTACCCCTCTTCCCTGTTTGTGTCCCATTGTACTGTCCCACATTGTTGCTTTACTGGCTCGTTGACCCGTGCAGAGGAATTGGTGCAGGAGAAGGAAAAGAGCAGAGGGATGAACGATGAGATGGATCGCTGCTTGCAAGAACTCAACATGGATATCTAGGAGTTGCCATAGTAACCCTCTTGCTTCCTTACACGTATCCATAGCAACCTTCTTTTATTTTCAGCCCTAGCCAATCTCGTCCTAGAGTCCCACTCCTGGAGCGCGGAGTCCACACCATCAATTCTAGACATCAATCTAGACATTAGTTATGTTCCGTCATTTTATGTTTCTATGTTCAAAATCCTAGAAAGAGAGAGGGAAAGAATTGTTTTCTCAGTACAAAACAGAGAAAGTGTACACAGTAATTTTCACTTGTACCGTCTTAGTTAAGGAGGCAAAAAAGTATTGTTCTTTTTAAGATATTTTATTGCAAAAGGTAATTTATAGAAGTAATCGTTACTTTTTTTATTGCAGGATTGGTATTGTAATGAATTGAAAGTTCTTGAAAAGAATGGTTTGATGTTGACTGCTACGTTAGGCAGGCGCTCTAGACTGTGACATGAAAGTCAGATCAGTCGCTTCTACATCGGACAAGGATTGATATCTTATGCGGTATATTATTGCCCCCTCACCACAATTTATGTATAATCGTGTCTTCTTTCATGATCAGAATGTTCAAATATCTTCTTTTTTTTCCATCTGGAGAAAAATTCAGTTTTTGTTGTTTCATATTATTTCTTTGGATGAAAACTTGTCAGCGTGAGCATGAGAAACAGAGTGTAATTTTATTTCTATTTGATTTGCTTCAATGTTTTCTGATATGACATGAGTAGATTTCTTACTATGCTTCCACGTCTGATCTAGCCTGTTTGGTACTAGTTCAGCACGGATGTATATTCACAAAGTAATCTTAAAGCTCAATGCTTAGTTATACATGTAGATAAAATGACTACATCATCTCGCTCTGTAGATTAGCTTTGTATTTGACATAAGCATTAGTGTAAAAGGGAATCTATTTAATAACATATGTTTTGTGTAGTGTGTATGATCTGATATGAAACCCTTCTTGACAGTTATAAAAGAAATTTAATCATGTACAAAGTAATGCTAATTTAATATCTAATAATTATATATATTATCATTTTAGCTGGAGAATACTATAGATCATATGAAATTCTTAGACAAAACAATTGACTTCAAAACTTTGTATGTTTTATACACCTATCATTTATGATTACGCAATTGTCATTAGTGCTGTAGTGTTGTCAGATTATGCACTAGAAAAATAAATTTCTTGATTTACAGAACTACAAATGACAAGTCTTTGTATCCTAAATGTTTATATTTCATTATTTGCTTATCTAGAGTGTAATATAGTGAAAAGATTTAATGTGTGAGTATTTGCATTTTTTTCTTCATTGTAATGAATCAATGAACTGGTACTTCATATGTGTAATGATTGTTAAAACAAATATCATTTACTCATACATGAAAAGTAAGAATTGAATCAGTGCTATTTCAGATTGATCACTTCTTTCTTACAACAAGAAACAAAACACTACTTGTTGCTCTAAATGGTCAATGTCCTGCATATGTTTACTGTACTTTTTGCATGATTTTCATCTGAGCAATTGTCATGGAAAGGTTATAAAATCACCATTGAAAATCATTGTACGGAAACGAACCCAGTTTGGACTATGTAGAGGGTTGCATGGTGTATTAAAACACAGCACTTCATAATAACTGAAAAATTGCCTTTATTCCAGTTTATTTCACTCACTGTGACTGACTCTTTGCTGTTTAACATGTGGGATCTTCATTAAAACTGATCCAATCTCCCTTTTTTGACAACATTTGTGCCCTCTGGTTGGCAGCTCTGAGTTTGTTCTGTGTGAAGAAGAAGAATGATTTATCATGGTCTGATTTTAGCCTCTCTTTAACCTTTTTTTCTTTCTTGTTTTGTTCCTCTTTTAAAGTCAAGCTTTGAGGTGTGTCTCGGGTCACGTGAACTGTCCAAAGTCTTGTAAATTATTTCTGAATTTGATTCAGACACACTTCAAGCAAAGCAAAAAGAGTTAAATGAAGATTCAGGGAGTTGACATACTAGGAAAGCGGGATTAGATTTGAGGCATAACAACAATTGGCAAACACTGATTTTCTGAGGCAATCGTGGAAGAAAATCTCTTTTCTTCTCAGACTTGATCCTCTATTCAGAGTTGGGGAACGATAGAGTCATCCCAACCTGTACTTACACCTGGAATGTTTGGAGCAGCAAAGCGTAACATCATAGCATGCGTAGATACAAGAGTTGTAGCATTGGTTCTATCTTTAATAGCAGCATGTCAGCTCTGTTGATCTTCACCTAATCTCTCGGATCATTTATGGGAAATTATTTTCTTTTACTTTTTTAAACGTTTGGACATGGGAAAACGTAATATGCAACTCTCGCTGTTTATACATATTAAAGCACATTAAAATGTGGCTTGTTGAAATTCTGAGAGTTTGCCATATCAGAACTAATGGGATCACTTATGAACAAATTATTGTTCTTTAACAACCGGAGTGTTTTTTAAAAGAGCAAGCCTACAGCTCGAAGAAATGGATGGGCTAAATTACATCTATGAAATGAGGAAGACCTGAATTTAAAACGGTAAAGAAAGACAAAAATTGGGATGGAATATTTATTGGTGCTAAAGTACTTACAGTCCAAGAAATAAGAGTGTGTAGTTATAGCAGCAGTGCAGGCTGTGCATTGTTCCCGCAACATTGATGAATAAACGGATCATTTATCTAACGGCAAAAAATATCCGATTGACCATGCCAAGTTATTTGAAAATTACAATACAAGTAGATTTGTAGATGGTGAATGATGATAACATCATGACATGACAAGTGTGTTATGATAGCCATCCAAACTGTGGCATTGGTGATGAACCGTACTAAAAGAGAGTTTCCAGTTGAATGCTGTTTGTGATGGTACTAAGAGAGTGTGATGATGCTAGGTGAAAGTGGTTGAGACAATTCCTTGTTGTTGGCTTAATAGAGATTAGTGGTTCGTGAAGCAAACATATTGATAGACTGGTTTGAACTATGGAGGGCATTTACCTTTTCAGAATGGATACTGAACTAAATGTCAAACATTTTAGCATGCAAAGCTACATATATATCCCACAGATGATATTTAAAATGTCTGTTTGGTGGTTACTTTTTTTTAGTGCAATTATTTAGTGCACATTTTGGATCAGAAATGCCCTTCATGGTTGAAAAGATAATGACTGTGACGGATGAGCAATGAGTGAAAGTGTAGTGTATCCACACTGCTGTAACTATTCATATTGCATTAATTGAAAGAACCCGAACTCAAAAACCTCTGAAATGTTGCAGGAGTGTGGATATTTCCTTAGAATGTGATTGTCGAGAGAAGTTTTTTGAATGAGAAATGATTTGATTAAATCTATCAATGTGGGCCTTTGTCAAATAAACTGATTAGATAGGGTCAATTATTGGACACTGAAATTACACCATTTATAAATCCATTGCAATCCTTGTCGTTAGGCACCCCTGACACATGGAGCCTCTTAAGTCTGGACCCTTAAATTTGGAAATCTCAACTAAGTGCTCAGATACATTCCCCCCAAATTCAAACGGGATCCCTACACAAAAGTTTCTATAGAGCCCTGCCGCATTGGAAATGACTGGGAGCTTAATTTGTAGATGTAGCAAACACAGGCCCATACTTACTGGATGGTAGGGTAGCCATGAAAATATTATTAGATGGAGATACATTTTGAGGGCTTGCTCTGACTACATACATATGACACATGTAGCAGAGTTGTAAAGAGCAAATCTTCACAAGGGAGAAAGTAATCTGCACAAAAGAAGGTTACTTTCAACCAATGAGAGACAATCTTAAGAGAAGGTTACTACAACCAATGAGAGATCATCTTTTATAAGGGAAGGTTACTATCAACCAATGAGAGATCATCTTTTATAAGAGAAGGTTACTATCAACCAATGAGAGACAATCTTAAGAAGGTTTCTTTCAACCATTGAGAGACCATCTTGGCACCCTCTAAACCAGGACATCAATCATTACATCTCTTATCATCAAAGGAAGCAGGACACATAATATTGTCTGCACTATAACACACTTCCTTATTGCATAACTTATACTGCTATACTGATGTCTCCTGGCCTTCCATGATAACATTAAGATGATACTTTAATAGGCTTATAAATAACTTCAAGCACTAGATTAGAGAGATGTCACTTTATATTATGTTTATCTTATACAGGAAGTTGATGCAAAATGTAGTACAGGAACTGTCTCGTAATATGTAATGTGTTGATATACAATACACGTATGAAAGAAATTACATTGCTTAGGCTTATGTTTTTTACACTCTTGTCCCCATATGTGTTGCTTAAAAAATTAAAAAAACGATTTAAAAAATGCAGAAAAGGCAAAGAAACAGACCTAATATAAAACATGAGGGAAATCACACGATGGAAATCAAATGACTGAGTAATAATGAGCGTTGATGATTTCTTGTTGTCAATTGTAAACAATTAAATTGGCATCTCTGTTGACTGTCCTGTCATTAATTATTGTAAGACAATCAGAAAATGAAGAAATTGAAAAGGTAAATTTCCCTTTTCATATACTAAATGATAACTTAATTCTATGGCTAAAATTTTCTAATATGATCCTTTTACAGTAATTATCAATATATTCATGACAGAACAGTAAACCATTTTCAATTTTCACTAAAAAACTTAAAAAACCTCTAACATGATATTTACTTATTTAGAAAATTCAACCTAAAGGGAAATTTCAGTGCCCTATTGTATGTCCTATTGTATGTCTTTTTCCTTTCTCTTTCCTCATCTTCTTCTCAACCCCACATGCAGCTCATCTTTTAGTATTATTTTCTGTACCCTCGATCTCTCACTTCTTTTTGGAATTGTCTACTCTTTGTATTATGACCGTGTTCTTCTATCTTTGTCGTGTAAAGTATTGTCTTGTCCCTTTCTCGTCTCTGTTGGCATTCCCCTTTTATTTCCCTATTTTATAGTTCCTTTTGTAGTTACATATTAGATAATTTAATTACTCATTATTCCTAAGTTTCATTTGAGGTGTCCACACTTGTACAAGCATTGCTTTTTAGTGGACCCCTCTGTTTCCAACATGTATTTCTTAAATTTGTTTTAAATGCTCATAATTGATTTGTAATGTTTTGTTGGAAACATGAATAAATTTGAATTGAATTGAATTGAATTGAATTGTATGTCCTATTGTATGTCCTATGTCCTATAGAAATCATATTCAGATTATGTAATATGTCACTATAATGTTCGCACGTTTAGAAGGGTGATCTTAAAGGCTATTGAAATTGCAATAATGTTCCCTGGTTTATCATTTCCTCATTGGCAGTATTATCATCAGATTATTCCTTTCACAAATATAATCCCTGATTGATGAGCTTGTCCTTGGCATAACACTTTATCAATTCCAACAACAGAACCAAATATGGATGGAATCGGATCCTAGTGTTACACGCCTCCATGTGTGCCAGCTGAGATGAATGGGACCGATTTGTAATCTAGTTTTTGTTTCAACATAAGAGGTTGGTTTAACAAGGGCTCGGTATAATTGAAACTAATAGTATTGATGACGAGTTGCTTGAGCTATGCGAGTGATCACGAGCTGAAAAAAGAGAAAAGACACACCCCTTTACATTCTCCACATGATGTAGACTATGTTCCTTTGTATTCAATGCAATCTGTTCTGTTACTGATAACATCTTTTCTGCTGCGGTGCCATATGATGGATCCAGTCTCTGAAGTCTTTTCTATCCTTGCTCTCCATCTGTTAGCCTTTAGTTTCTTTCTTTCTTTTATTTACCCAACTATAATAGTAATCTCGCACTCCAGTGAATATATATTTCTCTTCCTCTTATATATCTCTTTCTTTTTTCGATTTCTGCCTTCCCATTTCTCTCCCTTACTATATCCCTCTCTCTCCCTCTCTCTCTACTTGTATACCTTTGTTTCCTTCTATTTCTTGTCCTCGCCATCACCTTCTGTTTCTTTCTCTCTCCAGCACCTTTTTCTCCTGCTTTTTGTAATAGAATCCTCTTTATCTTAATTTCAATCAATAACATCATGCACCAATATAGCATTACATCCTTCTCTCCATCTTTCCCTTGCTCTCCTTACTATCTCCTCCCTCTCCTCTTTTCATTGTTGTATCCCCCCCCCCCTCTCTCTCTCTCTCTCTCTCTCTCTCTCTCTCTCTCTCCATTTCTCTACTTGCATACCTTTCTTTCCTTCTACCTCTAGTCCTCACAATCACCTTGTTTCTCTCTCTCTCTTTCCAGCACCCTTTTCTCCTGCTTTTTGTAATAGAATCCTCTTAATTTCAATCAATAACATTGTGCACCAATATAGCATTACATATTTACATCCTTCTCTCCAGTCTTTCCTCTTTATTTCTTTCTTTCTGTCTCTCCTGCCCCCGCTTTCTCTCTTAGTTGTCTCTACATCTCTTTTCCTACAGTACCATCTTTCCTGGTTTTAATAATCAGCACAAAACAGAAGGAAAAAAAACATGAATTTAAAATTTCCAACAGCACCATTTAATTGCTCATAACATACCGAGCACGAGGCCCAGTACACTCACTTCTATCATTATTGTCCACATTTCATATTTTGATAAAAAATACATCACGTTCCTGTCTACATGACACACACAGGACTAAAATTGGCTATTCCATCTTGATTCTAAAATCCTTTTGGTAAAAATGACAGATATATATATTATAACTACACTAAAAACAAATTTACAATTTCACAAGTTTTACAAAAATCGAATTACAGAATTTCATTTCATAACATTCAAAACAAAGGACAACTTTATCTATAAAGGACATCTGTATGTATAATTATAATCTACAATGTAATTATCTACTATTTTTTTTACTCATGATTCAGTATAAATTATGAATGGAGAGGAGCAAGGGACTTTGAAAAACAGAAGAGTACAAACAATGTTTAATACAAGAGTACAAGACATAGCCACGTATGGCTTTCTTTCTATTATTCTATTCATTATTTTCATGAAACCACAAAATCAAAATTATTCATATTTATTCCTTTCCAAAATTGAAAGACATACTTCCAGACCAATATCCCATGTGTTCATGCATTGTTGAACAAGATCGTAACCTACCAGCAAATATGTCACTGGTTATGTATCAATACAGAAGCATATATTATGAAGCCATCTATAAGATAGGAGTACACATAAGTATACTGGTGAGAATTTTATTGACAAAGTGAATAGCATAAAACTTGATGTTGTGTGTGTGAGAGTGGGGGGGGGGGGGGGTGTAGTGGGACATTGGACCAATCATTTATTAACATACCCAAGATCTAGAGTAGGTATCAGAGCCTTTTTAATAGTGGGATGTAAGCCCATATTGTGTAAGCCTTGACCCTTTCCCCATTTTTATGGAAAGGATGTTGAGGGATTATTTAGTTTTACACTTAATCACTGTCTTACACTTCTGTTCTGTAAAAAGCCAAATGCAAATCCTGTAAAAGATTGAGATTACGGTATATACAAGCATAGTTCCAATTATTACACAAGGAATTCAAGTTTGTATAAAACTGTGATTACCTTTTCACAACTGGTATATTAAAGCAAGAAAAGCATTTCTAACAGAACTGTTTGAGAAAAAGAAATACAGAAGGTCTCCAAAGTGTTTGTAATCATATTTTAACTAATCAGCTTTACAAATCTGGAGATGTAGGAATAGAAATAAAACAACAAAATATTTTACAAAACAAAGCAATTATTATACAACCATATATATACTACATGTAATATCCCACTTGGTGGAATTATTACACAATGACATACATACCACTCAAAATTATATTACGAAGAGAAATGTGGTGGTATAAACAAAATCCAAAAATCCCAACTTTGCATTTTATGCATATAGGAGTTATTAAAGAGATACAGAGTCTTACAAGAAATTTCAGAATGTAAGTCCTGGTAGTGGAATTGCATTTCGAGGGAAACTTGGTTAAAATAATTCAAAGTAATTCTGAATTGTTTATCATGCAATAAATACATATTAACCGCAACCTAATGAAAATCACAACTCCTATTACCACATATCATGTTTGATGCATGTGGTTGATACTATACTTGATTAATTTAATCATCTTTCTTTGCTCGTTACTCTGCTATCAGACACCTTCTTTAGACAAGAGCCATTGAGGAAATATCATGTACTTGGCAGTCTTGAACATTTATTATAACTTTAATTGGATTCTACGAAGTTTCATTTTCTGTCATGATCAGAACTAATGAAAATGTATCATGTGCATGGTAGGGCTTTCAGTATTAGAGAGTATTTATTACAACTCAGTATAAAACCCCATCCAACTGAGTAGCTCAGTTACCCCATTTGACTGAGGTAAAATACTCATTATTGAAAATTCTCAATCTTACAAGAGCAATAGGGTTGTGTGTTATACTTGACCGCTGGTGACCACTGGTCAGTTCGGGGAGTGACCATGCCGGATGGTCAGGTACATTAAGATGTTAGTATCAACTATTAACACAACAAATACTAAGAATATTACCTAGTAACCTAATGGACAAACACATTCATATCTAAACTTCTGATATTCATTACACCTAAAAATAACATGTACAAAACATTAAGATCATTTTTATAATGATACAAAAGAAAAGTGACATAACAGTCACATATGGAATAAAAAATATGTACAACATTAAGGAAAACAAGAAGCTATTCATTCAAATTTAACTTAAATTTGTTAATGTACACATTGCTCCAACACTATTGCATGAAACACATACAAATCATATGGGGCCAGAAAAGTAGAGACTTCAGTCTAATAACGAGAAGTCTTTCTTCAGTACTATGCTCTAAGCACTCATTTAACAATCATTACTTACTCTGGACATGTACTGAACATGGCAAGATAGAGGGAAAACAATTTTAAAAAGTGATACAAATTGAGAAAAAAAATCATAATATACATATAATTTATTACAAATTAGTCATACGTTTTTTGTTCATGATCAAAACAATGATACATTTCATACTGATTGTTGCAGAAACAGGAATAGAATGATAAGCAACAGAAATAGCTAAGAACATCGGTAGAGCTCTTGACTTTCTGCATTCACCATCCAGATTTGCCTAAGTATCTGCCTTCTTATTTTCTAATCTATGTGAGAAAGTTACAGCCAAAACCATAAAGAATGACAATTAATAGAAAGTAGGAAATAGAGATTTACAACACAAGAGGAAGATAGAAAATGACATAAAAGCTTTGCATATTATCATAAAGTAATGTAATGCGAAAGTATATCTGTAAAACGACTACACTAAACAAACTTTTAACGAGTAGCTTGATGTGCACTTCAGCAAAATCATTACCCTACATCACTTTCAACTATCAGTGAAACAGAGGAGAACATTTGGAACATCAATATTTAATTCGGAAATAAATCAAATTTTGGCAGTAATAATGACACAAGCGCGTAGCCATGCACGTAGCCATGCTTCTGTGAATCCCATTTAAATCATGGTTTGTGCAAGAATTCAAATCAAAGAAGGCAAAACACACTATAAAGTGTTCACTTTTATTGACAGGCAGATCTTTGTGTTAGCTCAAGCCTATGAAAATCTTAATTAATACATGATACACATGTAAATGCTCAAAGCATAAACCTCTAAGGCTCTTTCTAATGCATATCGATGGATTCTACTTATAAAGCGGTAATCAGCAGGTCATACAGCACTCTGTTAGTATCAAATTAAACTCTACCCCTAACTACTGAAGGGTATACTTTAGTTCAACAGCATTTATATTGACTTGTTAAATATCATTTACATATATTCAAAAATTCTTTTTAGAATGTTTTTTTGCTTATAACCCCTTTCTCCCCATAACCCACAACTTCCTAAACACTCCATGATATGAAGTGCTGTTAATACCAAAGGGGTATTCACTAAAAAAAAAACTCATTAAAAAAGGAATGTCAAAAATTAAACTCTACCCCTAACTACTTAAGGGTATACTTTAGTTCAACAGCAGCATGCCATAGAATCTACGATTACAAACTATCGCTAAGGTCACAAAACCTAATTAGTTTTTTACAATTAAAATTTTGAACCCACATCAGACATTAAGAGGAGACGTGATAGCTCAGTTGGTAGAGCAGTGGTCGCGTAATACTAATACTATCAAGCATTTATGCTTTCCTGGCAGTCAGGTAAAATAACCACCACTACTACTACTAGAGACAGGTTCTATACATGCCACTTTCTAAACAAGTAAAAATGGGTGTGCATGGAACACAAGTCTGTCTTGCAGAGTATTTTCATATTATTTTTTGATTCCTTCAGTCTCTTCAACTGATAAGCCATACAATGCTGGATAAATTGTTGTAAGTTGATTTATATATATTATCTGGACAGAAATGAGTCTTGAAGGTAATTTGTCCTATTCAATAACAAGTGTGTGGGGAGGGGGATAGGTGTGGGAGGGAGGTCATTGGTAATGGTACATCCTAGTACACATGTCTAAACATAGTTCTCACCAGTTTGTTCAAAACTTGGAGAGGATACCAGGTATGGGGAACTTCAGAAAGAGAAATACCAAGGTAATTTTTCCAGGACGACTTTGATACTACTTCAAACCTGCAAAAAATGATCTGCTTCTCAAAAACCACTCCCCCTCGGATGCTGCAAGGCAAGTACACTAAAATTTAAACTTAACATGAAAGCGGGGCTGCACTACTTGTAGCTACTTGCGCCCTCTATATAGCAAACAATGCCTAAACGGTACCCGTTGGTTCCCCATGATCCCCTTTTTCTTATGTTAATTGAGAGCTTGTTTTATGAGATAAGCACCTGCCAGTTACCACGCAGGGTGATCTAATCCCTCCTGGCCAAACTAGTACAGATTGGCTTTAAGAGTTTCTAGTATTCAAGAAGCCAGAGTCTGCTCTACTCTGAGAAGGCAGGGAACATGGAGATATCTTGAAACTCTTCCACCTGTTGATTGACAGGGTAACCACCGGTGGTGGTGGGTTGACCCTCCAGCATCCGGTAGATATCTGCTGTAAACTCCTCCTGAACGGGCGGGGCTTGCCCCCCTCCGCTAGGATTCTCAGCCGTTGGAGGGGCACTGCTGGTCGCCTGCTGCTGCCATTGCTGCTGTTGTGGCTGCTGTTGTTGCTGCTGTTGCTGCCACATGCTGTGGTCTCTCCGTCCCATGGAGGAGTCTTCACCACGTCCAGTGTATGCCATCTGACTGGCTTGGGAGCCTGCAAACATGAGGTAAACAAGTCTCATATTTAGGGGTTGTTTGGACTACCAATAAACATGTTCAAAACTACAATACAATGAAAGATCTGCATACACAAGACAAGGTATTGAAAATATCCTGATTAGATTTGTTTAGTTAGTTTTTGTCACATCTCAAATTCTGCTTATCATTCACTTTTAAGACATTTTTTTTAAATTAATCTGGCAGGTACAGTGTATCATACATATCTACATGTAGTGTAGATCTGGAAGATTTCATGAGAGTTTTGTTCCTTTTTCATTACCAGAATTCACGACAAACTTTAGTCTAGTAAAATTCAATGTGCAGTACCTTGCAAGGTTTTGTCTTGTTGGTATCCATAGCCCCGCCCTGCTCCAGACTGCAGCTGGGTGTATGAGGGTGTCGGTGATGATGTCATCGCTCCGCTAGTCCTAGAGGGGAAGGGCACTCCTGACTGGCTGCTCGCTGGCAAAGCACTCTGGGTATTCTGTTTACAGAAAGGATAGATGCATAATGATATGCAAGAACAGATACACATGTCAACTTGGCCATATCACTCAGAAACTCAGTATGATAGTATCTTGTTTTTTGTGTAAACATTGTTCCAGAATATATTCTAAAGACAACAAAGTACAGCTTTTAATTCAAGTCCATGAATAATATTAAATCATGCAAACCAATTTATATTTATTATCCTCAAATTTAAATTAGAAAGTAGGAAATTTACATACATTTGGGTTAAATATTATTCACTAACATTTTGAACAGAACAGAGTGATTTTTATTGTATCAGAGTTACAATCCCAAAGGAGAGTAAAACCTAATTCATTCTAACAAGAACAAGAAGAAACACTTATCAACCTCAAGAATCATTAGTTCAATTCTGAAAGGTATAAATACAAGAGGAACTTACTTTCATTTGAGAGGAATACTGTGACGCTGACCAGCTAGTCTGTCCTGAGCCGTATCCCTTACCAGAGTCTTCCATCACCCCACTGCCACTCGCCCCTCCCAGGGAACTCTTAGCACCGCTACTCTCCTCCCCCGCCCCACTCCGCCCATACAGCTGCGGCCCCCTCTGGTGGTAGGCGGAGGAGAATCCCGACGCACCTGTCTCATGGCTACTCCGCCCTGCTTTATCACCCCCTAGGATGCTCTGCTGAGGGGTGGGCTGGGTGGGGAGGAGTCCCGCGCCCCCTCCAAACATCCCCCCAGCGGTAGAGGGTTCCTGGCCCATGCGTATCCCTGTCATAGAGGTATCAGCCTTGGTGCTGGTACTAGCCTTGTCTGCCTGGACTGGGAGATGATCTGTCAAGGTATCTGTTGGAGCGGTTGCAGCGGTTGGGTAAGCATCGTATGCTGTCATAGTAGCTACTGGTTCACCGGGTGCTTTGAGCTTAGTACTCACTGTGCCGTCCATCTCCTGTCCTGCATGAGGCTGCTGGATGTTTCTAATGGAAAGAAAACATTATAAGAGTTTAGCAGGAAATAATGTCATTAAATATGACAGCCTGATAAGAGCCTGAACCTACTGGATACTGAGCAACAGAAAATTCTGATTGATCCAATTAAAAAATGTATGTTATATGAGAATGAAACTGTCCTTAAACAGATCATCATTTTAAATACACCAATAACTTCTATGAGGGCACATCACAAGATTCAGAAGTTAACCTACTAACATATTCTTCATTCATTGGGGTTTTTGTATAGAAGCAGGATGAATATCAAAACCTTTCAACAGCAGCAAATATTTCCACATGGCTGTGAATGGGTGTATATTGAATACAGGCTGATAATAGTTCCTTGAGGCAAACATGTTTTTAACTATTTGACAATTAATATTTGAAAGATCAAACGAGTGCACACCGTAGCCATGATTGACCTCACATAACAGAATAGATTCCATTTCTTACTTGATAGCTTTGTTGGTGCACAATGATAAAGATTGGTAAAGATTCAATCCAATTCAATTTATTTTGCCAAGCAGTAAAAAACTTACAGGGTAAAACAAAAGCAGTATACAAAGTTTCACACAATTACAATTACTAAAACAGATAAACACAGAAATACACAGAATCAATTTACAAACATGAATAATACAAAGAAAATTGCTAAGGCTGGTAGCAGCCAGGGGTGTTGGTTGTTCTTACTTGATAGCTGTATTGGTGCAGACGATGTACTCCACTTCATCGGTGTAAGGATTCTGAAAGCTGAAGCAGCTGGTTCGAAGCCACACCCAGTCTCGACTTTTGGCTTGGAATCGGTACATCAGAGATAACATCTGACCTTTCAACTTTACAGCTGCAAAAAGAAAAGAGATCAAGATTAATGCCTAATTGAATGATGTGATGTGATGTGATGATTATTTTACCTGACTGCTAAGAAAGCATAAATGCTTGTAAGTAAGCAACCAGACGGCCAACGGGTTTAGGTCCTCTCTGAGGATTTTTTTTTTATCCTTCAACACTACAACAGATATGTTCTATACAGTAGGCTTGTGGTTGCACCATGTGAGAGAGGGGGAGGATTGGGGAGTCCTGAAAAGGACTGTTGGTAATCTTTCTTAGCTATGTTCTATTCTATTGATATCTTAACCCAATGACTACTGAATTATTACAGGAGCCACTCAGATGAAGAGTGCCCTCTTAGCCTCAAATTAACCATGATACTTGACAATTCGAGTACATCAACTTGGTTTCAAACTTGGGACCTCGTGAGTACTAGACCACTGCTCTAACATTTAGCCAACGAACCTCCACATCATTGGAAAGGAATTAAAGCCTGTCTGCACTAGTTTGGCCAGGAGCGATTAGACCTCCCTGCAAGGTCATTGACAGGTGGTTATCTCATCAAATCAGCTCTCAATTATCATAAGAAAAAGGGGATCATGGGGGACCAACAGGCACCAATTAGGCATTGTTTGCTATATAGAGGGCACAAGTAGCTATAAGTAGTGCAGTGGGGCTTTAAATGATAAAACAGACAATACAAAGAAAGATAGTCTTAATGATTTACCTTGTTCAAAGCTGTCTTTGAGATGACTTTGATCTTCATTATGATAGAACTCAAAACTAGACTTGCCAAGAAGTTCCTGGGGTTGATAACCAAGCACTCCAGTTACTCTGTGAATCAATCAAAAACAGTTCATTCAAAGTTACATTTGAAAACAATAAGTGCATTTCAGTCACAAATTTATTTTGACACAGTGCTTAAAGTTTTGATTTGAGGTAGGAAAGTGTTCATAAATTCTTAATTCTGTAAGAAAAAGCTTTGTATTTAATCACAGAACATATTTACCCTAGATGTAGAATAGTTTGTAGCTTAAGTATGTATTCAATAGTTATTCATATTTATTGATTACATTCTCATTCATTGCTGTGATACTTTTGTGTGTTAGTGGTACCAGACACGATTAGCATTAAATGCTATTTTCTGGTCCCATTTATCCTTTCAATGTTAACCATTCACATTTGATTTTTATATTGATGTACTTTTTTTTGGATAATAAAGTTCAAACTCAAACTCAAACACTTTATCCTAGCTCCTGAAATACCCTCAAGTCTGGTGTGTTTGGGACGCATTAGGATACTTTCTGGCAATGTTCACACACACTACATTTTGAGGAAAACAATCCTTTCGAATACTGAAGCAAAATTGTTCAGATATGCCAATACTAAAATCATAACCTCTAAAATGGTACTTTTGACATCCATGTCAGTTACAGAAGCATGAAAAAAGCATGCTACATATAAAAGGAATCGTTTAACAATGTTAAATATGAGATGCATGGCCCTACATGTTATCAGTGTCTGTGACATGGTGTAATATTGAAGCTCTAAAACAATTGCACTTCAAAATGATCATGAAGTGCCTCAAAAAAATAAAAAATCTTTGAGTGACCGGTTTTACCATACTTATTTTCCCCAATAGACTGTAGTGTTATAAAAGCTGTTAGGAAAACAAATTTTGAAATTTCGATTTCCAATCATAAATATCTTGATAATCAGATGGGCGATTAACTTGTAAAAGTCATTGGGTTTCTGACTGATGCTACGGTCACAAATGTTCGTACGAACGATAATTTTGTACGAATCTCTGTTTTTCCATTGTCTTCCCGAATTTCCATTGTCTGAAAAACGTTCGTACGGCATTCGTAACAGTTCGTAATGGCATTTGTGACCGAGGCTTGACCTAAAGGTTTATAATTATCATTGCAGCATGAGCTAAATCCAGAATTTTGTTTCAGAATCTGAGACAAAGTTACCCAATCCCTTTAGCTGGAATTTGGAATTAGTCATATTTGTATGCTACAGTTCGATTCCATGTCTTTAAAACTTCAAGCCCGCTTGCATGCCTCACCTCTGATCCACGAATGTGAACTTGCCATCGATGCTGTGTCTTGAGATGAATTCATTGGGCGTACCTGCTCCTCCCAGGTCAGCACAGTTAGGTGTACTGGTGACCTGAAGGCGACCAATGGCTACAAGGCAGTAATGATTGGTACTCGCAACCTCAGCATCTCCTTCCTGAGGCTCCATCTGTGGTACCAAACCTGAGAGCAAATATATTTGATTACATTACATGATTGCAAACATGTACCTGTACTCTACTTACATTCTTTTAAATACTAAATGACTGCATTACATCATTGCATACCTACATTCAAGACACATTCTTAACTCTGTATGATTGCATTTTGTGATCACATTCCTGAATTCGAGTATGTGCTTAAATCTAAATGATCACACCATGTGCCTGTAAACTTGTTTTGCATTCTAATTTCTGCATTCATGTATTCTAGCTACATTCTAAAATCTACATGATTACATAACTGTTAACATGATTTCATATACATGTATTCTAACTGTATTTCTAATGCTATGTGATTTTATTCCTATATGCGAACTACATTCTGAAAATCTACATGATTGCATACCTTGTAAGGTGTAGCCTTTATAGTGGACCATGTAGCATACTACCCTGTATCCTAGCTACATTCTGAACTCTCCATGTAAAATCAGACATGATTGCATTCCTGTTTTTAAACTACATGTGAAACACTGCATGATTGCATTCCTGCATCCTAGCTACATTCTGAACTTGACATTATACCAAACCTGCTGAGGGTGGATAATTCTTGATGTAACCTGTACAGTGGACCAGGGTATACTACCCTGTATCCTAGCTACATTCTGTACTCTCCATGATTACATTCCTGTATTCTAACTGCATTCTAAATTTGGTTACATGATTGTATGCTACGAGTGCATTCAAAACAGTACATAATTGCATACCTGCTGATGGTGGCCAGTTCTTGATGTAGCCTGTACAGTGGACCACGGCATACTGCTCTGTATCTTTTGGAGATCCTAGACTACTCCTGTTCCTCAGATGGCAGAAGCGGCTCATCGTCATGGGATCCACTTGAGCGTTTCCGTACTTCATGCGGCAGATGAACCCTCGCCTTGAGCCCATGCAGAACCTCATTGAAGCTGCACAACAATCATTATCAAGGATAAAATACAAGTTTACAATCAGACTAACTTCAAGTATAATCCAATTCTTATAAAACAAGTCAGAAGTAAAATCATAGAAACAAATGGACTAGTATTGTGGAGAATGTCTTTCATGAACTCAGAACCGGGGCTCTTAAATTCGCCTTAACTGATTCTTATATCTCTTTATCAAACCAAAAGCATTTTCATCACTATTGGATTGCCAAGTACATGTTTTTACTTGAATAACACAAATAATTGTTTCAGAAGATCATGGACAATATGAAGGTTGTAAATGCATCTTATATCCCAAATATACGATAATTTGAAAGTTGTAATTGCATTTAAAGGCATTGTTTAACAATCATCATGAAGTGATTCAAAAAGAGTAAACAAATCTCTGAGTGACCGGTTTTACCATACTCATTTTCCCCAATATACGGTAATGTTGTTTCAAACCGTATGGCAAACAGTTTTTGACATTTCTAATTCCAATCATAAATATCTTGATAATCAGACAGGCGATCGGCTTGTAAAAGTCATGGAATTCCTGACTGACCTAAAGGTTAATAACTATGATTGCAGCATGACCTAAATCCAGGATTTTGTTTAGAACCTGAGGCAAAGATACCAAATCCCTTTACTATCCCATAAATACGATGAAGAAGAAAAATAATTTTGAATACTTACACTGATGACCTTCTTTCTTCACTGTCCCAGCTGCAGATAAACATAGATCAAAAATATGTCAAAAACTATAAAGCTTTTGGTACCATATGAGATTAAATTGAATAAACCAAAGCTATCATATACTTAGATAATGAAGCAAAAGGAAAACATGAATGATAATGATTTTTCTGCAAATTCGGGAGCATTAATGGGGATTCATTTTCATAATGTGTGACTTTTTGTTATTTCTCAAAAGAGCAAAGATAATTTAAGAAGAATTAAATTTTTCTATGACAACTGCTTTGTCAACATGTGCTCCATGCATCATTCCTTGATAGAGGTATTGTGGGGTCATAGGTAGGAAAAGGATTTTAGGTCTCCAGGCTGATTGATGGTGAAACACGTCAAAAGCATGTCTTGCAATTGCCTTAATGTGTAGGCAGCTGTATTTTTGTTTACATAACTTCCATTTTCTAAATAAGTGTTGCTTCTGACTGGGTCAACATCTTGTTCGGGGAAATGACCGTTTGACCAATCAGGTCATCATCCTGTCGGAGGAAATGATTTATTGACCAATCAGACTCACTCTTAAGGTCTAGGATCCGCCCACTGTTATGTGGTTCTGAGGTGGAGAGCTGCTCACGAATCTTGTCTGCATCATCAGTATGAACAAGGTCATAGACGGACCCACCTATCCAATCATTCTGTGTTGGGTCAGAGAGAGAAAGATGAGACATTTAATAATAATAATATCAATGGGTTCTTGTATAGCGCTCATGTCTGTCTGACTTGACACTCCTGGCGCTCCCAATTATTAACCGGGCTTTAGCATGGCTGCCATTACGGCGCTCTAGCATTACAAGGAATTAATTACTGCCAGGTACCCATTTACATCACCAGGGTTGAGTGTGGCAAATGTAGATCAATGTCTTGCCAAAGGAAATTAGTGTCGCGGCGGGACTCAAACCGCGGACCTTGTGATCGACAGTCCGGGGACATATCCACTCGACCAGGACACCTCTACTGATGCACAAGTAAGACTTAAATAGAAATAGGAATAAAAGTGTGGATGTTTACAAGGTCACGACTAGATATGGAGATAAAGAAACAAGGGTGAGTGATATAAAGAGAAAGAAAAGGACCTAAACAGAGAGAGAGAGAGAGAGAGAGAGAGAGAGAGGGTGTATTGCACTGACATCCCAGTTTAGCTGTATGATAAGCTGCCATCGGGATTATTCCTACAAGGTAAAAGGGAGAGAGAGAGAGAAAGGGGGAGGAAGGAAGGGAGGGAGAGAGAGAGAGAGATAGAGAGAGAGAGATAGAGAGAGATAGAGAGAGAGAGAGAGAGAGAGGGATATTTAAACATACATTTAGAGAGAGAGAGAGAGAGAGAGAGGGGGGATATTTAAACATATCGCTCCTATTTTCACGAAGTGACGGTAGTGAGGAAAATCTGCACGCAAATTGTATGCGATTTTCATTCACTACCGTCACTTCGTGAAAATAGGGACGATATATTTAGAGAGAGAGAGAAAGAGAAAGAGAAAGAGAAAGAGAAAGAGAGAGAGAGAGAGTAAAAGAGGATGAGAAGAAAAAAGAGGGACAGGGAGTATGACAAGGAAATGGAGATGGGTAGACAGGGAACATGACGAGACAAAATAAATTGGAAAAATTCTTTTGGAATGACAGAAACAAAGTATAAGTGAAGGGAAGAGGGGTTGCTCAATACATTTTCTGTATGTACATTCATATTTAATTATTCTAATTCAAATTCCTTTCTTTTCTTCTCAAAAAAGCCATATTTTTTTCTAATCATGAAGCAACGATGGCCACGTTCATCTTTTAAGTTTGTTTGACGTTTTCATGGACATAAACGCTTTACCTGAGGTTGATTAAGGACTGGCGTGACGGAGTCTGAGACGTAAATGATCCTCCCACTCTCACATGACGTTACAAAGAGGAATCCATCAGCAGCCTTACGAAAAGAAAAAAAGACATAAACATGTTTCCATCATTTGATAGGCAATATATCCATCCTGTCTTTTGATTGGCTTCTCTTTCTCCTCCCCCTTCTCTAGAGTCATGTAAACTGCATATTCTCAAGTTATTAAAATGTAAATGGTGCTTAAACATTAAAGAGCTTTTAACTTATTCTAGAAATCTCTACAGATTTTTTGAAGAAGAATAAAAAATGCCTGTGGATTTATTCATTCAGAAAAATTATGATTGTCCATGCCACTGTACCTATCACAGAAATTATAGATGGGGAACAGTATTTTCTCACAATAGACTTCTTATTAAATGTACAAGTTCTGCACACAAAATAAAAGTACATGATTTTATCTGGATAATGTACATGCAGGTAACATATTTTCAGTAGGCATATCCTTTGGATCAATCCTAAAATGTAACATTCATCCTTTCTGCCCTTTGGAAAGGATGTTTAATGAAGCCCCCCCCCTCCCCTTGAGGACAGCCGCCCCCTTTGCACATTTAAAGAACCAACTGCATTCTATGTAACAGTGTAGGGAAAAACAAGGTGTAGTGGTCCAATTACACATCACGACCACTAGCTTACATCGGGAGGAGAGACCCGAGGGTAATACTGATTAAAAAATTCCCCTCACAGGCACAGATCACACCAAATCATTAATAATAAATGATAACAAAGATTGAATAAATATGGGTGTATTTTTGTGTTTTCATCCAGGGCTTTGAACCCATGACCTCCAGACACACTGGACTATTGACTTACCTCTAGAATAAGATGCTTAAGCTCTTGATCTGTCAAGAAGGATGGTTTATATGTACCTTCTGTGCTGGTGTTCCCGGTACCTGCATTAAAGAAATAAAACAAATAAAACATTATCTCTCTATCATGTGACATGGTTTGTGGAAACTAGAATTACATAAACATATTCATCTATGGTATTTGATATACGACTATTATTTAACATACAATAAGATGATCTAACATTGACTCTGGCAAAATTTTCCTCAGACTGTAACTTGACACAGGTATGGAGTTAGAGGGAATGGCTAGGGTTAGAATAATGGATAGGGTTAGAATAATGGATAGGGTTATAATTATGGTTTAGATATTGTTTGGGGTTAGTGATAGGGATGGATGTGGGTACACTCTATAGTGTTCACATCCAGAGAGTAATTTTACAAATGCCCATACATTTTGTGTAATTCAAAGTATTTAGCATCTGAGGATGATAGTTCTTTTCTGTGATGGGCTAAATGGATGATTACAAACTTACAATATAATATGTACCTTGTGATAATATAAAAGGCTCTTTTGCTAGATGATTAAAGATACAACCTCTATGTTCAATTAACAACTAAATTTTTCATACCCTTACCAAGTTTTGTAATTTTCTGAGTGAGTGAAAAATTGATATTGAGACTGTGACATATTAAAGTTTACATTAAAAGTATTCAACATAGGTCTTAATTCAAGGATTTCACCTTTAATTTTTCAGTTACAAAAAAGAAAAAGAAATACCATCATATTTACAAGGGTTATGAATAATTGAGTTGTTAACGGTATATCATTTGTTGAGATGAAGCAGGTCATCAAATCTATGTAATAGGAGGTATTAGTGTATGCTAACAATACTTTCTCAATGCTACACTAGTCACCGCCATCCTAGCTCTCACCAGACAAATTGACCTTGTGGGGTTACAACAGCAGACAATACATTATGTAACACCCTACTATGTGGTAACATCTCAATACGAAGCATGAGCCTATCAAGTTATCATTTTTGGCATGAGAAATTGTTTTGTTTTATCAAGTTACAGGCCTGATAAATGTATTGAGTCATGAAAAGAAACATTGTTTACTACAAATTAGTCATTCAGCAGTTATTGTTTTTCTTTTTACAATATTGCCACAAATGACTTGAAATTTTACATACTTGTTTTGAATAGGTTTTAATGTGCTTCAGGAAGGAGTGAGAAAGCCATAATCAATATTAGGGAATGCTATGATAAGTAATGCTCTACAAAATCAGAAAATGTAAGTTTGTTCCCATGGTATATATGTAATGACAAATTTTGGTAAGACACTCCATTTTACTGTAATCTGAGCATTTTTATCATATTATCTCTGGATATATCAATGTTTTGTTGGTGTACTTTAATTGTACAGTCCTATATTTCTCACCTACACATCATGTACATATTTTCTGAAATATTATTGATGGAATGGTAATAGTAATAGTCTTGGATTTCAAGCATTTTAGTCATTTGAAGAAATCAACTTTGGAAAGTGGATCATGATTTTGTTAACAAAGACAGTACTTAGTACTTACACTATATTTAAAAAAAAATAATTTTCCTTTCTTCCAACATTTTACAATGACATTTATATTCTTCCTTATACAATCACATGTCTATCCATGAGATTTTATTTCCTATTTTTATTTATATAAGAGTAAAAAGCAAAAATATCCCCTAAAACCTGCATTTGTTCTAATTATAGACAGCACTGATTTCAAAGAAACCCGGTTCTTTGAGGGACTTTCAAGATTTACATGTCTGTCATCCAAAACCAAAACCGGAACGACATCCCGACCACTGGCATTCTCTGAGTGGTATTCCCCAAACAGTTTGTGTATCATTGATGTCAAAGGGCAAAAAACAGATCATAGTAGAGACTGCTCTACTCTACGTACGTGCACAGACAATGGATGTGTTAAAGAGCTGGCAAGTTCTTTCCTCCCCCCCCCCTTTTTTTTACCTCTCTTTTCTCCTCCTCTAAATTTTTCCAAATTTTGGCGGGGGGGGGGGGGCAGGAAGGCAGGTTTTTATCAAAGAAGTACAAATCATGTAAGTGTATATCTATAAGTAAAATATGTATAATTGACATTAGATCACAAATTACGAAATAATAATTTTCTACACGGATAGGTACCCCCCCCCTTGTCCCTGTAGCTATGCTAATGATTATTATTATCATCATCATAATCACCATAGTTTATACATACATCTTTAATTTTGATCATTATCATTTTGTTAGAAAAATGCAATGCAATAGAAAGAAGAAAAAAAAGTTGTCAACATCACAAAGAAAATTTGATTTTTAAAGTTTTCAAATATATCATTTGTCTTTAAATCAGTCTCAGTACATCTTTACCAATGAATACAATGGTTGGAGAAAACCATACAACTTTCTCAAGCCAACAGTAAGTTGTGTCAAGAGTTGCAAGAATTATATCTTATGCATTTTTGCTCAAATTAAACAAAAAATGAAAGGAAGAAAGAAAATTCCCAACATCCTTTAAATAAAATATAAATATAAAAAGTACAATGTGACATGAAAGGGATTTGGTATTGGATACATGTATGCGGTAAGGCTTATGAGTTATACAGTACCTCTGAGAGACTTCATGTGAGAAACAGCCATGCGGAGAATGGTCAGTTTATCTGGCTTGCGAGCGAGAGCGCTACACGACGGCACCATGTCCGACAGCTCAGTGATATAAGCCGTCATCTTATTCCTTCTCCGTCGCTCAATCTCACTATGATTTTCTCTGTCAAGAGAAGAAACAAAAGTCGATGGAATTTAATTTCATCTTCATTATTTAACAAAAGATGAAAGATATCAATACATCTGCAGCCACAATAAAATCTCAGGAATGATCAAATGGAAATTTCTTCTTTTATACATGATCAGAGAGACTGAATTTTTGAAGCATAAAAATCTGGTAAAAACTGGCATTTGAAAAAGTACATCTCACAGAAATAATGTTTACAAAATCATTCCTAATATCTTTCTCAAGATCAAACAGCCATCATTTGACCCTGTACCTGTCCCCTATTTGTTGAATGGTTTCACAATTAAGATTTCACTTTAATCGCCTAGCCTAGTTCTTTAACACAAATTTAAAAGGACAATCGACTCTCTACATGCCTCTTTTTCCTTGAAAGATTCACATTTGTACTTCTAAATTGTTTCATAATTTATCATAAAAAAACTATACACCTTACAAATTAGATGTTTAATCTTGTGTTCTAATGCTTTTGTATGAAACTAAATTATGAGATTTGTCAGCTTTTAAAAATCCTCCCTTAATTCAGTTTGTACGAAAGGCAAACTGTAAAGAACATCAGAACTAGATGAAGAGTTTGAAAGTTTGGGATTGAAATCAAGCCAATCTTTTTTCACTCTTACCGAGCAAAGTGTCCCTTGTCAGGTTTGTCATCGTCCGTCCTAACAATATGAAAAAGAGGAGTTAAAAATAATTGAGTCTTATTCCTTACAGACAATTTGGAACTGTATTTCATTTCTAACTGTATTCTTGTGCAATAGTCCTCTTGCCCTACTCATAACAAATGCACTACATATGGCATCAATAATTCGATTTAAAAAAAAAAAATTAATTCAAATTTATTAGTTTTAATACGTATATCCATCAAAATTCCATAGCTTTAAAGTTCATGCTCATTTTTTAAAATAATTTGTACACTCAGGAATTATGCCAGTTCTTACCAGATTTTCCACTTTTTGAAAAGGGGTGGCTGTCATGCAAAATTTAATATGTAAGTCTTTTGTTGGCAGCAGAAAACAAACTTCATTAGAAAAAAAACATACATGTATAAAGATGACTTCAAATCATGAAGTTGTACACTTCGTTAGCTGAGAAGTAACCCTCTTCCATCCAATCACTTCAAAGTCTCTGTAGAAATAAACTTTGTTGAATATTTGTCAACCAATGAAAAAAACCTCTGGAAATAATGAAGGAACTTTCAGCCAGTGTGACACCACCTAGATGTATACCCAATGAAGGGCTCCACATACAGTACAGATTGAAATTTGTAAGGTCTGTATGCATGGGCCCCCTGGTTAATTAAAAAAACTAAGGGTATGGAGTTAAATTTCTGAGCCCCATATCATGTGCACCACAACCATGTTAGTATCAATCCCTGCATCAAAATTGAGGTTGCCACATCTGGTGGGTGTTTCACAAAGACTAAGATCGACTTTAAGTTGGACTTTAATATGGCAGGCCGTTCATGCCATTGTTTTTTCTCACCATTATGATCTTTAGACACTATTTTTTCCTTCAATAATGAATTATCAAAAAATATAAATTCTGTAGATTTATGACCATGATTTGTACGTCCCGTGAGAGACCAGTGCCAGTAAACGGTGAGAGAAAACAGTGGCATGAATGGCCTGCCATACTTAAGTCTAACTTAAAGTCGATCTAAGTCTTTGTAAGACGGGGCCCTGGACCGGGTCCATGTGGCACTCCTGGCAGGTATACTCACCTTGAGAGCTTGGCTGAGGTAGAATCATCATCCTCTCCATCACCATCATCACTCCTGGGTGGAGAGAAGCAAAACAAGAATACATGTGAAAGGAGCGGTGAGAAGAGGTAAAGAACGGTGACAGCCAAACAAAGAGAAGCAGATAAAAAAAGAGAAAGAGAGAGATGGATTGAAGGAAGTAAAAAGTACATGTATAGAGAAATATCAAAGCAACTTATATGCCAACAAGCCCAACAAAGTGCATGAACTGCATGTAGATGTAGATCATCAATTATGTCTTTTTTTCAAATCATTAACATGGAAATACGATTATCTGAAAACCTTGTAGGTCTTCGCATGCATTATGGGTATCATACTCCATTCTTTAAACGATATTTCTATTTTTAATGCATTAATTAGACAGCTATGATACACATTTAAAGATTTAAACTTTGCCAGAACTGTGGCTAACAAAGTCTCCAAAAACACCTATTTTTTCTCAATGAGGCTGATTCTGTGACTGCTAGCTCAAGATTAGATCATTAGTGTTGATCTGTCATAAATTGCACTCCTTGAACCATTTTGTATTATGGTTTTATAATGTTACCATTCACGTCAAATGTTAAGCCTTATTCAGATATGAGGCGGCAAAACCGTGGCATTTTTTAAGATGTAAAATGTGATATTCTTCACATTTTTGTAGCTTATATAGCAGAGCCAAGAGAAAAAGTGCAGGACTTTTGTTGTGTGCATTTGCTATTCATTTACACATGTAGAAAGCATGGCGTATTTTGTTTCCGCCGATTTACCGCATCATATCCGAACAACCTTGATGTTAAATGAATGAGTGCATAGGCGTATATTTATCAAGATCACCTTGAAATTTATTTTTGATTTAATTAATTCTAAACGTAAAAAAATAGTTAAATGAAGGTATGTATTCTACAACCGTACATTTGAATAACAATTAGATGCACATAGATAGAGTATGTATGAATGACATGTCTGAATCTACCCAATGAACCATACCAGTAAAACAAAAAAGACTCACATATCACCTAAACCTTTTGAAGTGGTAGGGTCATGACTGAAAATACAAAGATTATTAAATGTATGGACCCAATGTATAGGTTAATCAAAAACGTTATGTTCTAATATTTCACGTCTTTCAAATACCGGACTTTCCATTTAGCCTCTCCTTTTCAAGAAAGACTATTAAACCACTGATTGCTTCTTGTGTTACAGACAATCTGATGATGAGCAAATCAAGATAAACGTTTCCATAAATATATTGTTACCTGAATATATCTTAGCAGTTTAGGTACATTTATGAATAAGTGAATTATATTTAATGTTTAATTTTTTCAATTTGTTTTGATGAATAAATCTACATGTATATCCTTCAGGAAAGAAAGAAACAAAAACTCAAGGCTGCTTTTCGCAGACTTTTATTGTTCAAGGGATTAACAAAGTGAGATAAATGTTTCTCTGAATGTATTTTTAGGTAAGTATATGAATAGATGACCTTTAAGGTGGATTAGCCCTTTAAAGTTGATTTCTATTCATGTCATGAGTGCTGGCTCCATGAGCCGAGCACAGCTCTGAGCTCATCGCTACGTGCCTGCGCATACAACCAGCACGTTCGGCCTTTGTTTGCCCCCCTTCGCAGCTAGCAGCATTGCAGGCAGTAAGACAGGCAGGCTGGCTGGGGGAGCTTCCCTTTATAATGCTACATGCAATGGAGATGGGGTTAATGGAGGGAAGGAAGGCACGTAGAAAAGGAAGGCAGTGAGAGAGAGAGAGAAAGAGAGAGAGAGAGAAAGAGGGCGAATAGAAGCAGGAGTGGTGTGTTCACACTACATCCTTTTCTAAAATATTACAACAGGTTTTAGTGTAATGTTTAACTAAACACCATACACCATAGACAAAGTAAACAAATATATGAGGATATGTACAAGTTACATGTAATATGCCATGGCTGTATATATTACTCTCGAAAGCAAATTATTTAGATTTAAAATAGATATGTCTACTTATCTGTATTTAGCTTTATTTCATTGCGTTATTATAATGACTTGTCAATTTTACCCACTATGATACTTCATGGACCTACAAGAGACACGGTATTCATCCAGACTTTAATTGGTCTGACCATGTTAGGTTCATAGTCTGACAGCATGGTCTGACAATGGAACGATCATAAAGGGAAGGATGGATTAAAATAAAGGAGATGAAAACCGAAAGAATACATTTGAAGGGATTAAGCATCAGTTACAGGTGATGAAATCAATAGAGTCCTTGCTGTCTGAGCCTGAGGGAGCTTTGTTTTGCTCTCATGTTATGCATAATACCCCCATTCACATCCATTTAGACTGGACACCTAACCAACACAAAGAAATCACATTACCCAGAGAGGCCAAGTTATGTTTAGAGTCTATTTTGCAGTGTGACTAAAAAATAATGGCTCGTTCAGATAAATTAGGCGGTGAACCGCTACAGTTTTTTTTATTAAAAGTGTAAATAAATGGCACTTGCATACATCAAAGGTCCTTCCAGTATTGATTCAGTTATGTGTTATAACATGCAGAAATGTGAAGTGTATTACACTTTTTGTCATAAAAATCGCAGAGGTTTACCCCTTCATATCTAAACAAGATTTAATGATGGTTGTCATGATCTCCATGTTTTGAACCCATAGGTTATATAGGATTTTCTTTAAAAAATAGATTTCCAATAGGCTGAGGTTTCATCTCAAACTATTCTCAGGCTTTGTTTCACATGGTTGTATTAATTTACTTCAAATCTACATTTACCATATACACTAATGCCTGTTGCAGTGTAATTTGAGTAAAAATGGGAATAGTATTCATATTAAAAAGGTTGTGATAATGGAAAATATGGGATTACCTAGTATACATGTACTCCAATTACAAAATGTAGGCATACCGGTAAGTCTTTTTGAGTGTTTATTCCTAAATATAATTTTCATGATTTTACATGCAGTATTTGTTGCAAGATAATGATTTTTGTATATCATTGAAATTGTCGTAACCATCAGCATCACCAATTTTCTAGAATTCATGATGATGAAAATAATGATAAAGAACATTTAGACATAAATGTATAATTCTGATTCAGATAATGATATTGAGATATGAAAATTGTCCAAATGTAAACAAACCCTTTCCAAGTACATCTACATGAAGAGACAGAGCTCTATACAGACTTACATGAAGCTGGCAAAGTAGACACACGTGTGTGATCAATGTGCCATAACTGATTGGACAATTTGGATTTATGATAATGAATTGACTGCAAACCTATATAAAATTTATGAATAAGGAATAGCACTGAGAGGTCACAGCCAAAGAAAAGCCACATCTGGAAGCGAATAGAGGAGGATGGAAGTGAATAGGGGGCGATGATTATCAAGGAAAGAGAGAGGCCTTTCAAACAATGATGCAATATGTCAGAAACTGAGATGGTAGTAATTGAAATATGGATACAATAATAGTAATAACCCTTGATTTCCCTTTCTCTCTCTCTCTCTCTCTCTCTCTCTCTCTCTCTCTCTCTCTCTTTCTCTCTCTCTATCTCAGTGTATCTCTCATTGTTTCTTTCTCTATCTCTGTTTCACTTGTTTGTGTGTTAGTAATGTTGTGTCTGATGACCATACACCAACCAATTCTTTTATCTCTCCCTTTTTTTCTCTTTCTTTCTCCTGAAATAATTTTTACCTTCCAACATATATTTTGAAATGTAAAGAATATATGCTCAGTTACATGTAAATATAGGCCTACATCTACATGCATACATGTTGTATATATTGTATATACATGTACATGTACATGTAAACTGTAAGTACTGAAGTACTAAATACCCAATTGATTACACCACCAGTACATATATAACTCATGATAAATATAGGGTGAAATAATTCTAATTTCTTAGGCCTGTCACCACCACCACTACCAACCACTACCAACCACTACCAACCACTACCACTACCACTACCACTACCACAACCACTACCACAACCACAACCACAACCACGACCACGAGTACTACTACTTCTTTATTTACTACTACTACGGTGTATTCAATTTCACTTCCAATACACTGTACACTCGTTTTCACATCTCCTAGACCTGATGGCGTACATGTACACCCATATTTGTATGTACACATTTAAAGTCTTAGTTTACCCATTTGTGGTTAGGAGTTTGTAATCACCTGCTTGAGGTCTAGCTTAACCCTATTAGACATGGATTATTGAGTCATAATGCTCCACACGCTCCCATTAATTGGCTTAATACAGTAAAGCAAGTGTAATGTCAATTAAAGGGGATAATGAGGTTGATTAGAGGATAAGAAATGGACAGGACAGGTACAATCAGTGACTGCATGATGTCTTTATATTAACCCAGAGCTCTGCTTGTACTACAGAGGGCCATATAATACATGTACATGTAGTTTTTAAATTAATTACATGTACCGGTAAGCCAATACATTAGTCTATACATGTACATGTACATGTGTGTATCTATTGATGTACATTTACTTCTTTTCTTATTTCTACCTGCTTTTCCTCCCCACTTTTGATTCACAATGTTATGTACTAAATTTATTTAAAATGTTATCATTGTATGTTACATACATTGTGTAGCATGCTTGATCATTGTTTAATTCATGTTTGATGATAATTTACAATAAGATATAAATCTCTACGTCTTGAAATATAACCGACATGATGCAAGTTAAGGGACCAAAATAATGAATACTCCCACATTTTTAAAGACAAGACAATTATGGAGCTCAGTAAATGCTAACAAGCTTGGAATTCTTTAGGCAATTTAGTTGAATACTGAAAACCCTTTACCAATGATTCAATTGAACACTGAGGATCTGGGGAAAGTCATTAAATTGTATTAATGTGTATCCCTATTCCTTTAAAAACAAAAAACAAACAAACAAACAGACAAACAAACAAACAGTAACTGTGCATCACTACAAATTATAAGATGTATATTAAAGAAGGTTACTCTTTTCAAGTATACAAAGCTTGATATCTATTAATCTACATGTAAGTACATGTACATTATAAGTAAATGGCTACATGTATGTCTAAATGTCTAAGGGCGGAAATATTGTTACGTCATTATGTTGTCAACAAAGTTTATAATTTTGCGTCAATTCTCATTTTAAATGTCTTTATAATCTGTTATCATCTAAAAATCTGAACAAGTTTATACTGGAAACTGTGATGTAACTTACCCAGCCTTCCTCTTCCTCTGCTGTGGGGGAGGGGGTGGTTGTTGCATGATGAAGCGTCCTGTTAACAAAACAACCAGAAGAGATAAATGCAGTTATTGAAACAGGAAATGATCCACTAAAACTTCTCAGCATGCTTGTGGGGTGGGACAGAGTAGAGAGGGGGTAGATAGGGGGAAGAGAAGGAAGAGGGGAAGAGAAGAATGAAGGAGGTGATGATTCGAGGGGAGAAGGGGACAAATCTGGGAGAAGATTAGAGAAGGAGAGAGGGAAGAGGGGAGAAAAAGGGGGAAGGGCGGGGAGGAATAAGGGGTGGGAAGAGGGGAGGGATAAGGGAGAGAGGGAGGGAGGGGAGGGAGGGTAGGGGGAGGGAGCGGAGGGAGGGGAGGGAGGGGAGGGGGAGGGAGGGGAGGGAGGGGAGGGGGAGGGAGGGGAGGGAGGGGAGGGAGGGGAGGGAGGGGAGGAAGGGGAGGAAGGGGAGGAAGGGGAGGGAGAGGGGGAGAGGGAAGGGGATGGAGGGGGAGTGAAAGGAGGGAGAGGGAAGGGGGTGGGAGATGAGGAAAGGTAGAATTACATAAACAAAATAAAGAACTGGTTTTAATAAAGGGACAGGTCTGAACTTCAGGGAAGGAGGAGGTATAACTTAATAAAACAAAATTGATTGAAAACTTTTGAAATACTTCAAACGTTTGCACATTACCTAAAATATAAAATCAAGAATAAGTACATGGCTACATGCATATATATTTGATCTACATGTACACATGTAAAACATTGACAATATGAACATGTACATGTACATTGAGTGATTTGAGGTTCAACCTTTCTTGCATTTTCTCTCTTAGTCAATAACAACAACTAAAAAAATTACTGTCTATTGCCACATGGTCACTTTTCCCATTAGAAGTAAATAATGAAAGTGTTTGACAGTACATAATATATGATATCCATTGTCAGAGAGGTCAGATGTAAATTTTGCAAATCTGCATGTACAATCTGTAGAATCCAAGCTAAACTTTATGGAGACCTAGTTCCATCAGGCCATATTTTAAGAGGTACACACAGTGCTAGCCTAGCAAATGAAAGTTGCATCCTACCATGTACCAATTTATACACCTCAGTGAGTAGAGGAAAAGTTGATAAAATGTCTTGCTAAAAATATAACTGTACATGTAGGTTCTGTTCCATGGATTGAACACACAACCTTTCCATCTCTAGTCAAACCACTTAACTATAAATCTCTACATTAATCACATTCATTTGCTTCTTTCAAAATTCCTTTTTTTCAAAATCTGTTTAGAATAATTGAAATAACCGAAATAATAGAACACAATTTTCAATTCAATTACATTTCTTCCCATATTGTTATCAGCATTATCATTATTTAAACCATCATTATCATTACCACATTATCATAATTGTTGTTTCTTTCTCTCTATATCACTGTCATTGTAATACCATACGTATATATATCTCAATAAACTTCTTGTCTATCTTCAGCAGTTTGTCAAGTAATTGACCCGTTCTCTTCTCTGGATACAAAATTATCATCAAGGTAATTTTCAATCTAAAATAAAATTTTGAAGATGGATACAATCATGCAAATCTAGCATTTAAAGAGTGAATTCATCCACATATCTTTGATTTGAATAAACAAAGAAAAACCAAACCAATCAAATAAAAGCTTGAGGTAAATAATACAAATAAGAAAGTCACTAATTTTAAAACTTAAAATGAATTAATTTATTTGTTTATTATTTCCTTTTTCACAAGACAGTCAAAGAATTTGAATATGTGTTTATACAGAAATACTATGAATATACAAAGTAATTTATAATATCATCAGCAGTGTATACAAACGTTTCACTTAACAGCTTATGTGACATGAAAGAAGAATATTTAGAAAAAGCCTATGATAGTTTTGTAAAACAAGGATCCTATTAAAGGTACTATGTCCCATTTGCAGGCCAAAAAATGAAAAAGTTAAATTCCAACTGCATTTGAAAGATAATACTAATTTAGAACTTCCCTAAAAAAATTGGGGCTTGAAAATGTCTTCAAGTGGGAAAATAATGACTATTAGTTATCAAATCGACTTTAGGGCTATAGAGCCCAAAAGTAATAGTCTTGATTTTCAGACAATTGTACCGAATGGTCATACGTTTTATGCTGCGCAAAGATTCAATCAGTTTAATCTTGGCCATCAGAAGAAGTGGGTTATTCATGTAGACAAATGCTCATGTACCCTTTACAACTCTTTTCATGTATGTTATTACCAAAGAAGAAAAAAAGCCAGTCAGTCACTCAATAGTGTCTGACAGTGAAGTCTAGCAAGTAAACGGGTTTCCTTGCATAATTTGAATATGAGGACACTGTTAACATTTAAATTTCACAGATAGGACATACATGACATTATCTGTATTCAGTCCCCCTCTTTCGAAGCGTGGAAGCTTTGACGTTTCATTAAATTATTAGAGAAAGAAGACGATTCTTTGTTCCATTAATTCTCGACTCATAATCCTTAATTTGAACTCAATTTCCCCTGTTCCGCGCGGTGCGCGGAAGCTTTGACGTTTTATTAAATTATTAGAGAAAGAAGACGATTCGTTGTACCGTTCTCGACTCCTTTCCCTTTTTCTTCCTACGTCCTCTTACTTTTTTTCTTCTCTTCTCTCTCTTTTTTTTTTGGCCGACGTTTTTTTTTTGGGGGGGGGGGGCAACTGCCCCCACCGCCCCCCCTGGCTACGCGCCTGTAAGTAGGTCTAGTAGCTCTAAAATCCTTCCCGTAGAGATTGCATGGAATTCAGATTACACACATCCCTATGTATTGGCATTGCGCGCTGGCATTGCATTGCAATATGCATTGGCATTGCAAACTAATATTGCTCGTGATTCTGAAGGTGATACTCAACAAGTGAGGTGTCATATGAAAGCGCAGGTTCTTCTACATATTCCCCACAGGGCCGGCCCACCCCCAAAATTGTAAAAATATCTTGCTTAGACTAGAATCTAGATCTAGTCTACTCTCAAAGATACACTCATAAAAAACAACCGTGCAGATTAACTAGAGAAAGGCCAAGGTAGTGTCATAAGTTGACCCTTTTGTTTTAGGCATATAAAAGTATTAATGACTGCTTTAATATTCGAGAAATAGTTGTTTTTATACGCTCATCGTGTTACAATTGGGCTATTGCCCCTCGGCACGCCTCGGGCAATAGCACAATTCTAACCTTCCCTTGAGCGTATAAAGACAACTATTTCTCTCAAAGCAGTCATTAATACTATAATATTTTATTTTGTTCTACCTGCTAAGCTCCATCCCTGAGAAAACCCCTCCAAAGGCAAATGACTTTTGTGACATCATCATGCCAGTCATTCATCAGTCAGCTAGATGAACAATAGACATTGGTATGTCCCTTCCAATCAACTGACCATCTGTTCACAATAGCATTGCATCTTTTTATACAATGCCCACTCACAAAATTCAATTACATTTTAAGCAGTTGCTATGTCAGAAATCCCAAAGCAACACCATGAAAAGAAGGGTTTCAATGGGCTATTATATGAAAACATGCAATGCTGATGCAATTAAAGGTACCCAGTGGGTGAGGACATACCACATGTCATTTATTGGGTAGACTATGGCTGGCAAAAAAGGACAAGAAATCCTCCTGCTATGATTTTTCTCACGTCCACTTAAATAGGGAGTTTTTTTTTTTTTTATATTTAAAAATATTTTGAAAATATTTTGAAAATACGCCATGTTTATATAAGGCCTTTCCCACTTACCTAAACTGATTGTAAATGTGTTTATTTCTACATTGTAAATTTCTCGAAGGGATGGGTAATCTGCCACAGCAGGCAAGCCATAGTTAGAAGTGTATTCTCTAGTTTTCAAACCTAATTACCTACATTAATTTTGAGATAAATTCTATCTTCAAGTGTCAAAACTTAATAGTTTAAAACATGTGTTTAAACGTTTGGAATGTTGAAGTTTTGAAGTTTTGCCCATGTATTGTTGCGTCACTGCCTGCGCTGTGCGCTCACATCATATTTGCATGGGCGCCATCTTAATTTACACACACCGTAAACCATGACCTCTAGAGGTCAGTGGTTTGTTTACTCGTAAGTTAAAACGGCGCCCATGTCTGCGCATGCGCACTGTTGTAACAGTAAACTGGTGTATTGTATTTTACAAAAAATTATGTGGTTTATTCTACAAAACTTTTGAAGTAGACTAGATCTATATCACATGTCTTATTTCCTTGTAGTAAGTGGTAATCTAGACTACTTTCACTCTTATTCATTCCTTATTCTTTTAAATAGCTATAAAAGTAGCTCTTCGTGAAACGGTTTATGCTTAAGAAGATCAGAGACATTCTTTGTAGTTCATGGGATAAATATGACTGTCTACGTTAGCCTTAAGGGCTCTCTCGAAATGTTTTTTAATGATATTATTCGAGAGAGCCTTAAACGGCTCCCATACCCCTGCACGGAGAGGCATGTAAACAAAACTCAAAAGTGGTCCAAAATCACACTTTCGCGCACCCGACCAATATTGGACAGTGGCTTTGATAAATTTTGTCCGAGTTTTGGTCTTAATTAGCGCTTTAATTTCAAAATCGGATCTAAAAATAACAAAATAAGAGCAATTTTCTTACCAGACCGATACAGCTCAGCTCCCTTTTCACGTGTACCGTGTGAATTCACGATGTCTACACAATGGTGATGACCTCTGACTAGCACTTCGTAAATGTGCTGCTTCCGTATAATGCGCTGAATAACACTCATACAGCGCATTATACGGAAGCAGCACAATTTACCCACAATTACGGAAGTGCCAGTCAGAGGTCATCACCATTGTGTAGACATCGTGAATTCACACGGTACACGTGAAAAGGGAGCTGAGCTGTATCGGTCTGGTAAGAAAATTGCTCTTATTTTGTTATTTTTAGATCCGATTTTGAAATTAAAGCGCTAATTAAGACCAAAACTCGGACAAAATTTATCAAAGCCACTGTCCAATATTGGTCGGGTGCGCGAAAGTGTGATTTTGGACCACTTTTGAGTTTTGTTTACATGCCTCTCCGTGCAGGGGTATGGGAGCCGTTTAAGGCTCTCTCGAATAATATCATTAAAAAAACATTTCGAGAGAGCCCTTAAGGCTAGTCTACGTCTTGTCGTTGGTTTCGAGAAACGGGCCCCTGGTTTCCTATTTCACAATATCATGAATAAATCAATAGGCTACCCCCTGTTAATGAAGGGCCCTATAAGTATAAGGCTATAAGCAATTATACTATTTTATTTATGGTAGCGCTGTACGCAAATGAAGCCTGCATTGCATTCCATTGCCATGCCCCTAGATCTAGATCTATACCGTAATGGTGAAAAGTAAAGTTAGTGGCCCTGTCGCACAGCCGGAGCGAAGCCCCTTCGCCTGTGTAATAAACTCCGCGGTTTCGATCCTGACCGAGCGAGCAGAACATGAAAATCACGATCAAACACGACAATCAAACACATAAATTATGAAAATTATCACACAAGCTGATAAAACAAACATTATAACATGATAACTTACTTTCTATTCCGCTTACAAAGGCTTATATTTTAAAATAATATGTTGCTCCTGTATCCTGTCTTAGACTTAGGTCGCCTCATCAATCAGGAGAGGTCATGGAAGTTAGTTGTTTACTCTCTATGTAGGAGTTGAGACAGAATATTTGCCTGCTATGTACAACCGCATATATACGTATAAATTGAATGTACATCGTCGTTGAATCCAGCAGCTAATTCAATTGTTCATTGCACTAGAAATATTATGGTAGCTTGTAATACACTAATAAGAATTGTTATAGCCGAATATCTAGGATCGAGTGAAAAGGTGGGGGGGGGGGGGGGGGTTGTTGTTGTTGTTGTTGGGGTGGGGAAGGGAATCCTCTTATAGGATGGGGGGTGTGAGAGCGGTGTACGAGAATACACTCGGCGGTTTTGAAGATTTTGACAGCTTCGCGTGCTGGAAAGTTATATTAAATTTTGTTTTCTGAGCCTTCAAATAATCAGAGGATAAGTCTTTGATAAGCAGAAACGGAACCTTGGACGTTTATAAAATTATATATACCGTATATATATATTTAAATATATATTTTTTTTTGGGGGGGGGGGAGAAGGGATTAGAGGCTTTAATTTAATTGCTGGGAGCTGGGTTAGTTTTTCTTGCAATCATTTGGGGGCGGCCGCGGGGGGGGGGGGGGGCTTGAGGAAATTTGGAGGGGCTCTTAATTAATAGGGCCCCTCCCCTCAAAAAAAAAATCTCTAAGGAGAACACCCACTGTGTCAATAATAAGATAAGTTGTTTAAAAATCACAAAGTTTGCTCTTTTTCAATTCTTAGGACACCTTCATGCTTCATCCGAGTCCACTTTCTCTTTCTTACTCTCTCTCTCTCTCTCTCTCTCTCTCTCTCCCTCTCTCCCTCTCTCGTACTCTCTCTCTTTCTCTCTCTCTCTCTCTCTCTCTCGTACTCTCTCTCTCTCTTTCTCTCTCTTTCTCTCTCTCTCTCTCTCTCTCTCTCTCCCCTCTCTCTCTCTCTCTTCTCTGCTAGAAAGATCATCATTTGTCATTATTTCCGATATCTGTACACATTCTGTGTATGTACACCAATGTTAGAGACAACCTCTTTGTTTTGTAGCGTAGGGAATATTTGAATAATTATTTGTCGTATGTTTTGTATGATATTATATCATTAAATTTGTATATATTGCATATTCAAATGATTATGTTATATTATGTGGAAAATAAAAGAAACCTTGAAACGAGAAATTTCAATGTCATCTTTGGGTGTAGCTATGTGCAGGGATATGCATTCAGTCCCAAACCCTACTAGCCATTTCACTCACTTGCTATGAAGAACATGATAATGGCATCTCTTCAGGTGCAGTCCACCATGCATACACTTGTTGTTGCTATATCAGGCAAGTCAAGCAATCATTTTAGTTTTCAAGAAAACTACTAATTCATAAATAAGTATTTATAAGCATGTCTATGATCATTCTGAGCTAGGCACAAGATGGCGCTCTTTAAAGAGCAGACACGGAGCCATCTATGGATAGATGGCACTGGGCAGACACAAATCTACACGGAATCTGTTTATAGACTGGGACTATCTATAGTAAAATATAATAGAACTTATAGAAGACGGGTCACAAAAGATGTCTTTTTGTGAAGAAAACGGTTTCATCTTAAACTTACACATGAGATCGATTTGCCTAAATCATCCATCTGCCTAAAAGTAGCAATTCTCCCTTTGTCGATTGATATCAATCATTGTATTGCTTTTATAATTATCTCGGCTACAATATATTTTATTTTAAGGCGCATAATCCACTTTAAATCAAATGCCCAAGACAAGAACAAACAAACAAACAAACGAAGAAAGAAGAAAGAAAGAGCGTCTGCGCAAAAGCATCTGCATTATAAACAAAACTCGGAAGTAAGATAGAACATACAAAAATGATAGAACAATAAAGTGCAATCCAAATTAAAAAAATAAGTTTTAAGATTATGTTTACACTTCAACTGATCTGCTATTACTAATCTCTCGAGGGAGAGTATTCCACAGCGAAGGCACTGCATGTTCGGAGCAAAGGCTCTATCCCTCAGTGGCGGATCTAGGGGGGGGGGGGGGGATTTGGGCAGCAGGGGCGGATCTAGCTTTTTGCTAAGGGGGGGGGGGGGGGTTGACCCGATCTTCCACGAGTCGCAAAGCGGCGAGGCCATTTTTGTTGTTGTTGCTATTTTGAACCCCCGTAAGTGATGTTTTCCTGGCATCTACTGACATCTACTAAAACTGTGTGGGTCTGGACACATGGTGGCGTTTCTTATGCACATTTTCACTTGGCAGCCCAAGGTTGGGGGCCTTCCTTGCCCCCTAAAACAGGTAAACTTAAAGGTAATACAAAGTTTTGGTATGGGGTCATGAGTTTGGTTCAAATGAACATATTGCAAGCATATGCGTTACTACAATATTCATTGATCGTTGTCGCGGTTGAAATCGAGTCTAAAGTTATGAATTTATAAGTAATAAACTCTTTATGTTGTATAGCTCCCTCTCAAGTTCAAGATATTAATTTAGCTATGAGACAATGTTTCTTGACAAAAATCGACCAATTAGCTATTCTCGTCTGGAAATTATATATTACAACTACATATTCTGAGATTTTCATGGTCGCAGCTACCATTGTACGGTCATAGGCGCTATTTGAAATTTATCAAAATTTTTATATTCAATTTTTCTCAAAAACAGAAGTGTTCTAGGGGCTTATTTGTATTAGTGCTTATACTAACATCCACAGGGCATCCAAATATATCAAAATTGTAAAGATTCACAATCCACCCAATTTTCAAAATTTCCCAAAACTTTGTAGTACCTTTAACCGTTTTGAAGAAAAAAAAAGACGGGTAAGTGCTCTTATCCCAGCCCCCCCCCCCCCCCCTCCCCGGTTGGCTGATTCAGTGCGAAATATTTTCTCACAAATTGGGAAGAAAAGAAATTGTGCTCCTAACTCCCCCCCCCCCCCCCCCCCCCCCCCCCGCTTATTCGACAGCTGGTTGATTCGGCGAATTATTTGCAATCACAAGACCTTGATTAATCTGATTAATATTATTAAAGTCAAACACCTATACCAACGACATCCATTTTGAGACACGTTTTTCTATTATATGCACCATAAGTGCGAGTTTCAACAGAATATATCAAAACGATGACACTGACATGCATTTATGCGATAGTCTAATTTCTTTGTGTTAAAAACGAAAGGGGTCATGTGTTCCTCTTGTATATGAGTGTAAAACACACTTTCATTAATAGATGGGGATGTGTATACACAGAAGAACCAATGAGAAGATAATTATGAAAATATGTTATTACATAACTATGCTGTGGTACTGGAAATTAGCTTTTAAATACAATATATAGAAAATATAGAAAATATAGAAACACGAGTCGAGAATTCATTATATTTTGTGTTCATGTTTTCTAAAAAAAATATGCGAGTCCTATTTTCTCCCTTTTTAGGCTTTAGAATTTATACAAAACACCTTCAAATGGAAAACATTCTGTATACCACCATTTAGCCGATGGGCGAATAGTTTCTCCAAACAACGATGTAATTCAGCTCCCTTGATAATTTACACAGTTCGTGTTTAATATATACAAAAGACCCCTGGGTACGTCAACAAACTCGTCAAGTGAAGTGAAAGTAACAATAAAGTACATTTAGACATAATGAGTAACAAAATGAAAAAGTGAAAAATATTTATGTATGGGTATAAGAGAGCTTATAAAATTTTGAAATATAAATCTGAGTCTCTTTTGCTATATTTCCTTCTGATTTAAACGATTCATTAAGCATACATAAAGGCTCCCCCTATTTTTTTTCTCTCCTCCCCCTCTTTCTCTCCCACATCCCTATGTATCTACCCATCTCTAACTCACTATCATCCTTCCTCTCTCTCTCTCTCTCTCTCTCTCTCTCTCTCTCTCTCACATCATCGTCATCATCACCATATTATTGGAATATTTTCTTATCGCACAAACCCACCACGCAAAGTGTTCAAGGCGCTCAATATATTTGTTGTGACAGTTGCACTTAAATTCTTTATCACCCAAGTCATTTGTTTCTAGTACTATTGATGCATGACATGAATACACATATATTTGTAATAGCACTTCCTCAGGCAAGGTGCCTAGTATAGCGCCACCTATTGATAATGACTTGATATCAAACTCTCAGAAGGCTACAAGAACATGGTTGTGTTGAGGTCCAAGGATCCCCTTTTTGCCAGCGCATCATGGGGATTTCAGTCTTAAGATTGTCATTATGTCAGGCAAAGAGTTTTCACTGTGGCTGCAGCGAGGTCGATCTCAAATAAATAGTCTAAACAAAGGCTTCTACGGGAATTGTATCTTTAATTGGAGTTTCATTTTCGTTCCAGTAAATTCCGTGAAAACTGTGGATAAATCACAGATAAATAATCATAAGTACAAGTACATCATAGCATAATCAATATAGCAATAACACAGTCTCTATTCTAGTCCATCTGCATTAAATGGCTTTACATAAATACAAACTCACACTACAAGTATCACAACTAGACTTCACTATAGCATGTTTAAACAATTAACTAAACAATTATAAATTCTGAATTTCTACTTAGTGCTTCAGCACTCTCATAATATATCATCACATTATTTAACAATATCTTCACTATCATCATTGTTCTTCATATCAAATCAAATGTACATATTAAACCAGCATGGGCTTGCATGTCTTACACTACATACTAACATCAACATCTCTCAGTATGAAGTACAAAATACACACACTAATTTACACTTTATGTTTCAACAATTCATAGAAATAGATTCAATTCCCGTAGAAGCCTTTGTTTAGACTATTTATTTGAGATCGACCTCGCTGCAGCCACAGTGAAAACTCTTTGCCTGACATAATGACAATCTTAAGACTGAAATCCCCATGATGCGCTGGCAAAAAGGGGATCCTTGGACCTCAACACAACCATGTTCTTGTAGCCTTCTGAGAGTTTGATATCAAGTCATTATCAATAGGTGGCGCTATACTAGGCACCTTGCCTGAGGAAGTGATATTACAAATATATGTGTATTCATGTCATGCATCAATAGTACTAGAAACAAATGACTTGGGTGATAAAGAATTTAAGTGCAACTGTCACAACATGGCTCCTTTAAATTAAGAATTAATTTACTCTAAGAACGCCATTACAAATAAACAAAATGGTTGACAGCCTCGGCTAAATCTAAAGCATCAGAATACAATTGTAAAGCTTAAAACTTGCATAGCATAATATATGTCGCTTAAATTCAAAATCACACAAGTACGAACAAAGTACTCATGTTATAATACACTGTCCAAAAAATGGAATTAAGTACATAATCAAATAGAAGCATTTAAATGGTGAATCTTAGATTATACATCATATTCTTCAAACAGTCATCCGAAGTCTCTCGGACCCTGAAAAAACAAACAAATGCATAAATTAGATATCAGTATTTTTGACTTGAGTCTGTACTTTGCACATTCACTAAATCAATTCTCGGTGAATTAAAGTTCAAATTAAAGGCAATGTCTGAAGTTTGATAATTTAAGTTATAGTTCGTAAATAAAAGTATCGGTCTTCACAGTCCTGTGGCTCCTTGGCCGGGAATTCTTCCTGGTCTACGTTCGAAACAAGAAGAACTAGCTTGAATAGGGCGATCGAAGTAACTCGAGGTACTCTGTCTCTCCCTCACTCCACCCATGTGGCTCGAAGTAGGTACATTGCATTTGAAGGCAATGAAGTCACACTCCTCTCTCTGAAGAAAGTCCTTCACTCTTAGGATGTCATCATTGTCTATGAAGGGGTCAAGATGATGCAGGTGACTGGTGGTCTTACAGTGACGTCTTCTTTCTCTTTCATTGTGGCGTCTATCACCCTCTACTGCTGTCATTACATCGAAGGTCTTCCTTTGAGTCAACTTTATGATCTCCCTTTCAGCCTGCAGGAGTTGTTCAGCAGATAGAGGTTCTATCACAACATTCTCGACACCACCTTTCTCTTCTCTCTTGTCCCATCTTGCATAGCAACGTCTAGGTAAGTAAGATCTGAGACGTACACAGTTTGCCACAGCTTTCTTCGCTCGACACCAACTAGAGAGATTATCAAATCGTTCCAACTCGAGCTTGTCTACTTTCTGCACATGGGTCCGACTTTTCACTTCAGGATCTTTAGAAAGATCTACAGCTTCTGGCTTTCCCTCATCTGGAGTGAAGTCGGCCTCTAGAAGTCGATCAACATGAAGAGGTGCTTTCTCTTCCTTCATGGTCGCTGAATGAGTGAAGTTCATTTCTGATCGATGTCCATTTACATGTAGCTGTACCTCATCAGGCACAAATCGTACTGTTGTGTGATGGCTCACACCCAAAGGATCGTTGTGATCATCGGCATGCCCTGCCTTTACTGTGCCAACAATGCTCCATCCTAGATCCGTCTGGATCGCGTATGGACCTCTATCATCAGGAGAGTGGATGACAGCACGTGGAGCAAGAGCCTTGGCACAGTCGTAGCCGATCAGGAGTCCTATTTCAACATCTTGAAGAGGAGCTATCATGTCAGCAATCCTGGTCAGATGTCGGAAGGATCTTGCCATGTCAGGAGTAGGGATATGATATCGACCTCGCTGCAGCCACAGTGAAAACTCTTCTGTGTGATGACATCAGATCAAGCAGAGTGGTTCATTTCAAGAAGTGAATCTTCCATCACTAGCTAGAGACCGTCATCATGTCTGAAGGAGAAGAAGCGAGCAAAAGGGATAGAAAACCCACAGAGAAGGGTATCAAGCACCAAGCTGATGTCGCATCGAAGTCATGGAAAGTCGCTATTCGACTTTGGTGTAGAATGGCAAATAAGCATCGACAGCTTATTGTAGAAGACGACATCAAAGCAGAGGTGATCAAGGAATCCCGCAACAACGTACAGGAAGCTATGGACAAAGCCATTGTTGTACAACAAGAGCTCGCTGATTTAGATCCTTCAGCAAATCTCGATGATGATGGTGAAGACAGGCTTGATGAGATGGAAGAGGAGCATTCATCCTTGATGCGAAAGACCATGCGAGTCATTCTGCAGTTAAAAGGCGGAACTTACTCTTCAAAGTCTGGTTCCCGCTCACCAAAACCAAGAGTTCGAGACTGGGTCAACGAACAAGCACCCGTCTTTCCCATGGAGTCTGCAGTTAAGAAAGATGATGAAGTTATTCATCAACCAGGAGACAAGCCCAGCAACGAAGATGTTCTCGCCAACAGTTTAAAGGAGCTGCTCTGCTTGAACAGACTACCTCTTCCGGAGCCCGGACATTTCTCAGGCAATCCGCTTGAGTATACATCATGGAAGAGAAGCTATGACGCCTTAATCGAGCATCGAGGAATTCCCATCGAAGAAAGGTTCTACTTTCTTTTAAAGTATCTCAGTGGTGAGCCGAGATCCCTGGTTCAAGGTTATTCCATGATCGGAGATGCTGCAGGACGAGGCAAAGAAGGTATTGGAGCAGAGATATGGAGATCCATTTGTGGTATCCAATGCATATCGTGATAAGCTAGACTCCTGGCCAAGAGTGGGTTCCAGAGATGCGTTTGGTCTAAGGAGACTTGGAGACTTTTTGAAGCAGTGTGACACAGCTTCAAAGTATGTTCATCACTTAAGCCATCTTGATGATGAACGAGAAAACCGGAAGCTACTGATGAAACTCCCAGATTGGTTGGTCGTGAAATGGAGCAGAAAGGTCGTGCAGTGGAGGCGAGAGTGGGGGACATTCCCACCCTTCTCTATTTTCACGGAGTTCATTGAAGAAGAAGCTATAGTAGCTTGTGACCCTGTATCCTCTCTACAATCTCTGCAGACCTCGAATGAAAGGAAGAAATCAGCTACTTCCAGCTTTATGCAGACAGAAACTCATCATCAGAATCAGAGAGATGGCTCTGCTGAGAGAGAGACTTTTTCATGCATCTTCTGCAAGGGTCGACATCACCTCACTGAATGTTCTTCCTTCAACTCAGAGACGATGCAGAAGAAGAGAAAGATTGTTATGGAAAATGGACTCTGTTTCGGCTGCCTTCAGAAGGGACATATATCGAGGAGATGCACGAAGAGAGATACATGCTCTTCATGCAGAGGGAATCATCCTACTGTTCTACATGATGATGAGTGGACAGAAAGACGACATGTTACAAACAGAGAAAGGGATAACATTGAAACCTTGGAGTCAAAATCCTATGCATCGAATTCTGATTCCAGTCACTCTACAAAGTCAACGATGATCGTTCCAGTGTTGCTGTCTCACGAGTCTTGCGACAAGGATAAATTGGTGTATGCCTTGCTGGACACTCAATCTGACACATCCTTTATTCTCACGAAAACTAAGGAGGCGATGGGAATTAAAGGAACAGAGGTAAACCTGCTACTCTCTACCATGACCAAAGCGAATGAGAGAACTGCAAGTGAAAAGGTGACTGGTCTTCAGGTGAAAGCATTCAACGACTCCACGAAGAACATCAACCTCCCTTCTACCTTCACGAGAGACACCGGCTCTGATTGGCTCACAGCATTAAAGGAAATCTTCCTACCGGTACACATTATACACCTGGATTAAGAGTGCTAAAGTAGATTAATATCTTGCCACAGTCCCACGGCGGGACTCGAAACGCGAACCGTGTGATCTACAGAGACTGACGACGTAAAGACCACGACACCTCTATATCATCATCAACATCGGTTTGTGTTCTCTCTCTCCCTCTCTCTCTCCATCTCTCTCTCTCTCTCTCTCTCTCTCTCTCCTCTCTCCATCTCTCTATCTCCTCTCTTTCTCTCTCTTCTTCCCCTTTATCTTCTCCCCCTTCTCGATTTAGTTTTATGCTTGTTTGTGAGTCGATGGGGTGCTCTTGGCCCCTGACGCTTCGCCACTAGCTGGGTGTCAGCCAAATTCTGTTTTCCTTCCAGGTACTTGAAAGCTAAACAGTCTTGCATCCAGTGTCATCATCATCGATAACGGGGGGGGGGGGGCAACATAAATACAAACATCGTATAATTACATAGCATTTGATTTTCAATTAATCTATCACCGAATAGTGTATTTTTATGTAAAATATTATCCAACCGTATAACGCCAATAATTATAGGCAATATATCATCAAAAGCAATATAGGTCTAAACGCGGTACAAATTAGATGTCATTTTAGTTTAATCATTACCTTATATGGTACTTTAGTGTAAAAGAGGTCGTCATATTGACATGAACAGCTATGTACATTATAAACTAGAATTACAGTTTCTAAATTGTATTCATAAAATTATCTATTAAGAAGCAGTATCTAGGGCTGCAGTATACTGAACGCGTGAAGGGTGCATTTTCAACACTGTTCTATTTCCAACAGTTTATTAAACCCCTTCAAGTATCCCACGGACGGCAGTACAGCCCCCTCCACAAATCTGGAGACCCAAAAAGTACATCCCCTATCCGGGGAGGTTTTCACCGCCCCCCCCCCCCGATAATTATATTGGATACGTCATTTTGAATGTGCGAATCTGTTAGAAATCAGTTCAGTTTCAGTTCAGTTTGTTTTATTGTTATCATTTCGCAGCCTCAGCTGAATTACATGACAATTTACAATCATATTAAAAATAACATCACAATTCATTTCTAAACAACATATTTCATAACACAATGCAAAGGACATACATTATACAAAATACTTTACATGTACTATAATTAATATTAGTTAATCTGAGAAACATAAATACAGTTTTTTAACCTATTTCCATAAAATTTCTTATAATAGCTCGTCTGTAGTTGAAGGAGTATTTGTGTTTGTTTTAAACAGTAAGAATGAATATAATTCATTAATTTCCATAAAAGAAAGAGAAAAAAAATATGGATGGAATACTTTTAACTTTGATCAAGAGCCACTTATTTACATACTTATCTTTGAATGTTTCGTATCATAATTTCAGGCTACATAATTATATTTACCTTGTTATATCGTAATTGGTCAGGAGAACGAAGGAAATATTCGAAAATACCAATGCACCATATATACCGGGTTGCGTCATTACCGGGTTCTTGGACCACCACTCCATACCACAACCTTACCGCACCGAACATTATAACTGGGTAAATTCAAGATTGTTTCAATGCAGATAATGACCGGTAATTGTTATAGGAGAGTTGGATAGTTGTCCTAGGAAATTACTGCCCTAGGACAGTGGGGAATTATTTGGAGGCACATGCCCCCCCCCCCCTCACAAAACAATCCGATGTACTTGAATTAAGGTTGTGGTCAGGATATGGTCATAATAAAAATACAAAAATTATCTCATTTGGAAAATGTAACATCAGACAACAATGATAATGTTAATAAAATTCAATCACATATAATTGTGATCAATAAATATTGTACAGTGCATAAGAGATACTGAATTCCAAATCCTTACATTGTAGAGGTACATGATATTTTTCTAACGATGAAAACACTGACAGTGACCAATTAATAGCAAAAACATTTTAATTCAAGCAAAATATCAATCTATATATCGACACTCACAATTTCACAAAACATATACAAAACATATACACAGACACATAAATTCGTTCCAATTAATTGTTAAGATCAATAAATTCGGTGGGAACACAGTAACTTTAAAACAAATTATAAATAAAAGACCGTTGGCAATGAGTAAAGATGAAGGCAATGCAGCTACAGAAAATGAGACCAACAGCTCCCGAGACCGATACGTTGGTCTCGAGAGCCTTCTTCCAAACTTCCTGAGGGTTTAGGAGACCGACACATCGTCGATATCGTGGGCTGTCGCATTTCGGTTTTCTTAAACGGCACAGCGAGTCGAATACAATGTTGAAGTAGTGATAAAGAGCCACTATAATAGAAAGCTGCTTCCGAGGGAGACCAACACGTATCACATTCTAACGTATATACCAGCCTGTCCTAAAACAGAGAAAAGAATGAGGATAAAACATGAGAACTAAACACGTTGACCCTTCCGTTATTTTTAGACAACTGAATTCTGTTATTTCATTACAAATTTATTCTAAGATCATTTAAAGATAACCCTACAGAGTTCGGGATTCTAAAACTACAACGTCTGGGTGCCTGCATGTACATACACTAATCAAGAGAATACTTGAGCATTACTTTTAATGTTTCAGATAGCTAAAATATACAAAGAAGAAAACAGGTACCCAGTGAACATGAGACGCTTACTGTCAATAACTGGATATTAGGGAACATACATAAATTTATCTCAGCATGTAATTAACTTATACAGGAAATATACTACGTAAAGATCAATAGATCGATAATTTTGTGGAGCAGTATACATAATACATTAAGTAACAGCGATGTATAGGCATTTTGAAAAAAGGGACAGAAAAAGACAGAGAGAGAGAGAGAGAGAGAGACGGGGGTGAGAATGGAAAGATATAGACTGAGAGTGAGAGAGGAAGAGAGAGAGAGAGAGAGAGAGAGATAGATAGATAGAGGGGTGGAAAATACACTATAATTGCACCAACCCCACCCTTTCAGAATAGACATTTGGTACGCCAAAGACAGACATGCACGTTTGACGCCCACGTTTATGCAGTATTCCCCACGGTAACCTCTGTAAGTAGTACCACTGTATTTTACCTGACGTCTAGTTTCCCCCGATGGATAACTTGTTAATTAAGTGGGAGAATGGAGCAAGGGTCCTTGGATCATTTGTTGCCCAGGGAAATAACAAGACACGGTCAGTTTTCTCTTAAACACAACAATCTCCGAACCCCTATGACTTGCTTTCATACTTATACAATAAATTAATGTATACAGAATATGCAATTTTTATCATACTTATTTTCTTTAATCCTTCAAATTAGGACATGTCTATTTTCTTTGAAGTATGGGATTACGAAAGTTAATGGAAATGGTTATTGCTTCAAAGGAGGCAAGGTGAGCGGGTTATTTATAATGCGGATTTTTGTGGGGGCGACAGAACACGACATGACCGAGAAATTTAACAGATAGTTATAGTTTATGCCTGAAAGACTGTTTAAGATGTGAAAAGATGATTGTGCTCAAGAAAAACTGACCTTTCATAACAAATTGAGTTTCTCCTATTGAAGTGTGGATAGACGTTCTAGGCGGCGACGAGGGCGAGGGCGAGGGCGAGAGCGAGGGTGTGAGGGGGGGGGGGGGGGGGCTTCAGCCTTCTCTCCGGAACCTTAGATAACCAATTTTCTGGCAACCGTCACTTCATAGTCGGGCAGGAAGGTGGATATTATTCTAATTTAATAAATGTTTGAATAGAGTCGAATCTAGAATAATAGAAGAGTCCTCAGGCCCGCTGTCAGCCCCTCCCCCCCCCCCCCCCCCTCGCCATTATTTCTCTCTCTGTATGGTATATTTTCTCTCAATATTTTTGTTGGGGATCAATTGCTACTAGTATAGATTCACTAAATTTTCTGTTATAATTGGACACACCCTATATAATCAGAGGAGTGTTGATCTATCTCAGCAATGTGGAAGGGGTACATCGAGTGCAAACATACATTTCCAAGCATAAGGTAACATAGATAAATCAGTATCGATGAGAACGCCCCTCCCCTCCCTAAGAATCAACACCTATGTATTAGCCACCCCTAACACTAAATAAATAATAAACGTTTATAATATACCTACCCTTTGATATATGGCTCCACCGAGGAGTAAAGCATAGTTCAAGATGGCCATCATATCAGCTAGAGCGATGTTGAAAGGAAAGATGTTATGTTGCTGTCGCAGTTTCTAGTTGAAGATAAAGACTAGAACCGTGATGAAAGCATGGAGTTACTAACTTCATAATGAAAGATATCAAAAGGGCGGAAATAGTGATTGCCCATTCACTCGAGTCAAGATGGAATCAATGTAGGCTGCAATAATGATCAGTAAGAACCGTGGCCATCTAAACCTATCAAGTACAATTTATCTTATTCATCATCCTCAGATTTCGGACAGGTATTTATACAGTTGCTATATAATTAAAAAAAATTGTGTGCTCAATTTATTTTGAATTAATCCAAAGAGAACAATATTATACATAACTAAACAAAATGGACTCTGTCAAAAAGATCCGGGCATCATTATGTTAACGTTAAAAACAGATAATTAAAGGGCACAGATTATATGTTTTCTGATTTCGACAAGACAGACATTGACGCCCACGTCATAATTAAAGGGCACAACATTAAAACAGCAATTACACGATTTCCAAGTCTCTGGTGAATTTCCAGGTTGGTTTTCCTATCCATGAAAGTATCTACTAAGTTTTGATTTATTGACATCTCAATGATAACGTTTTTGATATTGGTTTGGTCAGGTTGTAAATGCCGTGGAAGATTGTTTAAGAAGAAGCAGACTAGCCGTTAAAAAATGTTGTATTCCCCTTTGCGACCGACCCCAAAATCTTGAAATCTACGGTAGGCTTTTTAAAAAAAAAGTTTTTTTTAAAAGTTTTTTTCGAAAAAAAAATGTTTAATGAATAAAAAAAATATGTATTAAAGCATCAAAAGCTAAGAAATATCAGCTCAAAGAGGAAGAAAAAAGTTTTAAAAAGATTTTCGACCGACCCATGTTTTGGCGCCTAAAGGGCAATACAACTTCTTCTTTTTTAGGCCCTAGAGTAAAACGTCAAATACCAGTGCTATACAGGGAGTATCAATAAAAGTTTACCCAACTTTGGTAGCTCCTCATTGGAAATTCATAACCAATATGATTTTGGAATTTCTTTCATGATGAAGAGTAACTTATTTTCTGTCCAATAATACCCTATCCACAATATTTCTGCCACTGGTGAATGAGCACCAGGGTCTTTAAAAAGTGTTGTCAAAATCGCCTTGTTCCAGTTTGGGCTTAATGAGCCAATGTGGGTTAAGCCATTATGCATGTGCTTCTGTCTTAAATCCTTTTTAATTTCTTTCATGATGAAGAGTAACTTATTTTCTGTCCAATGATACCCTATTCACAATATTTCTGCCACTGGTGAATGAGCACCAGGGCCTTTAAAAAGTGTTGTCAAAATCGCCTTGTTCCAGTTTGGGCTTAATGAGCCAATGTGGGTTAGGCCATTATGCATGCATGTGATTCTGTCTTAAATCCTTTTTAAAGTGTGCCTTGTGCTTCAGCGCTTCATTGTTTAAAATGATGCAATATAACAAGGCTTTCATAGAACCTAGTTTCAATCGACAGGATAACCTTTAATTCTTACTAATTTCTTGTCTCATGATATCTAAGATCTCTCTGCTCACTTCTCCACTGCTTCCACACGCATAAGGAGCATAACGTGTTTATCTCGAATAGAGATCAAAAATTCAAAGGTTACTAAACCCAAATGCAAGAAAGAACATTTATGATGATAGATATCAAAGAAATTGACAGCAGATTTTCATTTAAAAGAAGATATCATCCTAGATAAAGTTTATCCATTTTGTATCCCTCAATGAAGGGATGCGCATGAAGTCAAGATTGTAATCATCATAACGAAGAAAATATCATAACTTTTGCTTGTAATAAGCATTTCTTTGAGTTTGAGATGATGTTAACACTTTTTTCAACTGCCTAATAGTCAATGTAAATAAAAGGATCAATTGTTTTGGAATGAGATAAAACATACATAATGGCTTTTGACCCACAATCATTGCTTCATCATAACGAAGAAAATATCATAACTTTTGCTTGTAATAAGCATTTCTTTGAGTTTGAGTTGATGTTAACACTTTTTTCAACTGCCTAATAGTCAATGTAAATAAAAGGATCAATTGTTTTGGAATGAGATAAAACATACATAATGGCTTTTGACCCACAATCATTGCTTCAGCCCAAACTTGGTACAAGAGGATTTTGACAATATAGTTTGATTGAGAATCCTTCTGTTCATTCATCCTTTGCAGCACAATTATGAAAATGGTATCATCAGACAGGGTATTATAGTTCTTCATTACAATAGAATATGATTAAAAGTCACACAGGTTATATCTTTTTAATTAAAAGCTACCAAAGTTAGGTAAACTTTTTATTTTGATACGCACTGACTGATACAAAGTTTTCAGTGCTGCAAGAAGCCATCGTAGACAATTACCGGATTCAGAATAACTAAAGCTTTCCAAAATAGCGGAATCATTATAGAGATGGCATTTGCTAAAAAATCTATTTTTGACGCAAGCTATTTTCATATTTCGTCTTATAGTTTCTGTATAAGTATAATGAAAGAAGCACGAAACGAACATTAAGAAATGGAAAATGACTGCATTATTGTTTGGTGTTGGAACATGCTAAAGCAATAACTCACAATGTATTCGGTTACCATGGCAACACAATTCTAATTTGCAATAATATTTTCTTTTTTCATTCCAGCGCCAGGTGCTTAAAACGTGTTGTTCATTAAATCAAACAGTATAATCTTCTTACACAGAAGCTTCTTGAGTGAGCTGCCAAAGGGATTACCCAACCAAGTACAGCCTATAAATCGTACATTCAAAGATTAAACCAAGTAATAATGTAGGCTTGCAAATTATTCTAAAACATTAAAATCTCGTTTTCAATAAGCGAGTGAATATATTACAGTAGTCTATATAAGGAAATCACCTGGTACATTATGATTGCGATCACGTTATAAAAAGGGGCGCTGCTATTATTATGGAAAGTGTGAGTGTCAGATCGATTTAATTGACAAGTTACCCAAAATTCTTACAACTCAGATTTTCACGCTTTGTGAAACAGGTTAGAAACCTGTCGTCAGATTTTCAAATTTCAAATTTGTCAAACAAGACTTTGTATACAAGCAAAAACTAAAACTAAAATTCATCAAGTAATCAGACTTTCCGAAGAAAAGAAAAAAGACTTGGAGGGGGGGGGGGGGGGGTCGACAGAAAACTTAAAATGTGTGTCACAACTAAATCCCTAGACAGCCACGCCCCTGGTTCGGAATTTACAGAAAAAACAAGAATACAAGAATAAAATCCTCTGTTGCAGGTGAATACAGTTTGTTCATCAGCCAACACATTTATATACTATAGGTATCAGCTGTCAAGTAACAGTTGTTGAAAATCAGAGAAAAGCGCACTGTTTGAAGAATAAACTTCTCTTGGACTTGTTCCATGAAAAACATGTTACACGGAGTGCTTGATATAGGGCCTAAACAATACTCAGTGTCACGTCGAATCACCGTACAGTCAAGAAGAAATAATTTGTAGCTAGTTAGTGACTGTACATGATACCTACATGTGCTCTCTTTCAGTGTCACTGTCATACCCATTGCAAACGAGGCGTCATTTTGATTGCACGCGGTACTCTAGCATGTGAAGATGATTAGCCAATACTTAGTTATCCAATGCACGCATTCACGTTTCCATTCTCACACGGTGCGTCAATGATCGCACCAGCCGCTGACCTGCGTCAGCAATTGACGCGTTGACTGTATACAACGAGCCGATAAATCGAAAGAATAATTCTTTTCGGTCACGGCGCGAATATATTTTTGATACGCATCTGTTTAGATAACGGAGCATAATGCCGAGTACAAGGTGTCATTTTTATTTGGCAATTACTACACCAGTTTAAAAGAATTGGTACCACGGTCAATAGCGAACCATATTGAAATACAGGTAGGCTGCACACCCATGTTCTACACGAACCCATTGTTTTTTGTGGATGTTTAGTCATATCTCCATACCGCCTTTTTTCTGATCAAAGCAAACCATTTGCGCTAGCTAGGTGCACCCCTGTGTCAATAAGTTACGTCAGCTGTGCCTATATAGAGGCTGCGTCTAGGCCAGTATTGTGCATTATATTGTCTGAGTGTAGGTCTACTTTATTGACGTGATGAAAATAGCACCTCGTATACTAATCGTCATTGTGGTTCATTTTTGCTAATACTCCTCTGGAATGGATGGGTGGCTCTATATAGCTATACAGTGTCATTACCAAACATCAATGATGATTAGCGCAGTCTACGTATTGGGTACATTGGTAGATTGTTAATACTTCATGTATTCACTGGGTAGAGACGTCTACGCTTGCATGATGATACCCTCGACAATAGGGAACGGAATTCCTCTAAACGAACCCAATAGACCAGCACATCGGAGATCCAACTGAGGAGGAAAAACAACTCACTGACGAGATAGAGAAATGCGTTAAGGACATCATCTTTGGAGAACGCCCTCAGAGTGACAATGGATCCGCCTAACCATCCGGCAGTGGTGGTCACATAGATGATCAGGAATGTCTTCAAGACTCGTTTGTTCTCTTTCAATCGTTGAACCATGTCTACCCCGTCACTTTGGAGCGTACTGAACGTCGAGATTCCACGATAAATTAGAAGATTGAACATTCCAGCCATGATCGCGAAGAGAAGGAAGAAGGAGGTTACCATGATGAAGAAACCGGCTTCGGTTAAGAAGGGCGTTGATACTGCTAACACTCCAGCGGTGACGACCCAAGATCCGACGCCCAACACTGCACATCGGGAAGTGGTGACGAGCTGACGATTACCGAAAGGATCGAGTACGACGTTGAAGTAGCGATAAAGAGCCACCAGTACGATGCTTTCATAGGAGACCAACATGTACGTACATTGTAACGCATACCCCAAGGGGTCCTGGACAAAAGGATAAGATAAGAAAGGGTAAAATGTTGATAATGTCTTTATCACCTGGAATATACCGTTACGTTTGTCTCCTTACAGCTAAAATGAGAGAGAGAGAGAGAGAGAGAGAGAGTGAGAGAGCGGGAGAAAGAGAGAGAGAGAGAGGGTGAAATTGGGAGAGAAAATCATAAAAGAGAGGGGAGGGAGAGAGGGGGAAAGGGAGACAGACAGACAGAGAGAGAAGAGAAAGAATGAGCAAGAGAGAGAGAGAGAGAGAGAGAGTGGGGGAGCTGGAAGAGGGGGTGGCAGAGAAAGAAAGAGAGACATACATAGACAGAGGGGGGGGGGGACTTAAATCTTGAAACTGTTGAAACTCGTACAACTATAGAAAGGGATATTTAGCGAGAATGTGACAGCAGTTCATTCGTAACACGAGGTTATATATTTTGCTGGCGCAACACTGCGTCAGTGATATTTGACGCGTCATATTACACCACACAAAAAGTGAATGTAAAATGAACAGTGCAATGCTTGCTTTGAAAATCTGGTATGTAGGCTCGATTGCCTTTACGTTACATGCTTGGTCAGCACAGGTCACAGGCGCAGGTCAGGGCGCAGGACATGGCGCAGGTCATAACACAATCGAAAAGACGCCTCGTGTGCAAGTGCGTTATAGAGTAAATTACACGATAGCGTTAAAAATGATACCCAATGCATCGCTGGTAGTCAATTCACTTCATTCGTGAGCTATTCTAGAAACAGAAAAGTCGATCATTTATATCAACACTTTTATTGCATGTTTCTAGCGGTAAAACATTGACGTCGACAGCAATAGGCAACTAGAAGAGCAGCTCCTTTGCGATCATATTTTTAAAGATCAAGGTTTTTAATAGATTGTTAACAATCACCATTTTTTTAAAATGAATAGTGGCGATAATTAAAAGCGTCAGTCTGATGATGCCTCCAGCAATGAGTAGGCGAAAGTCTCGCAGGTAAAACAAACTTTTTGATTGTGAAACTATGAAAATTCAATTTAATGAATATACTCTCTTTTCGTCTCTGACGTATATACGAATCGCAATTATTCTGGATTTTTAGTCTGGAAGTAATAGGGTCATACACGGCTAGATGTGACGGGAGAAATCCGGATAATAATTAGTTGTCATAAGAGCAATATAGGCCTAGAGTTTTTTAGATTTTTAAGATGTACTTTGGGGTTCGTACTGTCAAATTCCATTTCAGTCAACAATAGATATCAACATGAGGTGGTTTCAAATCAAGATTTTAAATAGAATATTATATATGAAGGACAGTTTGTTAAGATTTGGTGTAGTGGCTGACAAGAAGTGTACTTTTTGTAGTAACAATGATGAAACTATCATACTTGTTTTTCCGCCCAGATCATCAATCACCATTTTTTTAAAATGAATAGTGGCGATAATTAAAAGCGTCAGTCTGATGATGCCTCCAGCAATGAGTAGGCGAAAGTCTCGCAGGTAAAACAACCTTTTTGATTGTGAAACTATGAAAATTCAATTTAATGAATATACTCTCTTTTCGTCTCTGACGTATATACGAATCGCAATTATTCTGGATTTTTAGTCTGGAAGTAATAAGGTCATACACGGCTAGATGTGGCGGGAGAAATCCGGATAATAATTAGTTGTCATAAGAGCAATATAGGCCTAGAGTTTTTTAGATTTTCAAGATGTACTTTGGGGTTCGTACTGTCAAATTCCATTTCAGTCAACAATAGATATCAACATGAGGTGGTTTCAAATCAAGATTTTAAATAGAATATTATATATGAAGGACAGTTTGTTAAGATTTGGTGTAGTGGCTGACAAGAAGTGTACTTTTTGTAGTAACAATGATGAAACTATCATACATGTTTTTCCGTCCAGATCATCAATCACTATTTTTTTTAAATGAATAGTGGCGATAATTAAAAGCGTCAGTCTGATGATGCCTCCAGCAATGAGTAGGCGAAAGTCTCGCAGGTAAAACAACCTTTTTGATTGTGAAACTATGAAAATTCAATTTAATGAATATACTCTCTTTTCGTCTCTGACGTATATACGAATCGCAATTATGCTGGATTTTTAGTCTGGAAGTAATAAGGTCATACACGGCTAGATGTGACGGGAGAAATCCGGATAATAATTAGTTGTCATGTAAGAACAATATAGGCCTATGTTCCCAGACAAGTTGATACTTACATAAATTAATAGATCAATAGATCAATCAAAATGACTTTTTTTTGGGGGGGGGGGGAGCACATCCGGCCTTGCCCCTTTTTAAAACGTGATTATATAAACCTTTAGTACATAAAACAAAAATTGTGTGCCCCCCCCTTGTTGAAATGTGTGTCCCTTAAACGTTAGACCACAAAACATCATTACCCTATTTATGCTTGCAGGATTTTTAGTATTCGTAATTGTGTCACACCTCCTCTTACAAACTCTGTACCAGTCTTTCATGAAGTATCTCCATCACTTAAGGAAGTGATTTCGACAAATCCATCTCACTTCGTTGGCCTCCTTACTTGCGGTCTTGAAATCCACCGGTCGATTTCCTTGTAAAGGGGGCCCACCGTTCCCCTGTCGCCTCTCTGATTATTCCGAAATGCACGAATAGGACCTCTTTATCTACATCATGTTTATACAATTATTTGGGGTAATTTTATACCGTGCTCTATATCTACGATCTAATCTACGCACACGAAAGAACAAAAAAGAAGGAGATTGTTCAATATCTTTGGGTGGCCTGAAAATATAAGAACAACATTTCATATCGTTGTAATCGATTTTCTTATAGTATTAATACTTTGACATTTAAACAAACATCATATGAATTTCTTTTAATTAAAACAGATAGGGCCTATTTCTCATTTGTATGTTAAATTGGTGCTCTTATTATCGGATCTTAAGATTGTATTTGTCATAGCATTAATACTTTGATATTTAAACAAAAGGTCATACGAATTTTATTTTTTATTAAAAAAGAAAGGGCCAATTTCTCATTTGTATGTTAAACTAGCGCTATCATTATTGGATCGTGAAATTGATTAAAAACAACCTAAACCAGCTTTCCGGTCCGACTACGATCCTTTTTTAAAATATAAATGTCTATATTTTCCTGATTGAGATTCGTATTGGCAATAAATATCATACAATTCAAAATTATGGGATATTTCAGGCTTCTGTGTGGAGGAAATGCCAAAACCGCTTTGAGTCGGATCTTCATAAACTGAATCTCCAAAGGGGCTTTATGTTCAAATAAAGATACTCTTCTTATGTATATTTAAAACATATTTTTTGTTCAGGGGGAGGGGAGAAAATACATGTATAATGTTATTCAAATATTCAAACTTTACGCGTAGTTCAAGTTTTGTCACTCATTGTCAATAATTTGAATTTGGTTTGTTTTGGTTTTTATTGAGCATTTTATTTTAAAATGATACGGCTAGATTTATCTTTTCAAAGCCATTAATTTAATGACCCTTTTTTTCCTGGAGGTCTAACTTGATTAGTGTATTTCTTTGTTTTATGTCGAACATTACATTTCAAAATCAATCTACGTAAGAGGGAGATGAAAAACTGTTGCCCCATCGCCAATCCTTATATGAAAATTCCATTTAGCGTGATAAGGAATTTGTTAAAATTGTTATTTTTGAGTGTGCATACAAATAAATTTGTTTTGCTTATTGCTGTTTTTGTTGTGGTTGTTGTTGTTTTACATAAAATATTTTAATCAATTTTTAAATATTAGATTCTTTCAGGCAATTATTCACATTGGTTACTTTTGTTCAGAATACTTCTTGATTGCTATTTTTCAATTACTGTTTTAATCATATTTTATGTTTCCAGAGATTCAATCTATAAAACGAAATCTAAATAAAATTTCAAAATTCCATGAAATAAATAATAAACCTTTATACTGTACCTACCCTGTGGTATATGGCTCCACCAAGAAGTAAGGCATAGTTCAAGATGGCCATCATATCAGCTAGGGCGATGTTAAAAGGAAAGATGTTATGTTGCTGTCGCAGTTTCTTGTTGAAGATAAAGACTAGAACCGTGATGAAAGATATCAAAAGGGCGGGAATGGTGATCGCCCATTTCACTTGAGTCAAGATTGAATCGATGTAGGCTGCAAGGATTTCGTGATCAGAAAGAAACTTCTCCGTAGTATTCATAACATCCATTATTTCGACCTCAAACGGCTATCATCTGAGTTAGATAGAAGTTTCTACTGACGCGAATCAATCTACAAAGACTATAAATAAAACGTAACTTGATCCGATACTTGTGTAGGGATGACTAAAATCGAACTGTCAAATAGAAATGCACAAGATAACCAGTAATTTTTTGTTGCTAAATCGCAATTTGAAAAAGTAGCGTGCGCACAAAAGGAGACTAGCATTAAATCGCGTAAGACAAGTGAGCAACACGATGTTGCCATTATATGAGAATAACTTAATGACCCGTTTTCTTTGTTCAGTTCCCTCGTCAGCTCTCATCAAGTTTTGATCTGTATTTCTGGACTACAGAGACTGGAAGGAAAGAGTTGCTAACTGCAATATCAAAGCTCTTGTGTTGGGTTGTATCAGTCATCGCGCCGGAGAAAGAAAAACAAATCATCCAATCAGAAGAAATAAGAAAAACGCAAATATCTATTATAGAGTAAAAGACTTTTATTTGTAACCGATTAATAATAATGATATGGCAGTAATACTACTACTAATAATAATAATGATAATACTTTGGATTAATATAGCACTTACTAAATCGACGATGTTTCTAATAAAGCATTTTACAGATCCGGTCCGCATCGGATTCAGGCTTGTTAATGGGTATTCTTCACTTCGGGTGAGCGGGGAGTGTTCGCCCTATTTTTGATATCACTCTTCTAGAGCCGTCATTTCATACGCTGAACACCATGCTTTTTCATGTATCAAGTCATAGGTAATGTCTAGCTAATATTCCACTCTCACTGGGGTCAGGCACACAGTTTTCACAAAAACGAATCATAAAGTTAATTACGACAAAAGGGCGAAATTGCCCCACCCTGTGGCTGGTTCGTCCGTTTGGCGGTGTAGGTACGCCCTGTTAGGGAAAATGAATACATGAACCAAATATAGTGTTTTAAAACTTCAAAACATTTATTTAAAAGGAACTAGAGCCAACGAAATAATCTCTGACAAAGGATGGGAACAAATAAGCTGAACCAAGGTGTACTGGGCGTAGAACAGCTGGTGGTAACACTAGGCGGACTCTGAAAAAGGAAAACAAAACTTATGTCAAAATGAATAAATATAATAAGTCATAGATTCAGATCAAGTTGGATCGTTCGTTCGTGTCTCCTTAGATCAAGATAGTTATGTAAAGTTCCTTAATTAAAAGTAAATTAAATTAAGTTCTTCCATCGCTCGATTGCTGCAATGGCCGTTTCATTAACAAGGGACAGGTCTTCATCTGTGCAATCCGTTCCGCCGCATTGCAAGAGGTGGTCCATCGTCTGAGTCTCTCCGCAGTCGCAGAGAGTATCTCCTTCATGGGCATAGCCCCATCTTGCCATATTGACCTTACACCGTCCCATTCTCGTCCGCATTCGATTTAGGCATTGCCACTCCGGCCACTTCAGGTTAAGACCTTTGATGAGTACGGGCTTGACTGATGGTGGAGGATTCTGTTCAGGTGGTGGGACATAATCGAGGAAGCTGTGTCGGGATATAAGTCGTTTGTGGGGTTGTAAGTAACCGTGTAGCATGTGTCTGTCATCTGTCGCCTGCTTCATCCGTTCCTTTAGTATAGGCAGGTGTTAGTGCGCCTTTGGTTAGGAGATCCAATGCCAGCGAGGTGATATATCTCCTCAACTTTTGTTGGTTTCAGACAGCCTGTTATCTTTCGATATGTGTTATTGAGTGTGGTGTCAAGCTTCTTCACATGGGCTGATCTGCTCCAAACTGGGCAAGCATATTCTGCGGATGACATGCATAGAGCAACAGCTGCACTTTGTACAGTTTTGGGGTCAGCGCCATAGTGTGAAGATACTAGCTTCCCGATGATGGCATTTCGAGATTCTACTTTTCCTATTGTCTTCTCGATATGAAAAGTAGAATCTCGAAATGCCATCATCGGGAAGCTAATATCTTCACACTATGGCGCTGACCCCAAAACTGTACAAAGTTGGATAAACACAGTCGTCACTAAACTTTACTGAAGTTGCCAGGTAAGGGCCTGTATTTTCACTTTCAATAAAATCTAATAATTTTGAAGAGCCCCAACGGTAGGAATAACACATTGAATGGGGTAAGTTCGTCCCTCAATGCGGGGCAAGTCCTCCCCCGGGCGAACATGACCCGTCAAAAACGGGCGAACTAGCCCCATGGGGCTGTTATCGTCGTTTTTCTCATTCTAGGCAAAATGTACAACCGATGTTGACTTGTTCAAACATTTTTTAATAGACACATATCATACCTTTTTAACAACAAAAACTACCATCACCACCTCCATCAATGTCTACAGGTAAATACAAGAAACGTAAAGACAATTTGTTTTACTTAAGTGGCCTTGAAATGAAAATGTTAGCATAATTTTGTTTATCAAAAAGCCATTGTCCTCGTGCTGTTGTATGTTGTGCGGTGTGGCTAGTCTGTCATTACATCACCGGCGAAAGTTTTATCCAATCACCGCAAGGCTGAGAATCGAGGGGTGGGCGGACTTGCCCCCAGGGCGGACTAGCCCCGCTCTCCCCTATTCAGCAAGCCCCTTTTCCCTTTTCCTTCTAATCTGTTTTACTTCTCCTTGTTCGTTTCGTGGTTGTTTGTTGTTTTGTAATATTGTCTTGTGTTTTCTAAGTCTTCGAAGGCAAAATTTTAAATAATTGTATTTTTTTTTCTGGGGGATCCACAAACTACAAGCACTGCTTTTTAGTGGACCCCCCCCCCCCCCATTTCCTCAGAAATTAAGAATTTCTTGTAATAATTTTATTATGTGCAAAGTGTATTTGTATAGTTTCCAGAAAAAATGAATTATGTATGGGGAAAAAATGTAATATCTTGGTGTACCTTTCTGTTGGAAATGAAATAAATATAAATATGAATAATATATGAATCCTTGGATTGGGAGTCGAGTAAATGAACCAATATACCACGACAGATCCTCACCTTCTTTGATTGATCCCGGAAGTTTAGGTTTGTGTGGCACACACTGCATGGTCAGTTTATAGGGGTATCGCTCGATCCAAGGGGGTATAGGGTAAGTGCATGCGACCCCATCGTACTCTCGAAAAGTCTTGAATTCTTAGAGCTAAGCTTGTCGGTAAATCGCCGATACATTTTCTGTTTGTTTGTTTGTTGGTTGGTTGGTTGGTTGGCTTACTTGAACAATATAAGTCGTCGGCTTGTCGGTAAATGTGGTTTGATATAGACTCTGTTCGCATTCAAATTCTTCAGGTAAAAGCTAAAAATGTCATGGCTATATTAAAAAAGTAGAGTTGGAACTGTGTCTGTATCCGATGAGGCAATGACATAATGACCCAGAAACTGAGGTGTATTTTCTCATTAACATTCTCATATCGTGGATAATAAGATATTAATTTATTCAACTTCCTACAAAGTAAAGGAAAATAAGAAGTGGGCGTAACGGTACATACGCCTACCCTAAACGGAAGCAAAGGCGATGGAACGGACAATACCACCGCCTTCAATCTTACAACAAGGTATTTAAGTAACATATAGAGCAATTAATAATCATATTCACAATACCAAAAACTATTCAGTTCCCATGATAATACGAATTTTATTGCAGTGGAATTGAAACGTTTGGATAATTAGAAAGCTGTTTTGTTCTGTAACAGAATGTTAAGTACGTGTTATTAGTAAAGCCAGAGCAGTTTATCCTAACGCAATCATCACACCTGAAAAATTTGCAAAAGACGTAGATACTATTATTTAAACAGAGGAATACTTAACTCTCATTATAAATGTTTTGCACGAATCCTATCATAAACTCCCCAATCATCCACAATAGCATTCATAGTTGGACCGCTTTAAGAAAAGTATTAAAAATAGAAATGATGAGAAATGTCCAACGTGACTAAAATAATTTTCACAGCATTTAATTTTTTTTTAGTCACACATCAGGATTTCCATCTACCTTTCCATCATCACCATCATCATCATAGATGATGGAAATATGTATTGAACTGGATAAAATGTAGAATTGGGAAATGTGCATTGAAACTTAAGCTAGTGATATACACGTAATTATGTATTTTGTTATTAATGTCATAACACTTTAATATTCATATATATCCACTCTCACCCCAGCCTCTTACCGAACTTTTGTTTTCCTCTTTCTCTTTTTTCTTACCACTATGTTCTTTCTCTCCTGATGTACACTATTCTCTTTCTCTCTCTCTCTCTCTCTCTCCCTCTCTCTCTCTCTCTCTCTCTCTCTCTTTCTCCCCTCTCTCTATCTCTCTCTCTCCCATTTCCACTTCTATCTCTACCCTAGTCAATTCTTACTCTCTTCAACTTTCTGCCACCATCATCTGTTTTCCTCCAATCTCTCCTATCAACTGTTTCTCCCTATGTCTACGTGTCTGCTAACTGTTGGTTTGCCTATCCATGTATATTCTAATGGACTGTCTCCTCCAACTTTGGCGTGTTTTCTATTTCCTATTTTCTATTGTCATGCACATGTAATACAATGTCAAAATTACTTTTATTTATGTCTTATATATTCATATATTCTCATTTGTGATTCTATGTTATTGTTAATATTATATTTAGTTGACATTTTGTATTTTTTATAGAAACATTAATAGAGAATGATTTGATGACAGTTGTATCTTTCTTTTTGCGCATAGTCAATACATTTGCATTGAATGAACAGAACAGATTTACATGGACATGCACATATTCTCTTGCTCTCATCTCTTTCTCATTACATGTTCCTTTGTTACAGTTCATCTCCTCTATATTCAATTCCTCTAAATAACATGATACACCTGTTCTTCACTAGGATAAATATTCCATGGGTTCCCAGATCCATTTTGACTAGGCATCTTTCGGACTGATCTCTCTCTCATCATATACATGAATATTAAATGTAACCAGGAAATTAAAATGTGCATGAAATGCATTTACTTGAATGAAAATTTAAATCATTTACACATTCTCATCAGCAATTGACGCATTGACTGTGTGCAACGAGCCAAAGAATCGAAAGAGTAATTCTTTTCGGTCACGGCGCGAACATATTTTTGATACGCATCCGTTTAGATAACCGAGCATAATGCCGAGTACAAGGTGTCATTTTTTATTTGGCAATTACTACGCCAGTTCAAACGAATTGGTACCACGGTCAATAGCGAACGATAGCGATAAGGGTAGGCTGCACACCCATGTTCTACACGAACCCATTGTTTTTTGTGGATGTTTAGTCATATCTCCATACCGCCCTTTTTCGGATCAAAGAAAAACATTTGCGCTAGATGCACCCTTGTGTCAAGAAGGTACGTCAGCTGTGCCTATATAGAGACTGCGTCTAGGCCAGTATTGTGTATTATAACATGAACCTAATATTAGGTTCATGATTATAATGTCCGAGAGTAGGTCTACGTTATTGACGTGATGAAAATAACGCCTTGTAGAATGAGCCGTCATTGAGGCTCCTCTGGAATGGATGGGTTGCTCTTCTATACAGTGTCCTTACTAAACACCAATGATGATTAGCGCAGTCTACATATTTTCGTGCATTGGTAGATTGTTAATATTTATAACAATTGTTAATACTTCATGTATTCACTGGGTAGAGACGTCTACGCTTGCATGATGATACCCTCGACAATAGGGAACGGAATTCCTCTAAACGAACCCAATAGACCAGCACATCGGAGATCCAACTGAGGAGGAAAAACAACTCACTGACGAGATAGAGAAATGCGTTAAGGACATCATCTTTAATGAACACCCTCAAAGCGACAATGGATCCCCCTAGCCAGCCGGCAGTGGTGGTCACATAGATGATCATGAATGTCTTCAATACTCGTTTGTTCTCTTTCAATCGTTGAACCATGTCTACCCCATCACTTTGGAGCGTACTGAACGTCGAGATTCCACGATAAATTAGAAGATTGAACATTCCAGCCATGATCGCGAAGAGAAGGAAGAAGGAGGTAACCATGATGAAGAAACCGGCTTCGGTTAAGAAGGGTGTTGATACTGCTACCACTCCGGCGGTGAGGACCCAAGATCCGACGCCCAACACTGCACATCGGGTAGTGGTGACGAGCTGACGATTGCCGAAAGGATCGAGTACGACGTTGAAGTAGCGATAAAGAGCCACCAGTACGATGCTTTCATAGGAGACCAACATGTACGTACATTGTAACGCATACCCCAAGGGGTCCTGGACAAAAGGATAAGATAAGAAAGGATAAGATGTTAATAATATTCTTCATCACCTGAAATATACTGTGACGTTTGTCTCCTAATAGCTAACATGAGAGAGAGAGAGAGAGAGAGAGAGAGAGAGAACGCGGGAGAAACTGAAGAGAGCGAGAGCGGGAGAGAGAATGAGAGAAAAAGAGGGAGGAGGGGGAACGGGGAGACATACACAGAGAGAAAGAGAAAAAATGATTAAGAGAGAGAGAGAGAGAGAGAGAGAGACACACAGAGAGAGACAGAGAGACAGACAGAGGGGGTGGGGACTTCAGTCTTGAAACTGTTGAAACTCGTTCAACTAGAAAGTGATATTTCAGCAAGAAGGTGACAGCAATTTTATTCATTCGTAATATTGCCTTATAAACAGCCTGCTGCACACTATTAAAGGTAATACAAAGTTTTGGGAAATTTTGAAAATTGGGTGGATAGTGATTCTTTACACGTTTGATATATTTGGATGCCCCTGTGGATGTATTATAAGCACTAGAAAATTTAGCCCCTAAAACACTTCTACTTTCGGGACAAATTGAATATAAAAATTTACCGGTGCTCCCGGTAAATTTTGATAAATTTCAAATAGCGCCTACGGCCGTTTAATGGTAGCTGCGACCATGAAAATCTCAGAATATGTAGTTGTGATATATAATTTCCCAATGAGAATAGCTAATCGGTCGATTTTAGCCAAGAAACATTTTTTTATATCTTAATTGATATCTTGACCTTGAGAGGGGGCTATACCACATAAAGAGTTATTATTTTCAATTTCATAACTTTAGACTGGATTTCAACCGCGACGACGATCACTGAATATTGTCGGATCGTATATGCTTCCAATATATTCATTTGAACCAAATTCATGACCCCATACCTAAACTTTGTATTACCTTTAAATTGGTTTGGTTTGGTTTTATTTTCCGTACAAAAAACATAATAAGTATATACATACAATTATGAGCATAAACAAATATCAATGATTATTTTAAAAGCCATTCAAAGCCATTAATTTTATGACCCTTTTCTTTCTGGAGGTCCAACTTGATTATTGTTTTTCTTTATTATTTTCAAAATCTAGAAGAAAAAATATGAATACTGTCCTTTTACGTTTTTGTTTCATGTCAAACATTACATTTCAAAATCAATTTACGTAAGAGAGAGGTGAAAACTGTCGTCCCATCGCCAATCCTGATAAGAAAATTCCATTTAGCGTGTCAAGGAATTTGCTGAAAATTTTGTTCTTGATTGTGTATACAACTAAAGTTTGTATTTTGCTATTTGCTTATTGCTGTTTTTGTTGTTTTTGTTGTCTTTAAAAAAAATCGTTGTATATGATTTTTTTATTCTTTCAGGCAATTATTCACATTGGTTACTTTTGTTCAGAATACTTCTTCATTTTTTTTAAAATTACTGTCTTTATCATATTGTATGTTCCCAGAGATTCAATCTAAAAATAAAACGAAATCTAAATAATAATATAAAATTCCATGAAATGAAAATAAACCTTTATACCTACCCTGTGGTATATGGCTCCACCCAGGAGTAAGGCATAATTCAAGATGGCCATCATATCAGCTAGGGCGATGTTAAAAGGAAAGATGTTATGTTGCTGTCGCAGTTTCTTGTTGAAGATAAAGACTAGAACCGTGATGAAAGATATCAAAAGGGCGGGAATGGTGATCGCCCATTTCACTTGAGTCAAGATGGAATCGATGTAGGCTGCCAAGATTTCGTGATCAGAAAGAAACTTCTCCGTAGTATTCATAACATCCATTATTTCGACCTCAAACGGCTATCATCTGAGTTAGATAGAAGTTTCTACTGACGCGAATCTATATATCTACAATGACTACAAATAAAACGTAAGTTGATCTGAGATGTGTGTCGAGATGACTAAAATCGAACTGTCAAATAGAAATGCCCAGGATGACTTGTATTTTTATTTTTTTTAATCGCGATTTGAAAAAGTACCGTGCGCACAAAAGGAAACTGGCATTAAATCGCGCAAGGTAATAGGTGTGCCATATGAGAATAACTTAATGACCCGATCTACTTGTCTAGTTCTCTCGTCAGCTCACATCAAGTTTTGATCTGTATTTCTGGACTGTGGAGACTGGAAGGAAAGAGTTGCTAACTGCAATATCAAAGCTGTTGTGCTAGGTTGTATAAGTCATGGCGAGAAGGAAAAAAAATCGTTCAATCAGAAGAAATTAGAAAAACGCCAATACCCAGTGGCGTAGACAGGTTCGTACACCTGGGGGGATGACTGGGCTGCCAACGCTAGTGAGGGCGCGAAGCGCCCGAGCGAGGGAGCGAAGCGACCGAGCGGGGGGAGGGTGTGGGAGGGGGGTGTCCCCCCTCCCACGGTAGGGAGCTTTTGCAATTTTGAACTTGAAATCGTGCAATCTGATGCATACTTAATGAGGTAAAATAACACACACAAGCGTGCACGCACACACACACATACTCACACACACACACACACACACACATACTACGCCTTGAATGGACAGACATACATCGACAAGATCTACACACCGTCGCATACGAATACAGAATGGACTGACACATTGAACCACGCTACGTATTTATTTATCTCTGTGAATTTTGCTGTTACACCTCTTCAGAAAAAAAACCAATGTCAACTGTGTACACGCAGGTATAGTCTTTGTTGTCTTGATAGGGGTATGTGGTTATGAATGAAAACAGCCTCTGTGGCCATTTGTGAATAGAACACATAAACAACAAACAAATAACGATTAAACTTTGAACAATATGTCTGTTCATTATAAAGCATAATGAATACGTACATACTATGCTTTTTTTTTTTTTTTTTTTACCTCAAACAGGCATAGTATCCATAGATGGATATTGGCTGGCGGCTCATTAACATACAGATACAAAAAACATAAATAGTATCACTATGATCCATGGAGTAACAATACTGCTTTGTAAGTTTGTGAAAAAATCGGAACCATAACGGCATTGCATCGTTTCAAATTAGGGCATTATTTACTTCTATTTGATCTCAGTCTTATAATAGTAATAGTAATAGTAATAATAATAATAATAATAATAATAATAATAATAATAATAATAATAATAATAATAATACAAATAAAAAATAATACTAATACAAATAATAATGCTAATACTAATAGGTTCCTTTTATCTCGCATTTCAAGACAGGGTAAATTCACACTGCGCTTTACATGAAACAAACTTCTTTAAACATTTCAAACTTATGTCTTCATGTATCAATCAACATACTTTAAATGAATACAAAACAAAGTGCATCTTAAATGAAACAAAAATAAATAAATAGTTAACAATACAGAAAAGATGTAGCTGCTGCAAGCTTAACAACAAACTAATGTATACCAGTCAGTCCTGATATCAGTATTAGTGTAACAATAGTCATATAGTGGGAGCATGAAGTTGAACAATTCATGATTATACATAATTATATATGTTTGTTTGAATAATACTTGTTATAAAGATAGTAGTATGGTACTCTCTGTCACGAATTATTATGTATACTGTTGTATCACATTCATTTTCTATTCTGTTTTAGAATTGGCTTTCACCGTGTGAATGCGGCTAACAATAAACACAATTACAATAATGATGAGGATTATTATTATCATCATCATAATTATTATTATTATTAATATTATAATTGTTATCATTATTATTATTACTATTATTATTATCATTATGACTTATTAAGTAAGCAAATATCATTCCCCAAAACCTGGGGGGGGGGGGGGGATGATTGTACATGCCATCCCCCCCACCTTGTGAGGTGGGGGGGGATGCATCCCCCTCATCCCCCCCCCCCCGTTGTCTACGCCCCTGCCAATACCTATTATACAAAATAAGGCTTTAAAAAAAAAAATAATAATAATGATAATAATGGCAGTAATAATAATAATGATAATAATAATATTTTGGATGAAAGGTACTATGTCCCATTTGCAGGCCAAAAAAATGAAAATGTTAAATTCCAACGGCATTTGAAAGATAATACCCATTAAGAACTTCCTTAAAGAAATAGGGGCTTGAAAATGTCTTTAAGTGGGAAAATAACGACTATTAGTTGGCAAATCGACTTAAGAGTTATAGAGCCAGTAAGTAATAGTCTTGATTTTCAGACCACTGTCGAATGGTCATACGTTTTATGCTGCGCAAAGATTCAATCAGTTTAAATTTGGCCGTTACAAGAAGTGGGTTATTGATGTAGACAAATGCTCATGTACCCTTTACAGCTCATTTTATGTATGTTATTACCAAAGAAGAAAAAAGCCATTCAGTCACTCAATAGTGTCTGACAGTGAAGTCTAGCAAGTTAACGGGTTTCCTTGCATAATTTGAATATTAGGACACTGATGATAACGTTTAAATTTCACAGATAGGACAGATATGACATACATGACATATATGACATATTCATAATTCCTACAAAATTCTACATAATTTGATGTTGGTTGCAAAAGGGAAATAGTATCTTTAATATAGCACTTACTACATCGACGATGGATGTTTCTAATAAAGTGTTTTACACATCTGGTCCGCATCGGATTCAGGCTTGTTAATTTATATTCTCCACTCCGGCCCTGCATGAGGTGTATTCAGCAAGGCGCCATTTTACAGACGCTCACAATGCCGAGAATAATACAACGACTTTCGCATGTACCGGTACAACGGGGTGGAGAGATACATTTTCTGTTGGTTGGTTGGCTTACTTGAAAAATGTAAGTCGGCTTGTCGGTAAATGTGGTTTGATATGGACTTTGTTCGCATTTAAATTATTCAGGTAAAAGCTAAAAAATGTCATAGCTATTTTCAAAAAAGCAGAATTGATGAGGCAATGATGCAATGACCTAGAAATTGTGGCTTATTTTCCATTAACATTCTCGTATTGTCGATAATAAGATTTTCTTACAAACTAAAGGAAAATAACAAGTGGGCGTAACGGTACATACGCCTACCCTAAACGGGAGCAAAGGCGATGGAACGGACAATGCCACCGCCTTCAATCTTACAACAAGGTGTTTAAGTAACATATAGAACAATTAATACTCATATTCACAATGACAAAAACTATTCAGTTTCCATGGTAATACGAATTTTATTGCAGTGGAATTGAAACGTTTGGATAATTAGAAAGCTATTTTGTTAAGTAACAGAATGTTAAGTACGTGTTATTAGTCAAGCCAAAGCAGTTTATCCTAATGACATCATCACACCTGAAAAAACTCGCAAAACTCGTACTATCGTTGAAAAGAGAGATATTTAACTCTCATTATAAATGTTGTGCACGAATCCGAATTGGGGGTAGTGAGCACTAATTTTTTTTGGCCCTCGAAAATTTGCAAATTGAGCGCCAGGGGAGGGGGGGGGGGCAATGTCCCCAAAAAGGTAAAATTAATCTGGATCCGCCACTGCTCTTACCCCACTTTTGTTTTCCTCTTTCTCTTTTCACTCTGATCTCTTGTTGTTTCTCTCCCGATGTACACTATACTCTCTCTCCCTCTCTCTCTCTCTCTCTCTCTCTCTCTCTCGCCCCCTCTCTCTCTTTCTCTCTCTCTCCCTCCCCCCCTCTCTCTCTCTCTCTCTCTCCCTCTCACTCCCTCTCACTCTCTCTCTCGCCCCCTCTCTTTCTCGCCCCTCTCCTATTTCCACTTCTATCTCCACCCTAGTCAATTGTTACTCTCTTCAACTTTTTGTTACCACCATCTTGTTTTTCTCAAATCTCTCCTATCAACCGCTTCTCGCTATTTCTACCTGTCTGCTAAATGTTGGTTCGCCTATCCATGTATATTCTAATGGACTGTCACTGGGATAAATATTCCATGGGTCCCCAGATCCATTTTGACTAGGCATCTTTCGGACTGATCTCTCTCATATACATTAATAATAAATGTGCAGGAAATTAAAATGTGCATGAAATGCATTACTTGAATTAACATTTAAATGATTTTTCTAATATTACACTCTCATGTTCACTAGCTCTGCACTAAAACATACTCACCAGACTTGAGTGATAACAAGAGGGAAATAAATCAGGGAGGAGGGGAGAGAGACTGAGACGGAGGAGCAAGAGGGTGAGTGGAAGAAAGAGATATGGAAAGACAGAAAGATGAAGAGAGGCAAAATATGGAGATGACAGAGGAAGTATAGTGAGAGGAGACAAAAAAGAGAGGGCAGACAGAAGAGAGAGAGAGAGAGAGAGAGGGGGGGGGGTAGGAGTGTAGAAAACAGACAGAGGGTAATAGATTATGATGATATTGATGCTAGCCAATGGAGCAATGAAGAGGAAATCAATAATGGAATTTAAGGGAAAAGGTGCAAAGAGAGAGAAAGGTTACAACTTCAAATGAAACATTTTGGAGTAAGATTTCCAGTGTGCAATCTGGTTGCTTGTTTTAATGATCATTTTCGACATGACATATATTATAATATATTTTGTAAAAGTTATTACTGGTACACTTTAGATATATCAGGTGGAATACCAAGTAAGTTACAACCTAATTAATTGGAGCTTAATGGCAAACAATTATTCTTCAGCAGCATTCTACATTGGAATGGTTGAAAAGACAAATTGAATGTGTTATGAATGTGTTATGCATATTGTGATATTTTGACGATAATCATGTTTTAACTGAAGAACTATTTCAGAATATACAAGTGAATGACAACATTGAAATGTACAAATCACTGATTACATAACTAGCATTCATCTACTTCTTGTTCATTGCAACATCAAAAATTAAACAAATCCAAGTGAGATGCGAGTGAGTGTATTCTATCTTACTCTTCATTTGTGACTGTGGTAATATAGGATTCAATCAAATCAAATCAAATCACATCAAAAATTAAGAACAATCAGTCTGAAGACTGACACCTGTCTTGGGTACAAAATAAAATTTAAATCAAGTATACATAATAAAATGGCAGTAACAAATGCATAATTAAGTTACATAAGTTAAAATATCAAATAACTTTCATCACTGAATATTGCAAAAGGACATAAACAATAACAAGTATACATCATCACACATACATCAATAGAGGACTCTCGAGCTATGCAATAACTAAATCAGGCACAGACCGAGAGTCCCCCCCCCCCCCCAAAAAAAAAAAAGCATTAGACTATATAAAGGGGTTTAAAAAGATTACTTTTAAGACATTACATTGATAATTGTGCAAACTTTCACTAAATGTATTTTAATCTGTACGTCATATTTTTCTTACATACGGGTACATCACTTTAAATGACCAGGTACTGATTTAAACGAGTCATCTACAGGACATTGATAAAACAGTTCCTTCTAATCATATTTTGAGGAATAGGTATAAATATTACACCACTGCGGATTATATTTTGCGTATGAGACATTTTATAATGAAATCTGTACTAACTGCCAATGCCCTAGTCTCAAGTCCAAATTCTATTTCGACACTTAGATAATCATCCTGGCTCGAGCCAAGCCATGATTAAAAAAAAAACCACAAAGGGGTTTCAATATTTAAAACAACATAAAGAACCCAATACTGTGACCGCCCAGGCCCTAACAACAATGTTGTGCATTTCTAATTTTCTAATTGTATATGCAGGATGCAGCACAGGTTAGCCACACCCTACAGAAAATATTTCCTATTCTTATCCCAAACTGTGGACACATTTACCAGTCCTATCCTGACAAAACTACCAAAAAAAAGAACTCAAACTCCAACGAGGGATGCAACCCGATAGAGGTTGCGAATGAGTGGTTTGCCGTAACATGTCCTAGATACCATACAGAGGGATACTATCAAAGATGATTTAAGGCCTCAAACAAAAATTCATGAATATTCTCCATATCATTGAGATTACGATGGCCCTCGCCCTTTCTACAGCAACATGCAAGTAGCTTCCTTAAACGTGTGAAAACTGACTGCATGTCTTTTCTCACAACATGTGTACCTATGTGATCTTCCCCTTTTTCACATCAATAGTCAAGAATGAAGTCTGTCTTTCATGTCATTCCATCAAACATACAAAGAGGTAATGGAAAGATGTTTTTGGCTAATGTAGCAGGGTCAAATTTGTGATTTGTTTTTGTTTTGATAAAAAGTTTGTTTGCCTTCTCGCACTATTCACATTTCATGGTCAGTTATTTTCAGTATCCAGTTTTTCTGGTTCAGGCTGGCGTGTTGGAATGTGAATGGGCGACAACGCAGGCGTTCTAAAAGATAGTTGAAGAATTGCTGCGAAAGATCAAACAATGGGGTGAACGAATAGTTGATTTAGGGGTTGTGTTATTCCTAGGGCTGGAGCTATCTGGGTTTTCCTAATATTTATGCATGGTGGATTGGCAATTGATTATCAGAAATAGTTGCTTTGCTGGAGATAATAGACAATTCAGTGGAGATGAATGTTTGTTCCCCTTCTGATTAATTTCAGTCTTGACATTTTTCGGCTCGCCTACGTTCTTCAAAGTTTTGAAAGAGCTACAGCAAATGAGAGTGTGAGTTATGCGAGGGAGGAGTTTGGGTAGTTAGATTTTTACACAGGTTAATATATTGAAGGAATTATGGTGATACACCTTTTTTTTTGAGAGACAGGCCTTTTGGCCGCGTGAGTTTCTTTGTTTGAAGGTATAGTTCCCCAGTTTTGGAATGGCTTGCCAGATGTACTAAAAGAAAAATCAACTGACCTTGCATTCAGGAAAAAATATGAATTTTATCTTCTTAATAGTGCGTAGTTTTATTTGATCTAATTGCCTTTTATGTGATTTATGTAAATAGTTATGTTGTGTTTTATGTGATTATGCTATGTTATATTATCTGTTTGTGTGATTGTTTTTAAAATTTATAATGTATTTCTTTTGAAGGGTGGTAAAAAAGGGGATCAGCCTTGACAGGCCAATGGCCTTTGCTGATCCCTCGCATTCACCACCTTTCATCCTTCCTTCATTGTACTATGTCAATGAATGTTTTATATTTATATTGTTTAATTTATACTGATTTGTTTGTATATATTTGTTTGTGAAGTACAAAAAAACAATGTTCTGCGAAAGTCTCCAAAAGAGTTGGTACAAAGAAGAATACGGAGCAACCAGTCCTTCCAGCCCAAGAAGTAGCCGCACCATCCCTTTCTGGGTTCATTGGATCTTCATCCGTTTTCAAGTCCCAGCGACCAAACACTAACACAGGTGAAGTTCACCCAAGAAGAAAAAGATACGGTTAAAAAGCTATTCAACAGCTGGATAGAAAAGGGTGACATGCCTCGCATAGGCGTGGTGAGGGATATAATTAGGATATAATTAGGAAAAATAAGAAATTAGCACGTTGCCTCTCGAAGAGAACGACTCTCCAAGTGAGGGATAGAGTTCACAATGCTATTAAACAATCTATAAAATAAACGCATCTACGCATATGTACGGTGGTAGGAATGGTAGTAGAAATGGAGCAAACTCAATAGCCCAAGAGGAGATGCAAGGACACTGATATAAAATTCTCTTTTAATTTTACAGGAGATTATCTTGCAGCTGGATCAAGAAAGGATGCAGGATTTACTCCTCGGTGTGGTCGAGAGGGATAGTGGTCTCCTTCTCGACCTACTGAACGCCCCACCTGTTGTGGCTCTCAGACCGGCCACAGAACCTGGCTGGTGTGTCTGCCTCAACTGTAGGCCTATGCAGAGAGATGTGGAGGCGCTGTGTTGTGGACTGACTCCACAAAATTGCATATCACGTACAGACCTGGTACAGTCCAAGAAGGTAGTGAAGGAGGACTTCCTGAGCAAAAGCTCATTGACAGAGATAACAAATCTTTTGGAAAAAGGAGCACATCAATTACAAGCCACAATTATTAAATAATTGTTTCATATTCTGCTAATACTCATAAAAGACTTTGATCAAAAGAGCATTGAGACTGGCAAAAAAGTATAGTGCGGCCCTGGGCCTGGCCGTAATGGAACACGAGGCATACAACAGGGACAAAATTGAGGAGCTCTGTTTGAAACAATCAGAGATGCAAGAAGTTAATGCTGCATTGAGGAAGCCAGCATTGGAGATTGCAGGGAAACTGCAAGAAGGGGTAGCAGTCCTGGCTCAAGATATCCTCCTCTATAGGGACTTATTGATCATTCAAATCTCATTTGGAAATCCACACAGGAGAGGTGTGATATCGAATATCAAGATGAGAGACTTTCGAAAGGGACGTCATATGGTTGTTGATAACACCCATGTCACGAAGGTGAGAATTCACAAGACGCACAAGAAGTATGGGGATGCTAACATCGTTATAGATGAAGCTCTGTGGAGGTGGCTCTCAATATACAAGGAGAAAGGACGGCCACTAACACCCAACTTCTCAGAAACGATGGAGGGAGACAACAGCCCTTTCTTCCTTAGTGCTGTAAGCACACAGATGACGAAGGTTGGCCAAACTTTAAAACGTCGAGGGGAAGCTCTGGGAATCAACGACCCAAACAAGATGCTGCCGACCAACATTCGAAAAGCGGTCGTCACAATGGCACATGAGGACATGTCTACAAAGAGGAGGGAGAGGCTGGCAAAGTTCATGTGCCATAGTGTGCCAGTCCAGGAAGGCTACTATAGGGCACGGCAGAGAGTAGCCAGGAACACTGCTGCATCTTTTGATGTAGCAGAACTTGTGACCCTGGAGCCTGGACATGATGTTCCATCAACAAGCAACGAGCATGGATGTGAGGATGTTCTTTCTGCATCAAAAAGCGAAAGTTTGCGACCAAATATTGGGAAAGCAGATGTGGGCCATAGGTCAGATTTCGAGGATGTACAATCGGAGGGAAAAAAGTGCACAACCCATCGGCGAAGACTATTATCACCAGATAGAGGGCAGACAATGATCAAACTAATTAAACAGGCTGTCATATCAAATGCATTGAAGATTAAGAAGAGGCCATTGCGAGCATTGACCAATGTATGAGCAGATGTCAAAGGAAGGACCCCTAAGATTATCAGCAAGGGCTTTCTACGACAAAGCCAAACATATGAAACTAGACAAAGATCCCAGAAACTAGTGCCACAGCCTTGAAAAGATATATACAAATAGATATATTAAATAATAATTTCTGAAACAGGCTGATTTAGCTAGTCTGGCTCGAGAACTTGTCAAAGAGTTGACAAGTTATCAGACAGGAACAAAGCCAGAGCTGAAGCAAGTATTTCAAAAAGAGTCCCAGTCCCTGGCATAGGTCCTACTGTGTTTGAAAAGTGTGCTTTCAAGAAGAGGCATAAGTCAGAAAATGTGTATTTTGATGATTTGTATGTTGTTGTTTGGCATAATTTAGATAAAGATGGGACATGTTTTGTCAAGAAGCATGTATTGAAGTATTATGTGGACACGATATGAAGATCGGTGGTGTTGAAGTGATTGTAGAAATAGACTAGTGTAAGATTGAAAACGGAAATTCATAAGGGGCACCATGTTAAAGGGCAGTGGGTGTTTGGCAGTATAGAGCGTGATTCACGGAAGAGCTTTCTTGTTGCCATAGAAGATAGATCTCAGGCAACCCTTCTGCCACTTATCAAACAGATGGCGCTATACAAGTTCTGCGCCGCTACAGTAAGCTCGAGCTTGAGATGGCTCCTCCAAAAGCAGAAAAGGTTCGTTCTGCTTGCCAGGGGAACACTCCAAATACAAAGAGAGAACGCAAAGGGTGCGAGGCAGACCTGGTACAGTCCAAGAAGGTAGTGAAGGAGGACTTCCTGAACAAAAGCTCATCAACAGAGATCAAGAATCTTTTGGAAAAAAGAAAAAAATCATCACATAGTTGTTTTATACTTTGTTAATACTCCAAAAAGGGTGCAAATAAGGATAAGCATATTAAGGACTATGCTCCTTTTTAGCACAGCCCTTCACTCTCATTATGTTATGATTCTTGTTTGGATGTATGATATTTACGTATGTTTATTCTGTATTTGTAAACGTGACTAATGTATATATTCTGTGTTTTTGATGATGAGTGTCAATAAATGAACTTGTAGCCTGTAGCCCCGAGAGCTTTACCTCTGAGGACTACTAATCCAACGAGTTCATAGGACACAGTCCCTGTCAGCAAGACAGTCCCGAGACTTTGGACCATCCTGAAATGACTACACATGTAATGGAGGTTATTGATCCCCTACTCTGAGGACATCAACATCAAAATGGTCCTTATCATACAAGAAACCAGAAACACTCTCGATGGAGTTCACCTGAACTCCCCAGGGATGCACTGCTACGTCCGAACGGTGAAACTTATCTGCAAATTCTTCAACCATCATTTTTGGTGTTAAGTTGTTTGATTAATAAGTGATGTCTTCATGATTCCGATTGTTTCCAGTGTAATAATAAAACACGAGATAAAGAATATGTTTGTAATCAGGATTAGTGTAATATATTTGTAGGGCGATGAAAGCTTCATTCAAAGTTTAAATATTTACAGATTGTAATTAAACCTGGTTAATTTTGAATATAGACCTTTTGACATGTCTGTTTCCAAAAGTTGTATTTAATGTATAGTTTTTTTTTCTTCTCCCTACCCTCTCCCCTCCGAAAAATAAAATAATAATCAATGTTGAGGAGAGAATGATATGAATACCATACTGATGGATCTCCAGGTGGCTCTCAACATTGATGTCCAGGCACAAGACAAGTCGCCCTGGGCTGACAGGCAGGAGGATCTGGATGCAAGTACATGATCGAAAGGCAGAGCTTACCAAATACAATCTGCAATAAGTGCAAAGATAAGCCTGCAGTCATTAATTGCAGAGATTGTAGGCAGTATTTCTGTGAGGAGTGTGATAAAATCATCCACCTACAATTCTTTCTCCACGACAGAGAATCTACTAAAGATGGATTCTTTCGTAGAATTCCCACAGGTGGGCATAAACGAAAATGTGTATTTTGATGATTTGTATATTGTTGTTTGGCATAATTTAGATAAAGATGGGACATGGTTTGTTGAGAAGCATGTATTGAAGTATTATGTGGACACGATATGAAGATCGGTGGTGTTGGAGTGATTGTAGAAATAGACAAGTGTAAGATTGGAAAGCGGTAATTCCATAAGGGGCACCATGTTGAAGAGCAGTGGGTGTTTGGCAGTATAGAGCGTGATTCAAGGATGAGCTTTCTTGTTGCAGTAGAAGATAGATCTGAGGCAACCCTACTGCCACTTATCAAACAGCATATCCTCCCTGGTACAACTATTGTTTCAGATTGCTGGAAAGTGTATTGCAATCTCACAAGAGCAGGATATCAACACCACACTGTCAACCACTCAATAGAATTCTGCAATGATGGCCACTACACCTTCATCCGTCTCTGCATTGGAAACCACTGCTAATTTGCCACCATCTACACCTTCATCCGTCTCTGCATTGGAAACCACTGCTAATTTGCACCCATCTCCACCTTCATCCGTCTCTGCATTGGAAACCACTGCTAATTTGCCACCATCTCCACCTTCATCCGTCTCTGCATTGGAAACCACTGCTAATTTGCACCCATCTACACCTTCATCCATCTCTGCATTGGAAACCACTGCTAATTTGCCACCATCTACACCTTCATCCGTCTCTGCATTGGAAACCACTGCTAATTTGCCACCATCTACACCTTCATCCATCTCTGCATTGGAAACCACTGCTAATTTGCCACCATCTACACCTTCATCCATCTCTGCATTGGAAACCACTGCTAATTTGCCACCATCTCCACCTTCATCCGTCTCTGCATTGGAAACCACTGCTAATTTGCACCCATCTACACCTTCATCCGTCTCTGCATTGGAAACCACTGCTAATTTGCACCCATCTACACCTTCATCCGTCTCTGCATTGGAAACCACTGCTAATTTGCACCCATCTACACCTTCATCCGTCTCTGCATTGGAAACCACTGCTAATTTGCACCCATCTCCACCCTTTAAACACACCACCTGTGAAAAGAGGGTATGCTGACAGCGTTCAACCTTTAACTGGCCTTTCAATAATACCACTAAACGTGCTGTCAAGGACCATTCACCTGCAGAACCCATGGCTTTGCCTAGCAATATGTTGGTGTTGAAGGTATGTACATTGAATATACTTTATTCAATTTCAATTATTATTATTAAAAAAAAATTATAATTATTTTAAATATCAAATTTCTGTTTTATCGAGAAGAAAAAAAAGAATAAGCATGAAGCAGAAAACCTTGGCAAGTATATTGATGATGAAATACTTCTTATCACAATTAAAAAAATTAAAAAATCTATTTTTGTTTCTTTCTTTCTTTGCATAGGATGTGACCTTTGAGAGTAAATGCAAAAAGTTAAAGGTGCTGAAAGAGGCGGGGTGTCATTATAGTCATGAAGAAAGTTTTGAATTGTGTGAATTCGAATCGGGGTCCAAACCTTTCGGTATAGATGGGGATCATTTTGCAGTGGTAAAAAAATACAGAGGCGTCACGTATGTTGGCATACGCGAGTATTACAAAAACAAAGATAACAGGGACAATAGGATGTTGCCAGGTATCAGGGGAATCAATATGACGGCAGATCCTTGCTGGAAATGATTGTATTTAGAGCTCCGTAGGGGCAACAAAACCTTGCCGATAATTTTTTGTTTTTAGATCTCCATAGGGGCAACAAAACCTTGCCGATAATTATTGTTTTTAGATATCCGTAGTGGCAACAAAACCTCGCCAATTGGAACTAAGTTAGACCTACGGTAGTAATAATGTTGGTTTTAAAACTAAAGATGACAGATTTTTTTTTTCCTGATTTTTTTTTTGTCTCAAAAATAGGGGTGCGCAGTATACACAGGTGCGCCTTATACACAGAGATTTACAGTATGTGCTTAGAAAAAAAAGGAACCCATTTTTAATGATTTTTAGATGTATTTCAAAGTCGTTAATTCTTTGGTGTAACAATGATATCTTAACAAGGTTCAATATACACTACATCTCACTGAAACAATGTTTTCCTGTATAGTTATGCATAAAATCCATATTGTGTCTACAGATGTCCGCAAAATGCTGAATTTCATGTGTTATTATAATGTAATATATAAAGGTAACATGACCCCTTAAGAGATCACCCAATTTCTGCATACTTGATCTCAAAAGGGATCGCATACTAGAAGTTCACATAATTTGAGACGAGTCTGCAGCACTTGAACAAAGCCAGAATTGTTTGTTTTTTTCAGGTTTATTGGATTCCACTTTTCTTCACAAAGTGTCACAGGAAAATGTCACTTTAATGGCAGCTCGAGGTGACGATCCATGTTGAGATGGTACCACGACTCTAAAACGGGACTCCATTTTAGAGATGAGATACTATAAGCAGCTACCTTTACATTCAAACAACATGCACATTATACCACTAGATCTAGTCCACATGCTGCATATTATCAGAATCATCATACACTGCATGGCGCTGCACACACGTTTCATTTGCACACGGTACGAATGACGAGCTCTTGGAATATGCAGCAAACTCGGCCCACTGCGAGCCCTTTTTCACCGACTAATCAATTTAATCCCCTTTTGCAATTTGTTTTGCATTTGATTACCAAGTTTTCCGTTATTGATATTATGCCACAACTAGCAAGAGAACCAGCCATGCGCTATAGATGCAACACCTTAAAAGGCAAGAGGTGCAAATGAAAGACCACTCACTCTACCCGCATTTGTACACAGTGTAGACGGAACCTTCCTGATGATGCCATCGAAGCACTTTTTAATCTTTGACTCCGTAGATGTACGGCCTTCACAGCGAAAGGCAGGCAGTATAAGCGGAGCACCAAGAGATGATAATGCAATGTTCAATAGCCGTGTTAGTGTTGTTAACACCATATTGAGAAATGAGTTCAAGAACAATAGCCATCACCAAAACCTGATGCAGAATGAAACAATAAACCAAGATCTGCACAGCTGCCACTAAAGCCCCTACAGCTGGCCCCATAACCTAGAGAGCTTCCCCTCCTCCCCTTGTTTCTATTTTCATGCTTTCAATAGTACAACATTTAATTTGCATATTATTAATATCATATATGAGGGATGGACTCTAGCGTAAAGACTATTCTCCTTTTTAGCGCACCCGTTCACTCTCATTAAGTAATGTTTTTTGTTTGGATGTACAATATTTACATATGTTTATTCTGTATTTGTAAATGTGACTGATGTATATATTCTGTATTTTTGATGATGAGTGTAAATAAATGAACTTTAACTCAATTGTTACAGTAGTATTTTTTACCATCTACATTCATTTCACCAAATATCGGTTGAAATAAATTCCAATGGATTAATGCAAAGGATTAATGCACAAAATTCGAGCAGATTTGTCCTCGATTAGTTCATGCTTTCTTCGTAATCAGACCAATCAGGACATACAAATAACTCTTTGTTAATCAAATGAATGAATCCTCGGTAGTCACTGAAATTCCAGTATAAATCTGTGCTGACAAAATGTTATGGCTATTAGTTGTTGAGATTCTATTAAAGAGATCATGGCTGACTACCTCATGAGTGAATTCAAAGCAGAGCATCGTATTTGAAGAGAAGTTCCAATTACAAGAGAAATGGTGATGGAGTATAGGTGGCAGAAGGCAGAATGCGACAGACACATCTACGACGTCATGATGTGCTCAACAACGGTTGGGTGTAGATGTTACCTATGCGGACCCCACGACATGTCCAGAGAAGAAGATGTTCTTCAAGATCAAGAAGTAACTTCCACAACCATCACTGATGATAATGACGAACCAACGAGCCAACTACAACAAGCTTCTACTTCCAATGAAGCCCATAGCCTCTGAGATTAATCTTAAGATGCACCCCAAAGGTTCTTTTAAGAACCACCAATATACCAATTTCTGCATATAGGGATCGCATGCTAGAAGTAAGTTCACATAATTAGAAGATGCAGCTGCAGCACTTCAATGAAGCCAGGTTATTTTTTAGATACATTTTTCATAGGCCTGAGTCAAACCGTTTAACCGACGGTTATCCGACCGCATTCATCAAAACCGTTTAGCATTTCTCGCTCCGGTTAACCGTTATTTGCATACATATTGGAATGTGCTAATAGCCGATGATAAAGATAATCAAAGAAACCGCAGTGTAATGTTACACCCTGGCCGCTGCGCGCCAGCTTTCTGGCAGCAGTAATCCCCATGAATGAATTTGTAAACAATAAAACAACCAGCCCCCTTCTCTCTTTTCTCACCCTCTTTATTCCCTTCTCTCTGCAATGTGTTCATCGCTCATGTACCTTTTCTTATTACTGCACTCTCAGCTCACAACTTTCTAAATGTTTACACATTCGATGGTCAGTTCCTCTCACATCCCTATTTCTCCCCCGAGTCTCTCTCTCTCTCTCTCTCTCTCAATATTAATATCCATCCCTTGCCGACTCGCCCCCTAAAATAATGTTCATATATAAATAAAATACAAAAATATTGATAACAATATAATTGAAGTTTTTGAAATATCAATAAACAAAGTCTTGGATATTGTGAGTAATTTAAGTTTGTGATCATTCTTCAATTCAGCCGATTAACACAGCCACCCTTTCTATCTAGTCTCACTTGTTTTACTTCTTTACTCTCTCGTGTCCCTGCCTCGTCCATGCAGGGACATGCATGGACATGCTAGCCCATGCATGCTCTCTCAGTCACACACACATGTACACACAAACCTCCGGCGCCCAAATACACTGTACATACACACAGATGGAGAGCTCATGCTTGTCACATGCACACATGTGGGCGTGGCTTCTTGACCTCCCACTGAACTGCGCGGTCACCAACCTGTAATTTATGCTGGTATCAAACTCCACCCACATAGCTAGAGAACCTTCCTGATTGGTCACTAACTTGGATCAGCTCATTGCAGGGTGTGTCTTGGGTGTGTGTGATACACACTTCCACATAATTTCATATGGCAATGATACATGCAGGGAGCTCTCTCCCTGACATGTGCAAACATTGCATTGCAAAGGCATATATAAACACGTCACAGATCAGCTATCTTCACAGAGTAACTTTGCAAGGTTAATCATGATATCAAATTCAGATGAGGAATAATAAGACATGTTTTATGTTGTTTATTACTGGTCTCTGTTTATCAGGATGACCCAATTTGTGCCATAGTCCGGGGCTGGGAATGCTCAGCCCGACAGTCTGAAGACCAGCAGGGTTCCGAGCTACAGCACTATTACAAATACTGTATTTTCACTTTTTCAGATTATTATTAAACGGTTAAACGAAACCGCCCGTATACTTTTAACGGTTAACCGTTTAGCACAAAAACCGTAATGACTCAGGCTTAATTTTTCACTTACTATAAACAATCCCTTTTTGCGAATTGTATTGAGTTTGATTCCCGAGTTTTCCTTACAAATTGGTACCTCAAGTCATACGGTTATATAAAAACCGTTCAATGTTTAAAAAACAACTGAAAGTGACCTTGTATTCCGAGTACCATTGATTTTACCTTCCAAACCTTTTTGGCCCCTCCAAGTCTAAATTATTTCATACATGTTTTTGTAGTTTCGTCTTTCTATTGTGTTTATCGCTGTATTTTTTAAAATCTTTAACTAATATATATACTCAGTAACATAAATTTTAATATTCGGGGGAACTTTTCTAAACAAGGCCACCATGGGCTTTTCCATTGAAGTTATTGTTTAAACTGAACATTCTTTGTATATATATCCTTGTATGTTTTTTTGCATTTGCATTGTTTTTTATGAAAATGAAATGAATAAACGAACGAACGGACGATATTATGCCTCGTCTAGCTCGTGAACCAGGCATGCGCTGTAGATGCAACACCTTAAAAGGCAAGCGTCACAAACGCAAGACAACTCACCCTACTCCTGTTTGTACACACCATAGACGGAACCTTCCTGATGATGCCATCAAAGCACTTTTTAAACTTCGACGTGTAGATGTATGGCCCTCACAACAAAAGGCAGGCAGTGAAAGCGGGACGCCAAACGACTGAACGTCGCCATCCACTTATGCCTGCAACATTATCTGATACAGAACGGTCCCATAGTATGAACCGGCGAAAGGCAGGCAGTGTAAGAGAGATGAGAAACGATTGAACGTCGCCATCTACTTATGCCTGCAACATTATTGGATACAGAACGGTCCCATAGTATGAACCGGTTTTAACGGCTGATCCGTTAGCTTCATTCTACAGTTTTTCCTATCGTCATCTACAGTCTTCTTCTTCTCCACAACAAGTTAATCTACAGACATCTTCGCCATCTACAGACATCTACATATCCAGTCATCATAGTCGCCATTACCAAAATCGCCATAAAACTACGTCATCACAAGAATCCATCATTGTTCTACTTCTATGTATATTCTTGGCCTTGAGCATTAAGACGCATAGCATACACAAACCCATCACTAATAGCAACCCAGCTTTTCTGTTTAGAGAAGCCATTGTTACCGTCATACACTTACTATGGTGTTGGTGAGAAAGACGATCCTAGTTTTTCTAACGCTTTCCTTTTGTTTTCATCTATCCTTCTTTTCTGTTTCTGTCATTATTAAAGATCACAAATATGGAAACTGAATCGACATCAGGTGGTTTCAAGACAATGAGTGGAGAGCATATATAGCGACGAAGGGAAGGTGAAGATACATGCTTGTGTCGAGAGGGCTGAGAGGAGAGGATATATTATAACTGGTTCATCTGTAACCAACCAGCGAAAAGAAAGATTATGAGTCTGTCATTTTTGTCGTCTGCATCTGTGTTATCATCGTTATGATAGTATGGCTAAGCATACTTGATGTATCAAATGAAGTCATGTATGCCTTACATTATGTTCTTTTACCGCGCATACAAAGGAACTTAACAGTATCTGCTAATGGTTGGAACTGTTATGATATGGACCTGTTGCAGGGTTGGATACTTCACATGGTGAGACAAAAACCCAACAGTTACACACACACAGCAGAAAGATCGCACCAAAATGTACATGCCAATTTCAGACCAAAACAAAATATGACTTAAACTCCGGACACATCTTTACCAACATTATCACGAGCCAAAGTTGCAAAAAGGTAACTGAACTCTAACAAAGAATCTTCTTTGACAGCCATTTCCATTTGGATCGGCTGGAGGAGAGCCTGAGGAGACAACGGGCTAGCGTGCATAATTGCCACCCCAGGCAGGGTTCCCCGCATTCCTGGGGGTTGAGGAATCACGTATCCTGCCAGCCCCCATTTTCACGTAGCTGAGGGTATCCACCCGAAGCAGGCGTGGAGAGAGGGGGAGCGTGAGGTGGACCAGGTGGCAAGCCTGGTGTGTAGCAACAGTGTGACGGCGATATGGGTATAGATTACTCCGTCTCGCCCGAGTGCACAGGAAAATAGAGGAAGCGCCAGGATCTGAAACAATAACCACTTCCATCCATGAACTCAACTCTGTGGTACAAAATGTAGAGCACTTAGAGATGTACAAGACTCGGAGGAAGTATGTTAAGAGTAACAGCATCAGTGAATGCACTTTTAGTTCATTTAAATACATACAGACCAGCACATATGATTCTCGACCATTAAATCAACCTAAAGCTAAAATTAGTAGGAAACCTGTTGGCAAGGAAGCGACTGTACGGGCTTGGAGTCTTGATTGGACATCTCATACAGAGGGAGGAGATCTGACCATTAGCTGCATTTGATTTAACTTGTAAAGTTGTAAGAGGGAAAAGGCCGACTTAAATAAATGATGAAATAGCAAAGAATTTAGCAGTATCATGGGTACCAATTAATGGAAATTTGTATTATAAAAAAGCCCCTGTCAATACTAGAAGAGCCCTTTTTTTTGGGGGGGGGGAGCCCCTGTTGACAAAAAAAAAGATGGTTATGTAAGTTCCTTAATTCTTACATTTGAAGCTGTATTTTGAAAGTTATCGTTTGAAACAACATTTCCCTTATTATTTCTATTATGATTCAGCAGCAACCTTCAAACACAAATATCTAGAATTTACCAAAATGGATTTATTGCATTTTGCAACAAAACTCTCCACATAATGCACTTTTAGTAGGGTGGCCGTGGATTTCCACGGGTTCCAGTAATAATAATAATACACAACATTTATTAGGGTGCTTGATATGGTGCGCTTAATACGGTTGTTTGTAAGCGCACCATTGTCTTTCTACAAATTACCAACCAAAACTTATAATGAACATACGTAAAATAAATCTGTTCTTTTTCCTATAAATCATGCATATATAATAATAAAAATGAGATCAAACATAAAATCCAACGTACCCTGAATGAAGGGTCAGCATAACATATGTTGTAGACCGACACAATTATGTAGTTGAACACAAATAAAGCTGGCACAGGCTTGATTCATTTAAGGCGTCAAAAGAGAATCTGTACTTGCATGTTCTTCATCAGTTAAAAGTATGTGACACTTCACTTTAATACTCTGAAAGTTTTCAATTACCCTACCCTATATTCCTAGGTTTTCTCATGATTTGGCATAATTATGTTGTAACAATAAATATTGCATCAGAATATGTTTGAGGGAATATGATAAAAATATCCAAAAATATAGCCTACATAATTGAGCTAGCGTCACGATACATCTGTTTTAATTTCATTGATCAAACCGTCTTGTATACTGCTGATAAGCTGTGTGAGTTGTCTATCTAGATCATCTTCATCTCCATTGTTGGTTATTACATAATCCCACAAGACACCTTCATCCAGGCCACACTCTGTCTCGCTGTCATCCACTCCTGTAATGGTGAAAAAGAACAGATGGTATATGAATAAACAACAAAAACAACCCCAAAACAAACAAAAAACAAAGTAGAACACAAGCAAAAACAAGTATATAGACCGCACAACCCTGAACAAAATTGCACTGTAGAGTAATACGAGTGTTGTTACAATGGAAGAACATTGGAAATAAGATACATTTTAAGCTTTCTTTTAAATAAATTCAAACTATTAACAGAAGTAATATCTGATGATAAAGAATTCCATGCAGAAGGATTTATGTCTAAAAGAATGCAATGCATATTGTTTAGTAATAGCAGATAAGTAATAATTCATTCTATTTCAAGTATTATAATTATGAACTGAACAAGTTAAAGACTCAGCTGATACCAAAAATATTTTTTGAATTCCTCTAACTCCACTCCCCTCCCCCACACTACCTGACATAACCCTTTGAAGCTCTTTGGGATTTACAAGCTTGAATCCTGGCTTGCTTAGCTCTGACGATGTCTGTCTCTATCCCTCCCTGTCTCTCTGACAACCTATTCAGTACGACCCCAAACCCCTTGAAGCTCTTAGGGATTTACAAGCTTGAATCCTGGCTTGGTTTGCTCTGAGGATGTCTGTCTCTATCCCTCCCTGTCTCTCTGAAAACATTCAGTACGACCCCAAACCCCTTGAAGCTCTTAGGGATTCACAAGCTTGAACCCTGGCTTGCTTAGCTCTGAGGATGTCTGTCTCTATCCCTCCCTGTCTCCGACAACCTATTCAGTACGACCCCAAACCCCTTGAAGCTCTTAGGGATTCACAAGCTTAAACCTTGCCTTGCTTAGCTCTGAGGATGACTGTCTATGGTTCTATCTCTCTTTCTCTTTCACTTTCTCTCTCTCTGACAACCTATTCAGTAGGACCCCACACTACCTGACATAACCACTTGAAGCTCTTAGGGATTCACAAGCTTGAACTCTGGCTTGCTCTGAGGATGTCTGTCTCTGGTTCTTTCCCTCTCTGTCTCTGGTTCTTTCCCTCTCTGTCTCTGTTCAGTCTTTCAGTAATGTAAATACCCTGATACTCACCTTTCTTGAAGACATAACCCCTTGAAGCTCTTATGGATTCATCAGCTTGTACCCTGACTAGCTTAGCTCTATCTGAGTAGGTCTCCTTGAAGTATGCTACATCAGTCTTACGTCTTGCATCACTGATAAGCCATACCTACATGATAAACATACAAAGTAAATGAATATGCCATGTTGGTGGTAAGTTACTGCCTCAAACAAAAGCTCTTATTGTAAAAAAGAAAAAGAATTTCAAATTACTATTATTACTAAAACTAAAAAGTGATACGTATATCTGCAATGTTGATTTTCTAAGGAAACAAACAACAAGAGAAAATATCATAACAAAGTCAAGAAGACTAAATATGCAGCTTTTGCAAACATATTATTGGAGACGAAAGAGATATTTTTCATAAAGATATATCTTTGAAGGAAAGTGGTTAGCACCAAAGTTTTATAAAGACGGTTAGCCAGTATTGATGTGTAATGGTCACTACTTTACACCACTCATTCATAGAATCAAATTGTTGATATTCCATACCCTACTAACACCAAGCCATCTCCAAGATGTCTGATAATGAACAAAATTATGGACATTTAACTGATTTTTTTCTTCTTTCTATTGTGTCTCTGGAGTTGACCATGGTGGTCTGACTAGATGGTATAGCCAGTTATGTTACCTCATTCCATTGAAAGCTTCATGCACTGTACATACCTTATGTTGAGTTGAAACATCTAGAGTGGCAAGTCTGCAGAATATTGATGGATCTTCATTTCGTTTCTTCTCACCCCATACCACCATGTCATGTCTGTAACGCTCCTTGTAGGAAGACGCTGAGAGGAGCTGCTCATAGTCTAGGCCATGAATCTAGTTCAAATCACGTTTAGGGAGGAAATTGTTAATATAAACTTATGCAACTATCATTTTTTCGTTATTTGCATATAACTAAAACGTAAAGAAAAAATGTATTATGGAAACCGTGAAAGCAATTGAGTATTTGTTATTCAATTTTTAAATCAACATAAGATGTTCTATATTTCTTCTGTTGATCTTCCTTCCAATGGAATTTAGCTCTCTAGTTTTCTTCCCAAAATAATCTGCAAGATCAGGCTCTAGTATTGTAAATTCCTGCTTAAAACAGTTTAATCCTCTATGCTACACAAGACAGAGAGGAGGAGGATGGTGTTGTGGTGAGGTCTGCAGTTTTCCTAAAAACCAACCTGGGTTTGAAAGAGGTTATGTTTTTCAGATGGCAACATCAATGGTTGGTCCAAAATTCAATCAATCAGATCTGAATGAAACACATCTTTTTTTAAAATCAATTACCACACACAGAACTATTCATGTTGGGAGTGTGTATAATTTTGATTCAATGCAAATAATGTGATTATGGCAACTACTAAACTTACCTCAGCGAACTGACACTTCAAAGGAGCTGAGAGAGTCAAGATCGTACATACATCTCCAAGCCTGGGATTCAAATAAAAATACAAACACAGAAATGAAAATAAAATTCTATCACAGACAAAAATTTCACAATTCATAAATTGAAATGAATTAAAGAAGTACTTTATTAAACATCAGACAGAAATAGATCATGTATCAAAGAAATATATTCTCAAGCTCTCTCACCTTTCTTTCAGTAGAGCACATGTAAAATCTTTCCCTGATTTGCGTTTTCCACTGAAGACCAAGACGGCCTTGGGATGACTGGAGTCCATCGATACTTCACGACCAGCATGAATTATTTCCTGTTAAGAATAAATGGAGAGAGGACCATATAAAGTAATAATTGGGGAACAAGAATCGTAAAGAAAAGTCGTGGACGAGTAACTCGGGTTGAACCACAGCCTAAAGTGACTTAGGTGGTACCACCGACACATCCGTCACTATGAGAAGCGACCCAGGCAGAACAGGCAGCCTATAGTGAGTTGGGCAGAACCACAGAAACGGCCCTTACTAAAATCAGAGAAGTGGCCCAGGTCGAACCACAGACAGGGCCTGTACTCGTATAAGATGAATTTGATGTACAATCCAGGACTATACATTAAAAGAAAACCAGGGTATTTGGAAAGGAATTGATACACCTTCCCTACTACCCTGTCTGCCATCGAAACTGATGCCTGTAAACTGGGATGCTGTTCAGACTTTGTTTGTTACGACTCTGGCTGGACATTGACGTCTGCTGATCCTGATTCTGCCATCAACTGTCTCAAGAAAGGGAAGGCTTGTGGTACAGATGACATCTCTACACAGTATATTCAACACCTTGGAGTTACTGCCCGTCGTCTCTTCCTTATAGTCTTCAATGTTTTCCTGAAAAATTCCCACTGCCCTCAATTTGTATAAAGAGGGCCTCATCATTCCGCTGCACAAGGGGAAGGAGAAAGATGTTCATGATCCGCAGAATTACAGAGGCATTACTTTGTCTTCAACACTCTGTAAACTTTGTGAGATATGTCTGAAGCCCAGTTAGTTCATCAATTGAACACCAGTGGTATTCCTGATGAGCTTCAGATGGGTTTCCAGAAAGGACACTCTCACACTCATGTAGAGTAAGACCGCCAAACTTCGGACACTTAAGACAAAACGAGGGAAAACATTAAATTCTTTTTTTAATTATTGAAAGATCAAATATACTATTATTGTGCAAATACTGTTTATGTATGTCATTAAAAGAAAATTAGTAAAGGAAATGGAAAACTAGAATTATTTACTTACCCGCCGAACCTTTTTTTCATGCCAAGCTTTGGACGCACTTGCTAAGCTTCGGACGTTCATTTGTAGCGCACGTATAACGAACGTATAGTGCATAGCGCACGTACAGCGCACGTATAGCGCGCGCGCTAAAGTGCGCATTCATCGGAGATTTGGAAATTTTGGTAATTTTGGCAGAAACCACCTGAAATATGCCAAGGATTTGTTTTTAATCAATATATTGGAGGCTCTATACCTTGACTCCCCTGTTAAGGAACTGTAAAAATCCAGGTAACCTGAAATCTGTCTCTGAATTCGATGTTTTTTGTGAGTTTTGCAGACGGCAACCTGCCCTAACTTTCTGTACTAACGATGTAGGTTAGTAGTAGTATCAAATGCATGCAAGTTACCCGCCTGAGCTAGGCTCATATTTTGCGTTCGAGCCGTTGAAGTAATTTTTGTCCGAAGTTTGGCAACGTCCGAAGTTTGGCGGTTTTACTCTAGAGTAAAGGAGCCCGTTTTCGGCCACTTAAGACAAAATCCTATTTTTAGGACTCTTTACTTCCTATTTATTATCATTTCTTGTTCAAATCATGAAGCAAATATTATTATTATTTAAACAAAAAAAGAATCCCAGAAAAAAATCACGAATTGCCATGACAATATTCATTTCAATTTTCACTGTTTTGGAGCCAGTTATCGGCCGAGCGTTTCAGTTTACGGCCGCATGTACAAAGTCAATAGGAAGCGCTCGCGCGCGCCGTGCGTTTCCGCGCTGATGTACAGCACAAGCGGGCGGAGCAGGTATCCCACGCCCGAGCTCCCTGGTGCTTGCCTGGCCGAAGACAGGCACAGCGGTGATCGGAAGTTGGAATCTGAATTAGACAGAGATATCGTGTGTGTGTCGCGGTGTGCGGCTGCATCGATTTAATACATGCGATGAGATACTTTTGAGCTTGCGACTAGCACAAAATCTGGCTCTAAATCTGAAAAACACTTGAAATAAAGCTCATTTTATGGTACCCATATTTCTTACAGACACGCGCAAGATACTCGATTTTTCAGATTTGGGTAGCGGGACCGGTGATTACATCGCTAAAATGTGATATTTTAGGATATATTTTCCATTGCAAATGTGGTTCTTCAGTGACACTGGCATGGTATGGTATGTGTGGGATATGTGTTATGCTATTACCGGTATGCGATGTATTTTAGAGTGATTTTACCTTGCATCCAACCAATCGGCCGAAAACTGGAGCTGGCCGATTACCGGCTCCTTTACTCTATGCTAACATCTTTGTGTCTAGAACTTATCGATGAGATTAATGCATTCCACAAGCATCCTACTACATGGCATTTCTTGATGCCGAAAAGGCATTTGACACTGTTTGGCAAGAGGGGTTGATAGAATATAATAAGATTGCGCAATACCTTTTGTCTACCAAAACAGCATTGAAATTTGAATTGAGCTGCAACAGTAGGGGCGCTGGTCCAGGAATGAGGATCGTCCCCATAAACAAGGATATCCTCATAAACGAGGACAAAATGCGTCCTCAAAAATAAGGGTTGTCTGCATTTTTGAGGACGTTTTTTTTCATCGGCGCTCTGGGGGTTTCATGTTACAGAACGGCCTGCTGGCGATGCCAAAAATGGATTCCCCGGGGGAAAATAACCCTAGTTCACCGTCTACTTTTATGGGTTGTCCGTCTTCCCAAGGATTTATTGCTTATAATGTGAAAGTCTCTGTACAATGTCAATGTAAAATGCATCAAGAAAATCATTGCAGAATCCGTTTTTTGCATCGCCAATGCACCGATCAAAAATATGAAACGTCTGCAAAAATGCAGACGGTCCTTATTTTTGAGGACGCATCGGTCCGTGTTTACGAAGACGATCCTCGTTTATGAAGACGATCCTTATTCTCGGACCAGCGCCCCTACTGTGCAAAGTGCAAAAAATTGGTGATAACTCGGCTTTACCTGCCTGGTCCTGGACCAATTTTAAAAATTCAAAGTTTGTGTTGCTATTGCTGAACTTTGAAGGACTGCTTCTTCAGCCAAACATCATTCAAATCAGATATTGGGTGGTATAAAATAAATTTCATCTGAAAAGAAGTGCCTATTCAAATTGCTAGGTAGCAATTTTCGCCAGGTCAGTGGCCGTGACTCGACTCAGCTCCGGCGCGGCGCCGAGCGTGCTGCCTGAGCTGGGCCTGGGCCATGGCCATCACACGCCAATGTTATGCTGCATAGCTGAGCAAACTATGAAAATTCAGCTAAAATCACAGTCAAACCACAACAAGTTTCTTTAAAACATATCTGGCGTTAATCTTGATATTAACTGCCAATAAAAGCCCATTTACAACTTACAAATTTAATCAGCTCTCAGATGCAGGCACCCAATACTTTTTCGCGTATTATCGTGCACAGGATAAATGAAAACACTTCCGATCTCGCGTGCTCAAACTGCATGCATGCACCACGCGCAATGTTAAACATCTCGTCATGTGAAAATATGGCATAAACAGACTTCGCCAACTAATCTGACCCACTCGGTTACCTCATTTAGCCCGCGAAGAATAAAGGGCCCATGTAGTGAAAATCATGTCTACCTATATAATATGGCCTTTAAGTCATATCAGGGAAACTCACATATCCCTGGTCATATTTTCAAGATTTGAGACAAACATAACTGGGTATAAGCAGCATGAATATGTTCAATTCAACACATTATGTCATTTAACAAACTTATTGGCCCGAATTCACAAAGCAAGGTTTGAGCTCAAACCTCCTTTTGTTTCGCCAAACCTCCAGGTTTGTAAAAAACGCGTAAAACGCGTCATGACGTACGAAAACCAAGGTTTGTCGACAAACCTCCTTTGTGAATTCGGGCCAATAAGGTGGATAGCTTCATAAAGAGATGAATAGGGAAAAAATATATTTTGTTCTCAAAAAGGGCCATTATTTAAAGGTGACGATATGTAGGACAATTACTCCCTGGGCAATCACCCCTGGCCAATGAAAAGCGGGAGAATTACCCTCAAGGACAACCACCGCCTGGAAAATTACCCCTTGAAAATTATGTAAACCAATAAAAGTAACCTAATTACTTATACTAAGAGGTTACTTTTACTTTGAGTGAGTTTTGGATGAATGGTGATATAACACCATTCATCCAAAACTCACTCAAATCTCCACTTACAATTGATGTAAATCCTCTCTCCTATAAAAGTCTCCAACATAAAAGTGGCAGAGCCCTAAATCAGTACAACCCTCCTAGATCATGTCCAGTGCAGGTCTGCATGTGTTTTATTAGGCTGCCATTCAGAAGGCATGCAGCATCCTATTCAACATTCTTAAGCAAAGTATATTCAAATGAATACATCGTCAACCAATAGCAAAATGGGATTTGAGAGTAAGACTGAATATTCATAAGGAAAAGGAAAGAGAACCAATGATAAGTAAGAAGTGAAAATACCTAAAGCATTCACACAAGATTCATGAATAAATAATAAGAAAGGAACAATATACCAGCTGTCCGGCCACCTGTTTGAAGACTTGGTATGTGGAGGAGATGAATGGAGGAAGTGAATATGTAAATCATGTGAAAGGAATATATGAAAAAGAGGAAGGGACTTTAGAGAAACAAATAGTTAATGTAACAAAATGCATGACAGTAATATTTTAACTCTTGTTAATTTTAATGTTAACAATTACACAATTGAATAATCACCCCCCCCCCCCCCGCGAGGACAGGGTAGACTCCACCTTTAATGCAAAGGGGGGGGGGGGGAGCAAGGGGGTATTTTCGGGAAGATTGTCATCGGAGTGGTTTTCCTTGGTTGTCCTGGGGGAGGGGTAATTGACCCAGAGTGCATTTTTTTTTCTGGGTGCCGGGGTAAATGGGTAGTTGCCCACGGGGGGGGGGGGGCAATATCGTCCTATAAGGGTAACTTTCCAGGGGTAATTGTCCTCGGGGGAGGGGGTGTCCTTGGGGGATAATTTTTTAAGGGGTAATATTCCGTGGGGGGGGGGGTATTGTGACCATTGTCCTCATGGTAGTTTTTTCGGGGGGGGGGGGGGTAATTTTCTGGGGGTCCTGATATACGCAGTTAAATCTTTCATTTATAAAGCCTTGAACCAATTAGTGCTTAAAATTTATTTTAAAATTCTTGATTTTAAACAAGGAATACGGTAGCTATCGTCAGGAGCAGTGCCAGATTGAAAGATTTTTTTTCTTCTTTATCACTTGGCCGCCCAAGGGGGGGGGGGGGGTTAAACCGCCGAGAATTTTAAACAAAAGGGGTGTATTTGACTTTTCACCCGAAGATTTTTTTCTCTCTCTTTGTACTCCTGAGAAATTATTCCACATTTAGGGGGGTCTCTAAGGCAGGAAAAGCCCGCGAAAGGGGGGTTCGGAAATGTTGGCAGTCCTCGGGGTAAATTTAAAAAAGAGAGAAAGAGCATATTATGCGTACCCTAAGTGGGGGGGGGGGGCGGGACTTGCTATGACAAACTGCAGTACCCAGCTGCTGATCTCCGATAGAGCGGAGGAGAGTAACATATGTTTTATGGACCTCTGCCTTGTGTAGATGAGTCTGAAATAAAGTTTTGAATTGAATTGAATTGAAGAAGAAGGTTGAAAACCATATTGGTATTGAAGTATTGAAGATGTTGTTAGTAAAAATATTTACAGTAATAAATACAGTGACAAATAGTTTGTTAGCTTCAATTATGTGTTATCCTTTCAAGACACATTCTTTTCCTAATATTGTTTTCTTTGGATGGTGCCCGAGTCAGCTACCTGATCGACATCGTCTATATCTGTCACCCCCCCCCCCCCCAAACGACCCTCTCCCTTACCCTGATGAAATGAGCGAGGCCGAGTTGTCTAGCACTCTTCGCATTCGCCCCAACACACTAGTAACCAAGGACTATTCGTACATGTATTGCACGTGGGTTCGGGCTGTTCACTATCGTTTAATTTTTGTTCGAGATTGTTCCACTTCAAAACCGTCAAGATGATGATGCCAGGCAGATCTCCCGTGTTGGTTCTAAGTAAGTTGATATTTGAAGATAAAATGTTACAAATTGATTAAGTAATTAATGCCTTATTCCATTTATCACGGTTCTCATTTTCTTATTTTCAGATCAAAACACGAAACGAGAGAGTGGAAAGAAGGTTCAGATCGGAAATGTAGCCGCTGCGAAGGTGAGTCATTACACACTGACTGAATATGAAAAGTGTATTTTAGGGTGGTGGCATTTATTTGTCCAATTTAATCATTGAAATCATTTTCAATCTCATTTATTTTTACAAGTACTTTACTTATTTGTGTAAACGAGACATAATACATCGTGATCATGATAGTCTGATTTTCAATTTCAAAGCAATGAAGTAAAATTGGGTGGTGAGTAGAAGAGAATAGAGTCTAGTTGATGATGAGGATGGCGGAGTTACCACCGTTTTACTTACGGTACGATGAAATAGATGGAATGACAGAAAGGAAACACAAGACAGTAACCTTATAAACTAACCTTATATTATCTCTACGGGTGCTTCAGCTAAGCTCAGCATAGCTGTACCTGTAGATGCTCGGCTAACTCGTCGAACTCTCGGGTCTTGAGGTAGGCACATTCATCGTCTACGTCTACGTCTACGTCTATGCTGGTACTCGTCAAAAGCCTTTTCAGCAACTAAACGAGGATATTGTGGTGTGGTGTCTCTCATAGTGGTCATGATTGATTAGTGCATAGTGCGTATATACAAGTTGTGCGAGTAAAAACAGATCCTCCTATGATTTAGGCGCTGATGGCTCCCTTGAACTTCTCCACAGAGGGCAGTTCAATGAAGTTGGTAGGGAGCTCATCCCAGTCCCGGAGTGTTCTTGGGAAGAAACTTTGCCTGTAGCTGTCAGAGTTGGAGCTGGGTCTCATGAATCTGTGTCGGTGTTGCTGACGTGTTGAACGGAGTCTTGGTTGGATGTAGTCTGGAATTGGTACTGCGACTAGGTGGTTGATGGCTTTGTAAAGCATGGGGCACTAGAGGGCGCTTTGCGCGCGTACAAAAATCTGAATGGCCTTGCTGCGGTGGGTCGGCAATAATCAGCCCAAAACTTGGATATGGGAGGGTGAAAGGATATATCTTTTTTATAATGTTATCTGGTCTTACCCTTAACCATAGACGTAATACGAATGGACTTTTGACGGCAAGAGTAGTAAAAGTAATGATAGCTACCACCTGTTCTTATGTCTTACTTTCTTCTATGTTTTAAGTCTGACCGCAACGCTGCGGGCATGTTTTGATAAGCTCCGATAAGGGTCCTTTGGTCCTATGAGATCCACCGGGATTTTGCCGACCTCTATCGGCCAAGTCGCTTCGCACTGACCAATGCTTCCCACGATTTGCGCTTCTCATTTCATGAATGAATCGTGACAGGAGAGCCTTCTACCCATGCGCAGCTAAATACTACGTCAATAATGCCCCGGATGTAAACATGAGGTTTACGTCCTGTTCATGCTCGCCAATCTGTAAAAAAAGCTGTTGAAATCGGTGATTTCTTCGATTTTTTACGAATTTGTGTTGGTGTGTAGCAAACTCATCATATAAGCAAGGAAAGTCACCACAAGAGCTTACAAAATACAGTTTAAAAAGTGTTTTTTTCTCCTGTTTCCGTTAATTTCTCTGTGAAACCAACGACGTTGTGGTGATCACAAATCCTTCGCTGGTCGAATACAATCATTCGTTATTTGTTGCGTTTGCGTGCGTTTTTTTTATAGGCATTGGAAGAATGGGGTTGTTTTCGTGAGTGCTCAGAAAATCTGTGGTAATGCGTGACTTCTTCGCATCATGACCACTAAATTGCCGTGCCTTTGTCTAATCCAAATTGCACACGTAGTCCCATTGATAGAGATCGGCGGGTGCATGTTTTTTTCAAGTTATATTTTGGACCAAAATCGCGAGCTTGCTGTTGCGATTATGAAAGATTGCGCAAGTGATCGCATCCAGCTGTCGGGTTGCGGTGGGACCACCACTGGGTTTTTGCATCGGCGCGAAATTTAAACCTTGCCGGTGGAACTCATAGGATCAAAGAAACTGCTTCGTCGATAGTCCATTCTATTACGTCTATGCCTTAACCATCCTAGACTCTATGTTTAATCTATGTAGAAATAACATGCGAGTACGATAAGAGAAACATCGGGCCCATTACTGATGCAACTTTTAAAATATTAGCCTAGAAATGACCACCAAACGGAAAAAATTGACATTTTTTCCCCGACAAATCTTCATAAAATCTGATTTATAAACAAGTCACATCTAGGTACACTAATACAAATACGATTTTCTGAAAATTCAGGTATTATTTTTTAAGTTTCTTTCAAGTATATTTCTGCGCATCGCAGCGCCAATGTTCTTCACTGCTTCAAAATCACCCTTGAAATTTTTTTTTGCAACGAATTTGTTACGAGGTCCGCGAGTGTTCCCCGTTCCTTGCGTGTTGAAAGTTTGGTAATGCATAGTTTACATTGACTCGCGCACGAAAAAATGGTCGAAAACAAAATGTCAAATGAAGAAATAAACAAGCTTTTGTATAGTTATAAGAGGTCTACCGAGGTTTCTTTGTCGATTTAATTTATTATATAGTCTCAATTAGAATTCAGAATTATCTCACTGAAAAGTTAAGAAACCGACGATGTTCTCGATCGTAGTTATTTTCATTTTGCCAGCAGCCGATCTAGCGTTGTTTGGGCAAAAAGCTAGGCCGCTGCCTTCCCATCGCAAACCTTTCCGAGTCCCGCTAAAATGGCGCGCTGCGGAGCTCCGAAGCTGCGTTGGTATCGCTGCAAACTCTCAGCCGGCTAGCTCCCCAAGACGGACCATTCGCGGTATGGCGAGATTGTGTGTGTGAGGTACGATTTTGGATTCGAGAACGCACGTAATGCAACCGTGCGCGTCATATTCAGCTGTCGAATGTCTACGACCAATTTTACATGTACGATTTTTAGTACAGATACTTGGTCAGTTTTCTTCTTATTTCTTTGGTTTTACAACATTTAAAAATATAATTTCTTCAAATTTGCTCCTGACTCGGTTCAGACTAATTGTGTGATGTGTTTTCAAGTCAATTTTTTGAATATATTTTTTTGCATGAATTTGCCTACTTGAGGTGAACCGGGAGCAAGAGTTAATGATTCGGGAAGCTAGGTGATTCTGGAGAATGTGTGTGTGTAACAGCTCAGCAAAGTCCAGAATGAGGAGACGGCTCGTATCTGGGACTCTTATAGGCACGTCTTTGATGCTTATACTAGGCACGCTTGTTCACAACTGTGACCATACTTTGGAGTTTGGACCTGTATTCAGCTAGTAACTCCGTGTGTGGACCACACACACCAAAAATCTTATAAATCTTCCACAATTCTCCAAATAACGGTCATGATTTATTAAAAGTCGTTATAAGATGATGACGTGGATCCTAATCGAATGATTGATTAAAAGCGTACTTGTGACAAGGCATTTATTTTGCCTAATGTGACCAGTCAATATCAAAATCATGTTATAAAACATCACTTTTTTAAACAAATGAAATATAATCTTTTAAAACAATTTGCTGTGTATTATTTGTATACATGCATCTTTCTTACCTGTTTTGTGTTTCCTAAAAACAAAGATATTAGTATTCACTTTGTTTTCACAGCAAACTGCTGCATAGTACACGTGCATACCAACAGTGGTTTTCGGCGGGCACGTTAGCATCATGCAGAAACGAGCCCACCTGAAACCCAAAGTTTCAGTAAATACAAATTCTTTGCTCTCTTTTTCATTGACAGACAATAGCAGATGTCATCAGAACATGTCTAGGACCACGCTCAATGCTCAAGGTACATTTGGACTGTAATGGTCTCCTAATTATATATAACTTTCTTTTTAAAGAGGGCTTTTATTTCTGTAGAAATAAGCAGACCATTTATTCAAGTTTATCAAAATATAATGTTATAAAGATTATAAGTTGAGATTATTTCAAAGTTTTGTTTGATGAGACTATTAGATATAGTCTACTACTTGACCTGCAACTAAAATTGAAAATGTATGAAACCTTGAAAGCCAATACTGGGCTTGTTGTTTTGTTGACATGTTCATGTATTGTATATATTTAGAAGTGGATAATACAAACTTGATTACTTCTATCTTGTACTACCAACTAGCCAATGAATCTCCCATCTGACTGTTCAATAGGTTTGAGTCCATGATTCATACATTGGTATTTATTTTGTTGTAAGAGACTAATGTTTAGAAAGTTTTAATCAAAAGCATAAATAAAGATGTACTGTCTTTTTCTTCTTTGAATATTTTAATACCAATCATATGCTTGCGTTGTGACAGTCACATTAAGCCTTTGCCTAGTCCCAGATTATTTAATGGCAAATTAGTATGTCTGAATTTATACAGAAAAAATGAATTACATGATTCTTTTGATGTTCCTCTATTTGACCAGATGTTGATGGACCCTATGGGAGGCATTGTGATGACCAACGATGGGAACTGCATTCTCAGAGAGGTAAGATATCTCTCATGTGCTGAAAGAGTCATGTCCTCTCTTGGACAGTTGATTCGTAGAGAACTCAAAATACTGTTAATGCATGTCTTGATCTAGAATCCATTCAAGTCTTGACCTGATCTCCTTGAGGCTGTTCACACCGCAATGAGATAGCGCGGTCTATCGTAGCACCCTCTTTTTTCTAGCCTGCGCTAGACCGCGCTATCTCTCGTGGACCACCCCCAAGAGGTGCTCCAGTGGCACGCCCTTTTGGCTCGCCGTGGCTCGCTGTTGGGCGGACCGAAACGACGTTGTACCTTCCACATCGCAGAGATAGCGCGGTCTAGCGCGCTATCTCTGTCGGTGTGAACAGCCTCCTTAAAACATTAGCAGGTTGGTCTATGGATAATTTCTTGACTTAACCCTTTTTTCAGATCACAGTACAACATTAGCAAGTTAGTCTATGAATAATGTCTTGACTCTAATCTTTCATGTTTTAGATCACGGTACAACATTAGCAGGTTGGTCTATGAATAATGTCTTGACTCTAGTCTTTCATGTTTTAGATCACGGTACAACATTAGCAGGTTGGTCTATGAATAATGTCTTGACTCTAGTCTTTCATGTTTTAGATCGCGGTACAACATTAGCAGGTTGGTCTATGAATAATGTCTTGACTCTAATCTTTCATGTTTTAGATCACGGTACAACATCCAGCAGCCAAGTCTATGATTGAGATCAGTAGAACACAAGATGAGGAGGTCGGTGATGGAACCACATCAGTTATCATCCTCGGTAAGAAGAAACACAGAATAGAGAAGAGGGCAGTATGAGATCCCAACAAGCAGACCTTTTTGTTCTTGTGCCATTGTTGCATACCTGCCAACCCTTCTGAATAATCCAGAATATTCTGATTTTCTGGATTTTTAGGACCTGAAAATTCAGAATATTCAGATTTTTCAAAAAAATTAGATTTTTTCCATTTTTTTTTCTTCATTTTTTATTTTTTATATTTTTGTGCCAAAGCCAATAAGCTTGTTTTATCATGTGCCGCGATTTGAGAGTTCACTTATTGCATGCGTTGAATGACTACATGATTGAGCAGCGAATTTGTATTCACTTTTTTATACAGATTTACTGCGTAGTGCCTGTTACACTGCCGCTACAAGTGCGATTTCTTATTTTTGAAAGCATACCGTGCTAAAAATTCCTAATTCTTTTTTTCAAATGTTGGCAGGTATGTTGTTGTTCTCCATTGACATGTTGATCAGACATCTTCCAGACATTGTATAGACATACTTGTATCAACTTAACTCATTGATGTCATCCAGACTGAGTGAAAGCACCATTGAACGAGGTGGCATAAAGATAAAATTGAGTACTACTCATGTAAAAAAGTTATTGGGAAAGGTTGATTATGTAGAACACAAGAATGATCTTGTATTTCAATTTTTTTTTGAAATTGCTAAAAATGATTTTGAATCAACCAAGTGTAGCTTAAAGGTAAAGACCAGTATTGGAAACGCCCCAATTAAAAAAAATATTACCTATCTTATTACCAATCATGTGAAAGAATAAGTTTTGAATAATACATGATGATAAAAATGTTGACGGGAAACCGCCTACTAATTGATATATTTGGTAAATTAGTGTATCTGTTGCCTGTTGAGAGATACAAATGCATGTGTCGCGCACATGTGTGTAGTCCTATATACATCTTTCTGTGTACAGTGCTTCTAACTTTATGAAGACTTGGCCAAATTTCTTATCATTTTGATGATTCCAGAACCTTGCAGTACATCTATGCTAGATGATCAATCTTTTCTGATCGATTTCACAATGTTTCTTTCACAATGCAATCGCATGACCATAACTGGTCTTTAGCTTTAAAGTCACTTAAAATTTAAATCACTACCTAAGGATATAGGTATATGGGACTACATGTTCACTTGGCATAAATATTTGGTCTTAAAGGTACTATGTCCCTTTTGCAGCCAACCTCAAATGCTGTAGAACTTTGCAGGAATTATGAATATGTCATGTATGTCCTATCTGAAATTTAAACCTTAGCAGTGTCCTCATATTCAAATTATGCAAGGAAACCTGTTTACTTGCTAGACTTCACTGTCAGACACTATTGAGTGACTGACTGGCTTTTTTTTCTTCTTTGGTAATAACATACATGAAAAGAGTTGTAAAGGGTACATGAGCATTTGTCTACATCAATAACCCACTTCTTGTGATGGCCAAGATTAAACTGATTGAATCTTTGCGCAGCATAAAACGTATGACCATTCGGTACAATTGTCTGAAAATCAAGACTATTACTTTTGGGCTCTATAGCCCTAAAGTCGATTTGACAACTAATAGTCGTTATTTTCCCACTTGAAGACATTTTCAAGCCCCACCTTTTTTAGGGAAGTTCTAAATTAGTATTATCTTTCAAATGCAGTTGGAATTTAACTTTTTCATTTTTTTGGCCTGCAAATGGGACATGGTACCTTTAAGTTGAAACCATTGTAATATATGTTAGGAATATAAGAGCATTTGAAATACAACATAATTTTCATGTGATATTGCTGCGTTACTTTTTGACATAGGAATTTGGAGAAAGAAAGAGAAACTTGACAAATTATTTTTCACCTTGACTAGAACTTAACCTTCAAATGTCACCACTGTATTGAATATTGGATTTTATTAAACCTTTATCCTAGCTGGGGAGATGATGTCTGTAGCTGAGCCATTCCTACAGCAGGGCATGCATCCCACACTCATCATCAATGCTTACAAAGAAGCCATGGAAGATATGCTCCAGATTATGAAGGACAAGTGCAGGTTAGACAGACAACAATTATTTTTTTCCCCTCATCCATCTGTATTATAGAGAATATCTTTTGATTAGTGCATTCTTTCTACTTCATATTCTTGGTCTTGTAGGTGAAGTTTAATCATAACATTGAAATTGTGATTTATTGCACACAAAAAATTATGAAGTTGATTTTTAATCACTGATGATACTTTTTAATTGAATCTTCATGAATTTCTGGTTGTTTTTGGGGAGAGGTAACGACCAGCATTTTTATGCCTCCGTTACGAAGTAGCCGGAGGCATTGTTTTCGGGTTGTCCGTACGTCCGTACGTCTGTACGTACGTACGTCCCGTTCTCGTGATCGCGTTATCTGAAAAACCGATCAATGGATTCCTGCCAAACTTTGGTCATGTCTGTATCTTGCAGAGCCGATGAACTGATTAGATTTTGGGGTCACGAGGTCAAAGGTCAAAGGTCACAGGGCTCATTATGTATGCAAAAACAGCTTGTGATCGCGTTATCTCAAGAACCGATTAATGGATTCCTGCCAAACTTAGGTCATGTATGCTACTTGCAGAGCTGATGAACTGATTAGATTTTGGGGTCATGAGGTAAAGGTCAAGGTCATGCGGCTCATTATATATGCAAAAATAGCTTGTGATCGTATTATCATTAGAACAGATTGATGGATTCCTGCCAAACTTAGATCATTTATGAATCTTGCAGAGCCAATGAACTGAGTAGATTCTTGGTTCATAAAATCAAAGGTCATTGGCTCATTGTGTATGCAAAAATAGCTTGTGAAAGAATTCTCATTAGAACTGACAGATGGATTACTATTTAACTCAGGACATCTTGCAGAGCCAATGAACTGAGTAGATTTTAGGGTCATGAGGACAAAGATCAAAGGGTCATATATGTATATGAGAAATTGCTTGTAATCACGATATTCTGAGAACATGTTAATAGATTACAATTGAACTTGAATTTGAAAAATTTCTTCCATTTCGGTTTGTAAAATTGCTCTATGAAGGAGGCATCATTTTCGACTGCGCGCAGTCGAATTCCATGTAGTTTCTGATCATTTGCTGAAAACTACATGTACTAAAAACACTCCAACCATATGCACAATAGACTTGGAATACAACTATCTAGTTTTTATTTGATTATTCAAACAATAAAGTATATGTAGTTCTGTACAGTATCAGAAATTTTGTTTGTGTGACATTCACAAGTGGTTCACAGTCATGAAAGGTTTGTGCCACCATTAACCTTTTTTTCACTTTCTCCTGGCCATTGCTTGTAAACCTTTGTACACTCTTGATTTTCTTTGATACAGCAAACAAGTAGATGTGAGTGATAGAGGTCAGATGATGAACATCATCAAGAGCTGTCTAGGAACCAAGTTTATCAACCAATGGTAAGTCATCTCACTGACTGGATATGCCGTCAGATGACATGAGCATGGACTGTGATTGGTTGTTTTGATTTCACTTTGTGTATTTGTGTTGAATAGTAGAATTCTCTATGAACATCATCAATAGTTGTCTAGGAACAAAGTTTATCAACCAATGGTAAGTCATCTCACTGATAGGACATGCCGTCAGATGACATGAGCATGGACTGTGATTGGTTGTTTTGATATCACTTTGTGTATTTGGATAGAATTCTTATCATTTACAGCACTCATACTAATTTCACACTTCAATATCACTAGACCTTTAGTTTTGGAATACTGTGGAGCCTGTTAAATTCAGGTGACCTACAGCTGTACATCGTACCACTTTGAAAGTTTTTACCAGTGTTTTAATACATGTGAAAGTTGCTCAAAAACTTCCCTTGTAAAAATTGTTAAGGTGTGTCACAAAGCAGTGATAACATTCAGTATAATTTGATGGCTGCCTCCCAGAAATTATTCAAATAGACAAATATGTGTAGTATGTATTCTGTACTAAGTAAAACATTTTATAAATCCATATTGTGTTGCATAGAATAAGAGAGATGTGATAATCAGACTAATTCAGGTCACCTGACCATGTTACCTAACCCATCGCACATGGTAACCTGATGTCCTCTGAATTTAAGCCTGGGAGCAGTGAAAAAAATACACGGGGCCTCAGGGCGAATTTCTCCCCGAAATGCCCAAAAGAGCCCCCGTAAATTTGCATAGAGTTCAATGCAAAACAAATTTTAGAGTGTTATTTTTATGCAGGCAAGCTTGAAAAGTAGCCCCCGAAAAATAAATATTAATTTTATCCCTGCCTGCGAGACTGTGGGAAATCAGGATTCAATGGGTTAAAGTTGATTTTGTAATATTTGGCTATCTTTGACAGGGCTGATCTGGCTTGTCAGATTGCGTATGATGCTGTTAATACCGTATCTCTAGAGGAGAATGGCAGGAAAGAGATCGACATCAAACGCTACGCCAAAGTAGAGAAGGTAAGTTAAAGGGGTTCGGAATGTTCAGAAATAGTTAGAATCGACAGTCTTGTTTGTATAATGCCTGTTTTTGGATATTGCAATCAATCACATACTCCACATACTCACAACTCAATGTTCATGCCTGGATTATCATGTTCAAATATTCTTTCATGATGAATTAAATGTAGAAATATACTGTTTACATATATGTAAAATCATACCTCCACTTCTGAAGCCCAGCAGAAGTTGTTAATTACATTCTTTTAATTTCAATACTTGTGATGAAGTGTTAATTGATTGATTGATTGATTTTTGTTTTTGTTTGAATGTGAACCAGGTTCCAGGTGGTACTATTGAAGACTCCCGAGTACTTAAAGGTGTGATGCTGAATAAAGATGTGACACATCCACGCATGAGGAGACGCATTGAGAACCCACGTATCCTCCTCTTGGACTGCAATCTAGAGTACAAGAAGGGAGAAAGTCAGGTACGTCAAATGAGGGGAACACAAATTGAATAGCATGACCATACTGGTAGCTTCAGGATAGCATTGGGACAGTGCTTTCAGTAGCACCATGTGATAGCTGTGCTGAAAAGGCTGTTGATTTATTCTTTCATCAAAAGCACCGTCTTATGGGTCGTGTAGAGGGAGGGATTGATGAAAAAGTTTAAAGCCCCACTGTAACTACTTGTAGCTACTTGCTCCCTCTATATTGAAAACAATGCTAAAGCGGTCCCTGTTGGTCCCCCATGATCCTCTTTTACTTATGTTAATTGAGAGCTGAGTTGATGAGATAGTCACCTGTCAGTGACCTTGCTGGGTGGTCTATCCCTCCTGGCCAAACTAGTACAGACAGGCTTTAATGGAACAGCGCTTGTGAATGGGATTCTTAAAGTTACATTAACCTTTTATTTGCCATGAATACTGATGGGTCAATCCACTGGCATGCCGCTAGTACCAAGTAATTGGCACAAACTATAGGCACTAATTAAGAGAGAATGCAGCATGCATTGCATACCGTATTTGCCGACGTAAAGGCCGCAGTATTTTTGGAAGAGAAAGTATAAAAAGTCGGGGTGCGGCCTTTACGACGAAAGAGTAAAAAAAAAAAAAAAAAACGAAAGTCAAAACCAACACGATTTTGCACGTATGGGACTAGAAACGGTAAAATAACAATACCACTATGGTACAGGACATTTTCAAACATCTTACCGACAATTTTATCTTGCAATATTGACATGAAGACGAAAAAAACTTCCTAAAAACAACATTTGCCGATATATCTTGATCTAAGTTCGTGCCAATGCATTGCAAAAGTAAAGGAAGGGACCGTTTAACGGACCTGCCGCGAAGCATCCATCCGAAGTCGCCTTTTTGTTTTTCCATTTCATGCAATTTCGCATTACACCGTTCATTGTGGCAGGGGTATATCGGACACCAAATCTGCCTGCGATCGCATTTTTAGCTTAACTTCCGGTAAATTATAAGAATATTGATGAATTTGGTATCAGTTTGTAAAAAAAAATAGTGTTTTCGAGAAAATTATGATTATTTTGTTTTGTCCGTTTTTTTTTTTTTTCCTAGATTTAGCTAATGCTGCAATGATAATTACAAACCTTTAGGTCAGTCAGGAACCTCATGACTTTTACAAGCCGATCGCCTGTCTGATTATCAAGATATTTATGATTTGAATTACCAATTTTGAAAACCGTTTGCTAAACGGTTTTCATAACACTACAGTCAATTGGGGAAAACAAGTATGGTAAAACCGATCACTCAAAGATTTTTTACTTTTTTGAGGCACTTCTTGATCATTTTGAAGCGCAATTTTTCAGGGCTTCAGTAATACACCATATCACAGACACTGATAACACGTAGGGCCGTGTATCTCAGATTTAACATTGTTAAACGATGCCTTTAATGAGCTAGAAGACACCCCTCTTTTAATATGTGTATTTTTTGTTCATGTTGTTGATTGATAAATGGAATCTATTGATATTTCTTTTGTAGAAGCACTTCTTACATACTGTCCATTTTATGTAATTCAAGAAATAAGTATAACCCACTTTCTCTAGCACCACATCGCAAGATATTAATCTAGAATAAATTGACCATGATTTGTCATTTTAAGTTTTTCAGGGGCAGAAGGATGGAAATTATTTCCCAAGTTAATCACATGGATATTTTAATTAGGATTTGCCTTTATATAGCACTTACAAAAAAATTGATTTTATTTTTTCTACTTATAGACTTGATATTTTGATTGTAACAAATATTTGCATCTTTTAACCTTGATACACCCACATATCTGACACTCAATAATATTAATTAGGGAGCATCGCTAACAAAGACGAGATGAGTTTTTATTAGATTTTAATTGGGTCAATGCGAAGATGCTTGTTTATACAGCTTCTTTTAGTTTTTGTGGAACACAAGCCATGCATGAAATTAATTATCATTAATTCATCACTGCCCATCCTTTGATGTATAATTGTTTGAAGGTTCGGTCACTTATCATGCAGTAAACAGCCTATTAAGAAAACACCACAAAAACAAAATCAGAAAACTATTATATCAAAACAAAAATAAAACAAAAAGGCAATGTTGTAGCAAACTATACCTTTCACTTACCGGTCCATAGTAAGTTTATTGCAGCCCCCTTTTTTCTTCTTTTTTTCCTTTTTTTTTTAATGGTGGTTCATTCACCATATCTGAACAAGGCATTTGTCCAATCTTTTATCTTTTACTTCTGTCTTAAATGCATCTTGTGTTTTGTTTATTTAAATTTGTTGATTGTAGACCAATCTCGAGATGGGAAGCGACACAGACTTCACCCGCATTCTACAGCTAGAGGAGGAGTACATCCAACGTATCTGTTCTGAGATCATCGCACTCGAACCTGATCTCATCTTCACAGAGAAAGGCATTTCAGGTAAGATATCCAGAGGATAAACTGAGATTTGTTTTTGATTTGACATGGATATCCTCATGGGTGTAGGCTTAGGATTAAAGGGATCGTTTAACAATGTTAGATCTGAGATGTACGGCCCTACGTGTTATCAGTATCTGTGATATGGTGTAATATTGAAGCCCTAAAAAAAAATTGCGCTTCAAAATGATCAAGAATTGTCTTAAAAAGTAAAAATCTTTGAGTGACCGGTTTTACCATACTCGTTTCCCCCAATAGACCATTAGGAAAACGCAAAATTTGGTTTCAATTTCCAATCATAAATATTGTGATAATCCAACAGGCGATCGGCTTGTAAAAGTCATCGGGTTCCTGACTGACCTAAAGGTTTATAATTATCATTGCAGCATGAGCTAAATCCAGGATTTTGTTTCAGAATCTGAGACAAAGTTACCGGATCCCTTTAAAGGCACACTGTCCTACTTGTAGCTACTTGCTCCCTCTATATAGAAAACTTCCCCAATCGGTGCCTGTTGGTCCCCCATGATCCTCTTTTTCTTATGTTAAATGAGAGCTGAGTTAATGAGATAGCCACCTGTCACAGTGACCTCGCTGGCTCGCTGTGTGGTCTGATCCCTTCTAGCTGAAGTAGTAAAGTCTCCCTTTAAGGTTGCGACTGGTTTCTCATGTGGGAAGCACACTTGTATGGGCTCTACACATGTAATGTTTTATTTTTGTCTGAATAAAATACAATGAAAACAAGAAAAAGAAGCCATAGATGTAGAGTGTACTATTTTAGGTCAACAGTATTTGTTACTGCCCACGTAAATGTAACCGCCCACGTAAATGTACTATTCTATGTCATATTTGCTACTGCCCACATGAAATTTTCTTCTTTTATCCATTTGAATAGTTTGATTTTCAATAGGCCCCATTCTGAGGTATCCTAACATGGTCACAGGGGAAAAAAGGGGAGGGGAGGGCTGGGGGAGGGGGTTGATGATCCTAGTTTGGATCAGGAGAATTAGATTTTCTTTGTCAACCAAAATTAA